>NW_024070193.1:10115026-10445292 GCF_014754425.2 Oryx dammah
GGGCCTGGGAGAGGATGGGACCTTCAGGGCCTGCCTGGGTGGGGGGGAACTGTGAGGCAGAGAGGGGAGGGGGGCAGGGGAGCAGGGACCTCCTGAGTATCCCTAGAGCAGCATCCCACAAGAAACAGAAACTGATGAAGCTAGCAAAAGACAGAAAAAGCCACAAGGAATCCATGCAGGGGCTAGGGCTGGTCCCGCCTCTGGCCTGCCCATCACTCACGCACATACACACAGGAGATGAGACTGGTCTCCTGTGGCCCCCAAACATGCCCCATGCTGGGAGGCTGGGGCGGGGGGGAGCGAGGGCATCATGCCAGTGACTCTATGTACAGTGAGAAGCCCCTCATCCACTCTCCCACCCTCCTGCCCATCCCCCGCCCCCCACAGCCTGCCCCCTCAGCTGGTCTCCACCCTCCGAGACTCCTGGGCACAGCCAGCAGCCTCTTCCCCTTTACTAGAGGGTGGAGCCTGGCCTGTTGCGCCCCCTAGGGCTGTGCTGTCCGGCTGGGCCAAAGCTGGCTCAGGGGTGGCAACAGCCTTGGCAGCCGGTGTGGCACTACTTTGGGTGGTGGGCACGGTGCTCTCTTCCACAGCTGGTGTGGCTCTCCCATCAGTGGCTGGAGTAACACTTCTGTCGGTGGCTGGGGTGACGCTCCCATCGGTGGCTGGGGTGATGCTCCCATCAGTGGCTGGGGTGACGCTCCCATCAGTGGCTGGGGTGGTACTGCCATCTGTGGCTGGGGTGGCACTACGGTCGGCAGGGGCCACGTTCTCGCTCTTTGTAGCATCACCCACTGTGGCTGGGGTGGCACTGCCCCCAAGGGCTGAGGCAGCTGCACTTGCAGCCGTGGCCCCGCCTGCAGCCCCAGGGGTGGCAGTGTCTGTGCCTGGAGCAGACTGGGCTGCGGCCGTGCCGGACTGCTCTGGGGCCCTGAGCCGTTTCATGAGGGTGGTCACTCGGACAGCTTTCTGAAAGGACAGTGGAGAGAGGCTCAGAGTGAGGCTTATGGAAACTGGATCTGTTTCTTCACAAAGGCCAAACCCAGACCATTCCATGAGGCTGTGGCTGCTTCTGACCACCCCAGGGCCAGAGACCCAGCTGCTCAGCACACCTGCCTAAGGTTATAACATTGACTACAGCTACACCTGATGGTTTAAGAAAAGCCTGTGTATGTCTGCAGGGGTGTGATGCAGGCAAGAAACTGTGGTGCCAGAAGGAGCACTGAGGATCAAGCCAGGAAAGAGAGCCATCCAAGCCTTACCTTCCACTTAGCTCTGGCAAAGTTCTTTTCAATCTGGGCACAGACACCATCCTTAATGTTCTTATCAGAAGCAGCATTGCCAGAAATCCTGGAAAGGGTACAAGTGTGTCTAGATCTGAGGGCATATGGCCTTCATGGAGACTGTGCCCAACCCTTTCCTTATAGGATCCTAGGCAGACCCTCTGAGCTGGCCTGAGCTCTGGGTAGCCCCCTGAAACCCAACTCAAGGCCTCAAGGATGGAGGCTGCTAGGTGTGAAGAAGACAGAGGACAAGGAACCCCTGGCCTCTCCTCCCATCCTTCCTGCCCGCCCCCCTGCTCCCTGCTCACCACTCATGGGAGATGGCCTCTTCTGCAGTGATCCGCTGGTCTTGCTCCACCTCCATCAGCCTTGTGACCAGGTCTTTGGCTGGGAGAAAGCCAGAGAGAGTCTAGGCATGGGCACCCCTCTCACAGTCTAGAGGTGATGAATGGGCTCAGGGATGGGATCAGAGTCCAGCAGAGAAGGTTGACAGCAGTCCCCCACACCAGCCCTTTACTCTGCCCTCATGCTGGGTACCTCCTCACCTGCCTGCGAAATGTCATCCCAGTATGGAGAGTCAAACTCATAATCGCCAGCCAAGATTTTGCGGAAGAGATTCTTGTCGTGGTTCTCATAGTCATCTTCCTCTACCTCCTCATAGAAAGGTGGATTCCCTGAAAGCCTGCATGGGGGCCCACACTCAGGGTCATTCAGGAAGGCCATGGATGCAGACCCTCATCCCACTTCACTGCCAGCCTGTGTGCCCACTTATCCACTCACAGGATGTACATGATGACTCCAATGGCCCAGCAGTCCACAGGACGTCCATACCGCTGCCGGCCTACCACCTCTGGGGCTGCAAACAGGATCCATCTGCTGGTCAGTATCAGCCCTGGCCTGGCCTTGTACCACCCACACCCATTTGCTGGGATGGGGACTTCCTCCTCCACTACCCAGAGTCAGTCCTTGAAGGCTGTGTCCCACCCTGCCCTGCCCCACTCCCTGCTTGCCCAGGTATTCGGGGGTTCCACAGGGCTCCTTGATGAGGCCATTCTCTAGCTTAGCCAGGTGAAAGTCACTGATGACGATCTTTGAGTTCTTCAGTCGGTTGTAGTAAACCAGGTTCTCCAGCTGCTCCAGCCAGGAATGGCATGCGGGTGGGCAGATGAAGACACCATGAAACCCTCAGAGGGTGGACCACGACCCCGAAGTGCTGCCCACCCCAGCCCCAGGCCAGTTGCCAACTGACCCTTCAACCTGGTTGCCGGCCTCACCTTGAGGTTCCTGTGCACGATCTTAAGTGAGTGCAGGTAGGCCACCGCCTCCAGGACCTGCCGCACCACGTTGCTCGTGTCTCGCTCCGAGTAGTAGCCCTGGTCCAGGATCCAGTCAAACACCTCCCTCCCCGTGGCCCTGAGGGACACCAGCCCCTGAGCCTGGCGTGGGCAGGATCGGGGGTGGGGCAGGAGTACGTGGGCAGGCTACTGACACCAGGCAGCTGGCTGGTCAAGGCACATGGGCCTGAGACCCCAAGGATCCAGAAGGGGGCTTGCCCTGGCTGCAGAGGGCACAGCAGGTATAGACCTGGGAGGACTAAGGACTCCTAGAACCCCAGACCCACACTCACAGCTCCAGGAAGATAAAGTACTCCTTGCGAGTCACAAACACATCCACCAATTGCAGGATGTTCGGATGCTTCACCCTGGCAGCAGAGAGAAGAGCCAAGCGCTAGAGCTGGGTGAAGCCCCTCAGAGAGGCTTTGGTGGGCCACAGCACACTCCCTGGCCGGAGGCTGGTACTGCTTGAGGTCCCTGGGCCTCGGAGCCCTGCCCTGCTTCCTCCCCTCCCCCTCCCCACCCCAGGGCCTCACACTCACATCTTGAGGATGCCTATCTCGTTCTTTGCTGCCTTCCGCACCTTGCGGCCATCCCTCTTCTGGAACTTCTTGCAGGTGTGCAGCTTGCCTGTCGTCTTGTCCTTGGCCCGGAAGATCTCACAGAACTCCTCACTGCAGCCAGCAGGCACTCTGCTCAGCCCTGGCCTCAGCATGGGCTGTACTCCACTCCCCTTTCCCCAGCCCTGGCCCGCCCACCCTGGCCCAACAGACCCGGCACTCACGTCTTGATGACCTGTCCCAAATCATATCTGTCAGTCACCTCCGATGGCTGGTTATAGTTCTTCTTGTCGCCCAGAGTCACACACCCAAACGGCATTGCCGGGCCCTGAGCTGCAGACAGGATGGGGTCTGGTTCAGCTGTCCCACTCCCTACTTCTCCACACAATGTAGAGGTTGTCTTTGGGAAACCCCAGCCTGGCTCAGATCAAGCCAGAGGCCGAGTCTACACCAAGAACGGCTAGAGGGTGGTCAGACTGGGATCCCACCCCTGCCTTTTTGGCCATACTTCCAGCCACTCAGCTTGGCTGCCCAAGCTACAGCAGCCCCTGCTTATGAAAAATATATTAAACTGACATATCCTAGAATCATTCTGCATTATGTATAATGAAAAAGAGATTTATCAAATGATTGATTTAAATTTCAGTGATTTCACAGATGAAGGGGGTTGTAGCCACCCACCCATCAGAGTCATCTCCGCAAATCTAAAGATGCTGGGCATTGGCAAAGATGCGAAGAACATGAGCACTGCTGGTGGAGGGCAAGTTTCCCATTTGTAAAACAGTTTGGTGAAACTACTGAAGTCGAACATTCCCTAATAACCAGCAATTGCACAGCTGAATATACATCCTATAGAAACATATACATTTGTGCAGCAGGACACTCATACAAGAGTGCTCATGGCTGCAGTATTCCAAATTGCCCCAAACTGGAAACAGCCCACATACCCATCAGCAGCAGGATGTATTGTGGGAGAGTCACACAATGGAATATTATTACACAACAATGGAAATGAGGAGAATGAGGGAACTACAGCTCTACCCAACCACATGGTCAATCTCACCAATAAAAGTATCGAGTGAAAAAAACCACTTAGAATGTGAATCTATCGATACAGAGTTCAAAACAGGCATCACTAATCTATACTGTTTAAGGATACAGACATACTGGTCAAGCTATAAATCAATACTAGGAAGTAAACACCATGAGACCTCCTAAGAGAAATAAAACAGGTTGTGATTGGGGGGGATTCTGGAGGACCTATTTCTGAACCTGAGTAGTGGTTTCACAGGTCTGAACTTTATAATAATTTGGATAAATGTACATACACGTATTGGGTTCATTCCTAGATTTTTGTTATATTTCACAATAAAAAATGTGAGTAAAAATTATGGCCATACGTACTGCCCAATACTTGATCTCTATTAAAAAGAATAAAATAGATCAAAATGTGCTGCAGTAGGACAGTGTGAGAAAAAGCAGGGGACAGAACAGTGGGTAAAGGGTGCTACACTGGGGTAAATTTTTTAAACTTGATGTATCTGTGTACACTCAAAGTCCTTTCTGGAAGAAAATAAGAGTCCCCTTTGGGGGAAGGAATTGGGTGTCAGAGGGGCAGATTTATTCTGTCGTCGTTCACTCGCTCAGTCGTGTCCGACTCTTTGCGACTCCATGGACTGCAGCACGCCAGGCTTCCCTGTGCTTCACTGTCTCTCTCAAACATCATCCATTGAGTCGATGACGTCTACTGTTTGTTAATTTTCTGTTAGAATTTGTACTGTGGTTGTTTTTACTGATTTAATAAATACTGCATTCGGGCACAGTGCTTGGGGGATTCCTCAGAGGGAGAACCCCCATCTGGGTAGAAAAGCGAGGAAAGGCTTTGAGGAAATAGCGGCATTAAGGCCGGGCTTTAGAGGGAAAGGATTTGCCAAGAGGTGTGCAGGGGTAAGGGTCTAGAAAAGCAAGACGAGCCTGCGTTGTGCCTCACTGCCAGGGCCCACAGGAGGCCTGGCCATAGGGCCCAGGGGAGAGGCCTCTGGCCACGGGTGGCTACTCCAGGCAGAAGGAGAAGCACAGCTGGCTGCTCTAGGTTCCAGGCACTCTGGCACCTGGAGTGTGGCACCCCACGGATCTGCCACCCTGCCAGCCCAATTCTCACCTGGGATGCAGGGTGGACTGGTGCACCTGCAGGAAAAGGCCTTCGCAGCCGTTGCTCAGAGGTAAACCTCAGGAGGGGAACTGGTGAGAGAGTCCGGACCTTCCCAGATCTGACTCAAAGTTGGCCTCCTTAATGCCTGGTTGGTGTGACACTGGGGTGATAACACGCTTCACACAAAAGGCTGCATTCAAACTGCTCTGCTTCTCTGACTGTGCACGGTCTCTCACCAGCCTGATTAGCACTTGCTGTGCAAAGCGCCTGGCCTGGGGCCTTGAATACCTAGGTGCCCTGCGTGAAGTGATTCACAGCCACAGGGTATGGAGGAGAGAGGACGCTCCCACCTGAGGAAGAAGCTGGCTCCGAGGGACTTTGCCAGCCAGGGTCAAAGGCCAGGACCCACACAACCCTCGTGGCTGGCCCTGGCTGGTGCTTGCTTCCTCCCAGGAAGAGGTTACTTGCTTCCCAGGGCATCCAGTCCTGCAAATTCTCCCTCAAATTTGCCCTCCGCATTAGGGAACAAATTCCACCATTCCCTCACCCAGGTTCTTTGGGCTCAGGGAACACAAACGCATTTTTCATCAGCGTGATTCAAGCCAGGGCTTAAGCCATCTTGTGAAGTACTGCAGAGGCAAACAAGAGAAGCTTTGAAGATCGTCCCCAACTGCGTATCTTTGCCACTGTGGTCACAGCCCAGCTCCTGCATCTTCTGGGAAGGAGCATGTGGCTGGAATCCCACTCTCACAGCTAAGAGCAGAGGCGAGGCCACCCACCACTGCCGGCCACCCATCTCTAAGGCCTAACAATCCGAGGGAGGGGGCTTGCATCAGTTGCCCCGATGGCTCTGGCGTGTAGCGATTCCCTTTCCGGGCTGCGATCCAAGGGCCCTTTACAGGGTGGGAGGGTGATACCTCAACCTGCAAGTCCCCCCGGAGGGCTGGGAGGGACCTATAGCTCAGCTCTGCTGCTCTGCTTACACCATTCCCTCTGGCAGGAATGCCCTTCCCCCTAAGCCTCCCATCAGTATCCTATTTGTCACGGCAGAGTTATTTATAACATTCAAAAAATCAGCAACTACCTAAACAACCAACAACAGGTGACTCGCCAGCTCAACTGTGTCCACTCAGTGGAGGAAGTGTGGGCATTGGCAGGGGCACTACCCATCCTGGCCTCCCTGTGGAGCAGCCTCCACGTGAGCTAAGTGCGGAGACCAGGGCTAAATCTCTTCTTTCCTTGTGATTCCCAATGTTCTAAGGTTATCTGTGCCACAGATCGTTGGTGACCATCCTGAGGTTCCAGGTTCAACATAGCCATTTGCTGAGATAACTTCTACCACCTCCACCTCTCCCCAACCCCACGCCAATAGCTCCCTGCTCAGCCACGCAGTGTGGGAGGTTTTGTATATGCCTGTCCCTGATCTTGGCCCTGCTTCTGGTCTTGCATATGCACTCAGACCTGCAGGGACCCAGGGCCAGTCTTGGGGGTCTGTCTCCACCATGGGGACCTCTACTCAGTCACATCAACCTGGAGTCATGTCCTGAAGCCTCGTGGCGGGACACTCCTGCCTCCCTGCTCCCGTGGCTGCCCTGATCTCAGCCAGTCACTACCTCCCTTCACCCATCTAACTGCACTCACTCGCCTCCACCCGCAACCCGGCCCCAGGGCGAAGAGAGGAGAAAGAGGGGCCCTGCTTCCGATTAGCATCTTGGTCCCTTCCACCCCCACCCACTCTCCCATCTGCTACCCACTGCTGCTGCCTAGGAGGCTGCCGGTGTGTGTACCAAGCCCCAGGCACCTGCTTGCAACAAGGGCAGCCCTGGCCCCAAAGCTGAGAGGAGCAGCTGAGACATCGTCAAGAACAGTAGAAGGCCAGGCAGAAAGAAAGAGTACATTTCTCACCCCCGCCCCCCACTGCCAAGGCCTGGACAGTCCAGGGTCAACATCCAACAGCACAGAGCTCCCTCCCAGTGACATGGGACCCTGGCTGGACCTCAAGTCCACACTGGGACAAGGGAGGGCACAGAAGTCCCATTGCAGCCATTTCCCTAGAGACATGTTTTTTTCCGTTCTCTGCAGAGAAGCTGACTGGTGTGCACAGGCGTGGTCCCAAGGGAGCTTGGGGGAAGCACAGAGTCTGGGGAGCCTCTGAGGGAGCCTGAGGGCCAAGCATTCCCTAGCTACTCAGGTCTGACCCCTCGGGCAACGCTGATGGAACCTAAGCCTATGGGTGCCTTGGTAATAAAGGGTCCCAAGAGGCCCTATCACAGCCTAAGGCAAGTCTGGCCCAGGAAGCCTGAATGGGACAGAGGCCCCTCCAGAGCTCCAGAGGTCCCACAGAGTCCTGGCCCCTCCTCCACTGGGGTCAGCCTGGTTCCGGCCCCACCTTTCATAGCCATAAACAGGAGTTTCCTGCCACCCTGGTCCTCTGCCATGTGGAGCTCCAGATCTTGCAGTAAATCTAGGGAGGCCAGGAGGGCCCCAGGAGGCCTCTAGCAGCCTCCCAACAACTGTGGGCAACACCTCCCAATTTAGTGGCAGCTGTGAACACCAGCCTGCAGGCACCCTCTCCCCTTCCCTGCTGTCTACTTTCAGGGACCAGAGCTGGGTTTCCTGCTGTAATCCACATGCCTTGGTCTGAGCTCTGCCCAGCGTGAGGCAGAGATTTCATCCACAGGACGGGTAGAAATAGAGATCTCGCTCTCAGGTCTGTGTCAGGAGGCAGAGTCAAGTTTCCCGTCCACCATCCAGCTGCTTTAGGTAACTGGGCAGGGGCCTGCCCTGGCTGGGCCTTGGTCACTAGTTCCGGCTGCTGACTATCTCCCATCTAATTAGAGCGCATGCGGGGTTGGGGAGAAGGCTCTCCAGTCTTGGGGTGGGCATACAATCCAGTGCTGTCTCCAGAAAGTTCAGCCTTCAAACATGCAGGCTGAGCCAAGAGCCAACTGACCCCTTCCAGGCACCCGGGTTCCCAGCTTTGAGCCCCTGAAGGAAAACCCACCGGGGGCCCTGCTGCCCTTTGAGTGGAGGAGCGGAAATGCAGAGAAGGCCCTGTGAGTATAGGGTTGCTATGGTGATGGAAGTTTTTAAAAGGGGGGAGGGGTAAGGAGAGGTGTTATTCAAACCCCTTCTCCAGGAATTCCCTGAGACTTTTGTCCTGATTCCTTCCCTATGGGTTCTGTGACCCTGGTCTCCATCAGGGAAGAACTGGGAGACTTTAGGAAAGAGAGGGGCAGGGCCACAGAGAGACAAAGGCACAACCTGTGGTGGAAGGGGGGTAAAGAATTCATATAGTAAAAAGGATGCAGGCACAAGGACACAGGAGAAAAGGTGGGCTGGGGGTTTTGAAGGGGCCTATGGATGTCCAGCAGAGCCCTAAGGTCTCCATGACCATGTGCTCTGCACACCTGGGCCAGGAGCTGCCCCTGATGCCTGGACCTTTGAGACTGACCCCTCCTGTATCCCCCTAGACATGCACTGAACTTGGTGTGGGAAGAGGCCATCTGTTGTGGTCCCCTCGGTCTCAACAGTTCCTCAGCCCCTCTCCCTGTCACCAAGGCAGCTTAGGTAAGGCAGTTCCAACATGTCGAAGGCACAGGCGTGGGGGATGGAAATGAGGCTTGGAGACCTGGCTGCTTCCCTTTGCAGCCCCTCTTGTCAGCTGACCCAGCTCTGCCTGGACTCACCAGCCTCCCCCCACCCCCATCTGCTCTTCCCTAGAGGCCTTGGGTCCCCAGGGCCTCTCTGGCAGCTCAGCCTCATTCCCTGCCATGGCTGCCCCCTCCCCAACAGTGGATTTTGCCTGAAGGCCAGAAACAGCATTCCAAGCACTCTAGAAACAGGATAACAAGTGCACAGCATCCTCCCCACCCCACCAACTCTGCCTCAGTTTCCCTGGATGGAGACCACTGACTCTGTGGCCTTCGCCCAGGGCAAGGACTGCCCACCTGCCAGGGCAAGGATGCGAGAGAAGGGCCAGCAGCTGATATGGGAAGAGGCAGCTGATACAGGAGGAGGAGGATCCCTACCAAATACTGTAAACGAAAAGGAGAGAGACCTCTGCTCCAGCCCAGGGCCCAGCCTGACAGAGAGGGGAGCAGAGACACCAATTTCTCAGTTGAGGAAAATCGGGCCCAGCAGGTGCCTAAAGCTGACAGGAATTGACTGGGGATGGGGGACAGGGAAGACACCAGGTCCCTGCAGGTGGTCCTTGGGGGGCTTAAAGCCACCCTTGGAGGAGGGTGGCTGGCCAGAAGCTGGACTGCTGCAGACTGAGCTTTTGGCGATGGACAGAGAGCCCTGCTTCCTCCTCGGAGGGAACCTGGTGAAGCAGGCTCTGCCTAGGGGGTGCAGACAAAAGCAGTTTGGCACAGCTATGGGGGGCTGGGAGAGCCTAGGGTCTCTGCCAGACGCTACAGGCGGGGGAAGGCAGACTCACTCATTGTTCACCCTGCCAGCCGGGGGCCTTGCTCCCTAACCGTGCTGCCACCCTGACCCCCTTCCCCAGTGCTGCTGACTCGCCCCCGCTGGCACAGCAACACACATGCGGGAGGCACACGTGTGAGCACCAAGCCCCGCACCTCCCGGCAGAAACATGTGCGTCCCCCACCCCCACCGCGCAGCGCTGGGTCGGTGTCCTGGACCCCCGGGGAGGCCCCCGAGTTAAGGCTTGGAAGCTGGATCTCGCCTAGGGGGCTGCTGGTCCCCAGGGGCTTGAGCCTCCTCCCCCACCCCGCGGCAGCCCCGCCCAGCCCCCTTCAGGTTGTCGCCCATAAAGAACTCTCGTTGTCATGGAAATTAGTGACTGCTTAGCTGGAGGGAGGGGGGGTCCGGGGGCAGTTGGGAGGGGCTGGAAGCGGCTTTGGGAGTCCAGAGGGACAGCTGAGCCCTCGCCCCTAACCCCCTGGGGCAGCTCAATGTTGGAAGGTTACTGTTTTCACAGCGAGACGAGGGGTGGGATGGGGGACAAGGAGGGGAGATTGGCCTGCACTTGAGTCTCAGAGGCTTCCCTTGGGACCCCCGAGCCGTCTGAGGTGATGGGGAACTTCAGCCCAACCCCGCACGCCCAGCCCTGGATCTGCAGAGCCCGCGTACTCTGCCCCCGCCAGGACCCCAAGCCGTTGCAGCGCCCCCGCGCACTCGGCTACCCAAACCTCGAGCCAGAGACCCAATCCCTTAAGACCTCGCAACGTGCGTTCCGGGGGCCCACCCCTCCCGGCTCACCCCGCACCTGCAGCGCTGGTCGGTCACTGGGAGGATGCGATCGCGGGTTCAGTGGGGGCGCCGAGGGCTACGGGGGCGGCGGGCAGAATCCGCTCCGGGCACGCGGGGCAGACGCGGCGCCAGCTGCAGCCACTTCGGCTCGCGAACCTCCAGCATCTCCCGCCGCTCGCCGGCACCGGATTCGCACCCGGGGCCGGGGGCGGGCTGGGGGCGGGGCCTCCCTCAGCCGGCTCCGCCCCGACCCTGGAGGAGCCTGAGCCCGGAATCCCACTCGAAGAAGGGCTGATGAGGGGTGGCAGCAGAGACCGTGAGCACTGGCCTGCGCGGCCCGGGCCAGGCTCTCGAAGGTTCCCTTAGGCACTCCGACTGACCGGGCGACAGGGACTGGAGGTACCTTATGATGCTCATTGTAGAGGGTTTGGCAGAGTAGAAGATGTGGGGAGAAAGCCTGAGTCCTGGAACTGCACAGGAGTGTCTTGGCAGGTAGTGGTCTCTAGGGCACTGGCGCTCTGTCCAGCCCCCAAACTGAGTGAAAGGCGCTCAGTCGTGTCCATCTCTTTGCGACTCCATGGACTATAGAATCCATGGAATTCTCCAGGCCAGAATACTGGAGTGGGTAGCCATTCCCTTCTCCAGGGGATCTTCCCAACCCAAGGGTCGAAGCCAGGTCTCCCGAATTGCAGGCAGATTCTTTACCACCTGAACCCACCAGCTCCCAAAACCTGACCCAAAGAGCAGAACCCACTAAAAGAACCAACTGGGCAGTCGCTAGGGCAAGCTTCACTATAGACTGGCCTCCCCTAGCTAGTAAACACATGGGGCTGTGTGTGCATGCAAGCTAGGGCCCCAGACCTTGGTGCCAGTCTCTCTGCCCACCCTTCCCCTCCTGCCAAGTTAGAGCCTTTCCCATCTCCAAGTCCCAGCCAGGGTGGATGGCCCAGTCTGCCCCCTCCAGTGTGCCTCTGAATTTCTCAAGCTCTGAAAGTTACCTATGATAAGGGTAGACTCTGCATTCTTTCCAGTTTAATCACCCTTGAGCAATTCCTGAGCACAATCACCCCTGGTGGCCTGGGCTAGGATACAGAGATACAAGAGAACTTACAGCCCCCAGGAGTCCCAGCAGACCTGCCCCCTGACCTGAGAACCTGCCCCCTGGCTGAGAACTGCCAGGAGGAGGCTCTGCAGGAAGTCCTTGGCCATTTCTCTGTGCCTTGTGATGGATGCAAGTGGACCAAATGCCTGCCATGCCACCCCCCGACCCCCGCCCAATCCTTAAGGCCAGTGTCTGAAGGCCAGACTTAGGCTTGCCTGGAGCTGGGCCCCACCTCACCCAAACCCTTCTGACCCCATCCTTGGTGGGGGCTTCTCCAAACCTTTGGCCATGAGTGAGTCTCTCCTGGATGGTTCCCTGTGGCTGCAGGTGTCCAAGTTAGGGAGTTGAAGCTGGGCCTGGGGCTGGAAGTCTAGCCTGGGACATGACTACTTAAACAGGACCCATCAGTATCTTTCTCCTCAGGGCGTGTTGAGGAGCCCTTCACATCTTTCCCTGGCTTGGTCACAGCCTCTTGGCTCCCTGGGCTCTGGGTGGTCTCAGCCACCACACCAACTCCACCACTGGGGAGGACTCTCCTGGCGAGCTGGGCACAGGCCAGAGCCTGTGTCCTGTCTCCGGGTGCTCAGTTCATGTCTGCAGAATGAATGAATGGCCTAGCACTCAGTCCTTCCTGCTATCTGCCCACTGTCACTGAAACAGGAGTTCCCTGAGTTGTATGGTGCATTGGATCCATGGCTTGCCGACCCCACACATCATACACATTTTCTGCCTTTCCTGAAGATCATGGGGGAGACGCAGGGCCAAGGAGAAGCTCCAACATGGGAGATTTCGAGGCAGGGGAAGAGGTGGCTCGCTAGAGCCTTGCCTGCTGCTGGCAGTGCTCCACCTCTTCTGGGTCCCGTGCACACTCCATGTGCCTGTGGGTGAGCACGTGGCAGGGTGTATGTGCACACGTGATGATGTCTGTGAGTGTGCGCTCTTATGCCAAAGGAGATGGCAACAGCACAGTGTGTGCAGTGGTGCCCAGGGGCACGTGTTTGCATTCTGTGTGCACCCAGGCATGCTTGCGTGCATGTGCACGTGGACGCTGTAGCTAGCTAATCCTGGTCCCCTTCCTGACTGACACAGGCCTAAGGATAGGGTCCGACTCAGGGTGTGAAAACTGGACTCAGGAAGAAGGCAAACCGTGTCCAGGGATGGGGTGGGCTGTGATGACCCTATATCATTGGCCATTTGTAGACTGTCCACAAAGGGCCATCCCTCACTCTCAGGTATGTGTGGAGATAGCCAGGTCTCTGTCTTTTGTGGAGAGGGCACTCTAAAGATGAGGACCCAGGGTTGGGACAGGGGCGTGGCTTGTTTCTCAACGCTCAGCCAGAGGGGCACAGGCAGGACAGGGCCTCAGTGTTTTGGCTTCGGCCACGAGCTGCCCTCCAGACAGGAAGTAGCGACACAGCCGAGTGCCTCCTCTCACCTCTTCCTGGCCATGGAAGACACAGACCTTTGTTCCTAGCCCCACTCTTCAGAGCTAGACAAGTCAGGGGCCATGGATTCTAGCCACCCCTGACCAATGGGAAGCCCTTTAACACATGGTGGAGTTTGGGACTAAAACAGGTCAGTTGGCGTTGGCATTACCCCATAGTCTCTATTAGGATCTCCTAACGAGATCTGTATCCTATTCACCCTGTGAGCAGGGGTGGCCCGGGTTGGGAGACAGAGGAGGCAAAGGGACCCACAGTTGACAGTTCTGGCTCCCACCAGAGAGGCAGGATAAGGTGAGAGTCTCCATATCCACAGAGGATACAAAGGAGCCTCACCCTCCAGCTCAGTTTGTATCTCCCATCCAGGACCCAGGACTCATGAGCCTGATTTCCTGCCCCATGGCATCAAAGGCCGGCACTCCTACTGCTTCATGTTCTGACTGGCTGACAGAAGGCCCTGCCTGCCTAGCACAGAGCTCCACCGTGGTTCGGACTTGGGAGGGAATCTGCACTTTCAGGTTAGCTCCCCCAAGAAGCCCAGATTCTGACACAGACCCTCCCTTCGAGGCAACAAAGCGCCAGGCCCCCCAGCCATCGGTGGAACTGTTTGGCTATTATCGATGTTGCTGGCCTCGGCCCCTGTGGAGGACCCAATATGAGGGAAGGCAAGCAGTCTTTTCCTCTGGAGCTTGGGGAGGGGGCTCCCCCCCCTTCGTGACTCACTCCAGGCTGTGTGGGTTATTTCATTATGTTTCAAATTGCCATGGCAACTAGCTGGCAATCAAGGGTAATTGAGCTTGTCGCCAGGGCAACAGGGCAAAACCCACAGCAGCCACTCTCTCTGGTTGCCCTTGGGGTACCGTAAAGGTCAGGCTAGCCTAGGGCCAGTATCAGCCAAAGGGCTCTGGGCCTCCCTGGAAAGGACAGAATTGCCAAGGCCCATGGAATTCCAGTGTGTAGAGGAGGGTGTACCTTGGGAGTGCCAAGGCCCCCATCCCTGACCCCACGCCTGCAACCCCTGCCCTTCTCTCTAACACCCTGTGCCTAAAATACGCCATGGTAGTCAAAGCAAGCAGAAACAGAACTTTTATGTGCTCATAGATGGTACTTGTAAATGGCCCACGGGCCCTCCTCGTCATACTCACGGCGGCTGAGCCACAGGCTCTGGAAGGAGTTCCGAGACGCCATGATGGAGCCTCCGAGCCAAGCAGCGACGGCCCGGTGCGGAGAGCCCAGCACGGTGGCACCGGGGCCCAGCTCCTGTCTCAGGCGCTCAGGAAAGCCACTCAACAAGGTGCTGCCACCGTCCAGCACCACATTGGCCAGCAGCTGCTCCTGCTTCTTGGCCTCCAGCCGGCTGATACTGAGGAGGGCTAGTTGTGGAAGGCCCGGCTGATTGACGCCCAGCAGATTCGGTTGGAAGAGAGCCTCCGGGCAGCAGAAGCGCTCAGAGCCCAGCGTGATGACCTGCTTGTCCGGAAGCACAAAGTCCACCCGGGTCTGGGACTGCATGTGGGCTCGCTCAGCCATCATGTCCGTGGCCACGTAGCAGCAGGTCTCTTTAATCTGGTTGACCAGCTCTGCCTTGAGCGGTGATTGGCCACCCGCCAGCAACAGCTGAGCCAGGTATTCCGTAAGGTCGCAACCCGCCACGTCCAGCCGGTAGGTGTCAAGGGGGGCCAGATCCCCAGTGACAATGGGCGCCACGTAGGACGTGCCGTGGCCACTGCCCAGCACCAGCCCAGTGGTGCGCCCGTAAGCATAGAGCGCCAGCAGGGCCTGGTGCACTGTCTGCATGGCTGGCACATGGAAACGCTCGAAGAGTATTTCAGCCACCTTTTCTCGGTTGGTACGTGGGGAGATGGGTGAGTCGGCCACAAGCACAGCCAGCTCCTCGGGCTGCACGCCCAGCCTGCAGTAGAACAGGTGTTGCCACAGCACCTCCAGGGCATCCCAGTCAGAGACCACACCTCGATTTAGCACCGAGCAGGAGGGCTCTTGCTTCTCAGGCACCATGTACCTGGGCTGGCCCTGGACTGGGTGTTGCAGCAGTTGCACACGTGAAGGCAGCACTCTGAGGATGTGGTCCTCTCCAGCCAGCCCGCATTTGGTGAACCCTGTGCCTGTGTCAATCACCACGGCAGCCATGTCCTGGTAGGGGCCCAGCGAGTGGCGGCAGAGCACTGGGAACCGTATGGCCAGAGCATCCAAGGTGGGCACCAGCTCATAGCAGGCCCCGCGGACCAGGCCGAGGTGTGAGACCACCGGCGAGTGGGTCATGTCCTCGTTTGTCAGCTTGAATTGGGGACCCTGGAGCTGAGTGCCCGCTGTGACCACGGGCAAGACCTTGCAACCAGTACCGGGTGTGGTGATCGTGATCAGGGAAAGTTGCTTCTCCTGCACCTTGGGGGAGCTGCCATGCTGCCAGGACAAGAGCTGATGTAAGCTGGAGCTTTGGGCAGCACTGGCACCAACTTTTTCTCTGTTTACATAGACGCAGGTCTCCTCAGGGGGCATCCGGTGTACCTCCACATGGGTAGGCGGGCCCAGTGGCTCACCTTCTTGGCCCAGGGTGGAAGCCTGACCAGGCTCCCTAGTGGTCAGGGCACCCCTTGAGAGGGTGGGCTCATTGGAGATGAGGGGTTCTTGGGAAAAGGGAGGCTGCCTGGAAATAGGGGTTCCAGTGAGAGGAGGTTGAGCAGGAAGGGGGGGCTGCTTGGTGGAGGGGGCCTGCTCAGCTAGTGGGGGCTGACCACCGAGGGGGTCCTGCCCAGCACGTTTGACCTGAGGGCTGTCAGGGTGACAGCTCTCTTTCTGACTGTGGCTGCCTGTATCTTCCTGGAGTGGGGGTCTGAGCACCTCCTGGTTTTTGGCTGCTGGCACCGGCTCTGTGCTCTGCTCTGAGCTCATCCACTGTTGTTTCTTGGTCTGGTCCAGAGAGGTGTCCTGCATCCCAGGGGCATCCAGCATCCAGATAGTGCGACTCCTTTGGTTTTTTTCAGCATCAGGTTTGGACCAGCCAGGATCATGGGCATGGCTCAGGATCCTCTCTCCAAATTGGAGCGGCGTCCCCAGTAGAACAGGCCCACCGAGCATCCCCATCCTCATGGGTGTCTCAGCACCAGGGGAGCCTTGTGATTCCAGGTGGACCCTGGCCTCTTTGGGAACCAGGGCCACCTCTCGGTAGCTTCCCGATGAAAGGCTGGAGGGCACTGGGCTGGACACCATGGCCGTGGTGGACCAGAAGCTGGAACGATCACTGTCAGGGGTGAGGATGGGTGTGGGCAGTGGGTGGGTGGGTTGCGTGCTTTCGGAGGCATAGATGGCTGGGTAGGGGGGCATGAGGCCCACCAGCACTGCCCGGGAGCCCATGGGATCATGGCACAGCAGCCCCATCCTGGTGTTGCCCGTGGCCATGTCAAACACCAGCACACGGTCTTCCACAGCATCCCGGAACTGGCAGGTAGGGGCACTGGAGGCAGGTATTTGCGTGGCTTCCCTGGGAGGTACTGGGGCTGGGTTGTGGCCGCCTAACTGGTAGGCAGACGGTGGCCTGCTGGAGCAGGGGTTGTTGCAAACATTGAGGGGCTGCTGACTTTGCTGAGTGCTGCGGATCTCGTGGCTGTCCCTCTGGCTCTTGGGGGTTCCTGGGGGCCCTGAGCCTGGTTTGGGGCTGCCTGGCCTAGAGATACTGACCAGGGGCTTCTCCACTTGGTTCTTGGGATGCCTGGGTAACACTGGCCTTTGGGTAACCTCACGTACCTGGGTCTGGTCCAGGGATTTGTTTAGGGTGGGTGCTGGGGTGCGAGGCTCCTCCTGAGGATGGAAATTCAGTTTGTTCTGGCAGGATGTGACCCCTTTGGAAGAATCCAACTGGACTGCCCATTGGTTGCCGTATTTCCCAGGCAAGAGGTCTTGGGACAGGCCCTTGGTGGCTTTGGTATCAGTCAGGTGGTCAGAGTTGCAGGGGTAAGATTCTGCTCCTGCCATTGAGATTGGATCCAGACCTGGAGTACTGGCCCGAGTTGGAGTTGGCGCTGGAAGAGCCTGAACCAGACCTGGGCCCTTGCCCCGGCCCTGATCATGACTTGAAGCCAGAAAAGGACCTTGGGCTGCAGGTGAGCCATCCTCCCCTGAAGGAATATACGGTAGCCATCGGCTCTTCCTAATGCCTGCTGGGGGAGTCTGCTCCGGGCTGCAGGGGCCTTTGCCCCAGCCTACGAGGACTTTAGCTGGAGCCTTGCCCTCCCCCACCACCTGCACCTGAAGCCGGGAACAGTAGAGTCCATGCTGGGCCATGTCACTGGTGGCATCACCGCGCGTGTACACTGGTAGGGCCAGGGTCCTATTCTCCGTGACGAGATGTGTTTGGGCTCCCATGAAAGAGCCTGGGAATGAGCTAGTGGAGGGGAGTCTCGGGGTATCCTGGGAGGCCCTCTCATAGCCACATTGGGAGGTAACCTCTGTAGGCTCCCGGAGGTGCTGGTGACAGGGCTCATGAGTGTGGGCCTGGGAGGCTGAGCCATAGGCCCCATCAGAGTTGGCCTCGGTGGACAATGGCACCTCGTGCCTCGAGGATGTGGATCCTGAGTTTATCCGTGGTTCCTGGGACCCTCTAACACCACCCCCCAGCTGCTGGCTGCCAACTGAGGGGTGGCCCTGGGGGCCCGATGGATCAGGGCCCCCCACTTTCTTGGTGACTTCCATAATCCTGCTCCATGCCCTAGGTGCCCTGCCCCCACTTCATTGCCATGGCAACCCCACACATCACAGCGCCCCCATGACCTGGGGGAGGGTGAGAGAGTGTGGGAAACCAGGGGCCCCACCCCCCTGAGGAATGGAGGCCTGCCCAGGGAATCTTGGGTAATGGAAAGACCAAGGGATCCCCGTGAAGTCTGGCAACACTAGACTGTCCTCCTCTCTCTTGGACAGTCAGGTAGTCACTCTGCCCAGGCCAGCCCAAGAGCAAGGGTAGAGCTCCTGGAGGTGAAGGCCCGTGTAAGGGGAAAAAAGTGTAGGCAGGGAAGACGCCGAGGGAAGCCCCTGGGTTCCCAGTCTACCTCAGATGCCAGACTTGGCTCTTTTTCCCCATTTCCCACGTGGCAACCTGATGCTTAAACCCTGACCCACGGATGCCATTCGAAGTGTGTGAGGCCCGTGGGGAGAGAGGGGAGGCCAAGCCTCTTCACCACTCAGTCCTGAGAGGCGGAAATGGGTGAGGGGCTCAGATTCAGGCTCTAACTCCCCTCCCCCATGTTCCCCGGCTCCCGCTCCAGGGACAGCTGCTCCTTGGCAGTCTTTCTGCTCCAGATGGTTTTCCTCTGCCTGTGCCTCCCAGAGCCCCTCCCCAGAGCCACATGTCCCTGAGGCCCAGCCCAGTGTCCCCCAGAGGTGGGGATGGGGGTGACACGGGTGGGGGTGGGGCCTCTGCTCAGAACCTTCCAGTCACAGTGCTCTAGCTCTTGTCACACTGTGTCAGCCTCACGCTGGCAGAATACTGGGCATAGGGCTAGGCCCTGGGGAGCACTGGACCAGCCAGAGAACAATTACGCAATGGGGCACAGCAGGGACACAGAGGTTAGGGGACTGCCCACACCGAGGGCGCAGGGCTGGTTCCACGCTGGAGGTATGGCGGGTGAAGGACTGGGTACTGGGGCCGCACACAGTGAGGACAAATGGGACAAAGGACTGGGCTTGGGCAGCACACACGAAAGGAGGGTATTAGACCAGGTGGGCGGTTCCACGCTCCATTTCGTAGATGGGCAGACAGAGGGTCCAGGAGGCATGGGACCCTCCTGGCCCACCAGCCCAGGCCCAGTTGAGCCTGGCAGCCATAGAGAACAGGCTCAGTTTGGGGACCGCCCCCATTGCCGAAGGCCTGGGTCTGGAAGTTCTGACTGGGTTGGGTCAGACCTTCCTCCCGCCCCTGGGCCTCTTCCCTCTTGTCCCCCAGGGCTATTCTCTCAGGCTTCAGTCTTTCTACCCAGGAAACAGGTCTGTGGAGAATGTGGCTGTAGTCTTGTCCTCTGAAACGGTGTGTTTTCACCAAAGTTAAAAATAGTGCTTACGGTTGGCCGTGGGGTGTGAAGCGATGTGACCAGGGACCAAGGCTAGCTTGGTGCTTCATCTGTACCTTCCTGGGCGAAGCCTGACTCAGCCACGGCTCAGGCCCCCAGGGCCCCTCCCCATTCCCCAGATGCCGCTTTTGATGAAGAAGAGGGACAGTGGTCTCTGGACACACTATGGTCCAGGAAGGTGGCATGACCCAAGGCTCTGTGGCCTGCGTGTGCGTGCATTCACACACACACACAGGCTTGCTGAAGACTATTCACCTCAGTAATCTCTGTCCCCGAGCATACTGCTTTTTTTTTTTTTTTTAATCTGGTTTTGTTTTTCCCTGTGACAGAGATGCTAGTAGCAGCCTGTTGTGCTTGTGGGAGGGCTGGAGTCGGGGGGGCGGGAGGGAGGCCCTGAAAATCACTGCCTGGCCATCCCCTGAGCTATCCCCCCACCTCCTGAGGAAGTGAGACATAACCCTTTCTGCCAGGGCTGATGTCCTCAGCGACAAACTGACCTAAGAAGGGTGTGGCCCACGAAGGAAGGACCAGAGAAGGCAGTCTGGAGCAGAGATGGCTTTTTCCACCTGGGACGCAAACACCCCTGATGGCAAAAGAGAACACTGACTGCTATGGATTGGGCGCTTCCTCTGCGCCTGGCAGTGCTGAGCACCGCGAGCCAGCCTCACAGCAATTCAGTGAGAGCCGGGTGCTGTCATCCTTATTTTACAGATGAGGCAATCAAGGCACAGGGAGGAGAGAGAGACTGCAGAGGTTGCAGCTAGCGAGTTGTAGAGCGGAGTCTGAGGCCAGGCCACCACACTCGGGACCCACACTTCTGCAACTTCTGGTGCCACAACTGGGTGCCATGCCCAGGGCCACGCGGGCATGGACTCTGCTGGAAGGGAACCAACATGCCTCCCTTCCGAGCTCTGCAGCCTCAATCCCTCGATACTCACGCTATATCCCACTTGGCTCTGCTGCTTCTCCCGGTAGCTTAGCAGGCGGCTCAGGCCTGGGAGAGGGCATTTTCCTGGCAGGCACTAAGCCAGAGCCTCCCAGGAACCTGGCGGTGCTGAGTAGGGGCTAGTTACTTACCCTGTGGGACCAGGCTGAGTCTTTTGTACTCACAATTCTTGGCTGATCAAAGCCCACTCCGCTTCATCCAGCTAAGGGGAGGGGCAGCGGGGCAGTCAGAGAAGCTCCTGGGCTGGGCCCCTTCTACCCAGCCCCTCTTGGGGATCAGGCAGGGACATTGCCCCTGTACCCCTCCCCCCAACATGTTTTTAAATAGTCTCTCACCAGGAAGAAGGGCATCCAATTCTATTTCTGATTCTGGAAAGTGAGGAGGGCCAACGTGTTGCCATGGCAACCTGGAGAGCCCCTCCCCCCCGGCTGAGCCCATTCCCCAGGCTGAGGGCTGCCTGGGATGAAGGGGCCAAGAAGCAACAGGGAGGAGCTCAGTCTGAGGGGATGGCCATACCAAGACTCCTCTGTGAGGGCAGGTTTCAGCCCTACCTCTCTTCACATTTCACCTGACCCACTCTGGGCTGGCTCGGAGAGTTGGGGGAGCCCCAAACCCTGGGAAGAGGGTCAGACTCCAGGAGATGGGGACAGTCCGCTCACTCTGAGAAACCCTCCTTCCCCATGGATCAGGCTGGAATCCTCCTACCCAGGAGGCTCTGGGGACGGTAGGCAGGAAAGGCCCCGTGAGCAGCCAAGTTCCCCAGACCTAGTTTTTCAACACAGACGTGTCTTGGGCTCGGTGGTGTTCCCAGGGGTCAGCTCATCAAGTCCCTGGCTCTGCACTCTTCCAGGTGACCTGCCTTCCCCGCCCTGTACTCTGGGAAGACTCTAGACATCTTAAAAAAAAATCTAGGATCAAAAGGAGCCTTAAGGGGACTTTCCTGGTGGTCCAGGGACTAAGACTCTGCACTCCCTGATGCAAAGGCCCTGAGTTCGATCCCTGGTCAGGGAACTAGATCCCATATGCTGCAACTAAAGAGCCCCTGTACCTCAACTAAGACCTGGTGCAGCCAAATAAATAAATAAAATTAAATATGTAAAAAAGAAGTCTTAAGGGGCTCCCAGTGCAGCCAACCACTTGCCAATGGAGTGAAAAGCAATGCAGCAGCTCATCCCTGCCTACTGTCCAGGGGCTCAGACACCAGCCCTGTGTCCCAGAGGCTGCACATGGGTAGCACTTAGATCTGTGGAGGGAGGGCACTCCAGGCAGGAACACAGCCCAGGCAAAGGCAGGCTTCTGAAAAGCCCCCTGAAAGGACCTTGTTATCAACCCTCTCTGGGTGGGTCTGATGGGAAACCAAAGCCCTCCAGGAGGAAGGCTGTGTCTGCCACCTCTCAGCTCTATAGCCAGCACTCTGCGTTTTCCTCTCCTCCCTGGGAACCCTAACTTCCTGCTTCCCGGGAAGCCTCTTCTGGCCCAGGGGCACCATCCCATGGAGCTGGCGCCTTCTCCCTGCCCCATTCCCTGCCTAATCCCAAACAATGGCAGTTACGGTGCAGAGAAGACCAGCCCTAGAGGAAGCTATGGCTGGATGAGGGGTGATAATACACCTCACCTGGGATGTGAAAGGCAGAATCCAAGAGTGCGGGAAGACGTGTCTTTTGAGCTCTAAGGCGCAGGGAAATTTAAATAACAGATGTTTAAACAACCTTCCCTGCAAGCCATGGTGCAGTGACCCCTCTGCTGTGATGTGTTACAGCTTAAAAATAGCCCACAATGAACCGCTCTGAGCTCCAATTGACTCAAGCTTACGTAACTCTGCGTGAAAGATGGCCAGCCTCACCAGCCACGAGGGAAGCAACGGCACAGCCATCCTGACTGCGGTCCACAGCTGGCTGAGGGGCTGCGGCCAGCTCCCACCCCCAACTTCCCTGGGACACCCCCCCCCCCCCCGATCCAGCCAGGAGTCAGGAGGGAGGAAGAGGGAGTCCTTGCTGCCGGAAGCAGGGCCTCAAGACTACTGAGAAGAGACCTCCCACCACACCTGCGCTGACAATGTGAGGAGGGCTGCCTTCCCGCATGGTCCCTGTGGAGGGTGGGGAGACTTTAAGAACAGATGGCTGGTCAAAGAGAGCGGGGCAGGAGCCCATGGGGGCAGAGTGATAGGGCAGCCCAAAGAATTCCTTTCCCCCTTTGAAGAGGGGACTCCCCAGCTCGGAGAGACATGTCAGCAGGACCGATGGCTAGCTGAAGCTGTCACTACCGTGTAGCCCAGGGGAACTACAGAGGAGCCTTGGGGAGACTCTCCTGGTGGTCCACGGACTAAGACTCCACACTCCCTGATGCAAAGGCCCTGAGTTCGATCCCTGGTCAGGGAATTAGATCCCACATGCTGCAACTAAAGAGCCCCTGTATCAAAACTAAGACCTGGTGCAGCCAAATAAATAAAAAATAAATAAAATATGTAAAAAAAAAGAAGTCTTAAAGGGTTCCCAGTGCAGACAACCACTTGCTAATGGAGTGAAAAACAATGCCTGTTTCCCCAGCAGCTCATCCCTGCCTATTGTCCAGGGGCTCAGACACCAGCCCTGTGTCCCAGAGGCTGCACATGGTGGCACTTAGATCTGTGGAGGGAGGGCACTCCAGGCAGGAGCACAGCCCAGACACGTGGGCTGTGTGCCTCTGGGGACCTCTAAGTCTCCAGGTCCTGGCTGCACTGGAACCGGGGCTGGCGGGGAGTGGGGGGACTTGTGGCACAAGAAAGGGAGATCTGGCTTCAGAGCTAATTGAATCCTTCGATCTTGGCCACCAGCTGCTTTTGAGTCCCGTCTTCCCTGATGCATTCCCAGATCCCAACTGCCTGGTCTAAGATCACAAGTTTGCGAGTGGCTAAACCAATATGAAGGGGAATGAATGAGAGAAAGGCAAGGATGCCCCTGGATCTCATGCTCCATCTACCTCTGCCTATGCAGAGCCCCAGGGATTCAGCAATGTCCCTCTGCTCCCACCATCTGAGCTCAGAATAGCAACCATCACGGGCTGGGTCCCACGAGCTCAAGCTCCCACAGAGCAACAATGAGACTGATGAGGGCCAAAGCCGAGGACCCTCCCGCCACCTGCAAGGCACAGGCTGGCTGTCAAGACCATTAATACCTCTGCTTCCCTTCCAAGGTCCAGCTCCTGGATGGGTGGAGCCAAAGTTGTGGGCAAATGGGTAGCCACGGAGGGACAGGAGCTGGTGCTAGGCTCTCTTGGCATCTAGGCTCATCGGGCTAAAAACTCTGACTGGAATGAACCCCCAAAAGAGTGGAGGGAGAGACTAAGGCTCAGCTGGCGCCCAGTGCCAGATGGGGAACGCTGGGGGTGTTTCTTCAAGTCATCCCCCCTCCTCCAGGCTGGAGTAGCTCCACCTTTGAGCTGACTGGACTCTCACACGGACAGAGCAGAGGCTGTGGGTGAAGAGATGCTCAGTTCCTGGGTCTTCACGGAGGAGAGTTCTCCAGCTCAGCGTGGAGTAATAGGTGTTTTTCACCAGGGCCTGGCAGATGCCAGATCAGCGCTCGGTTATCGATTCTTAGGGCTGCTTCTCTCCAGGCAGAGGCACTAAGTGTGAAAGATGCATGCTGGGCCTTCCTGAGCCTCAGACCCTCCCAGGAGCACCCATAGCCCCCCAACCCCACCCAGCCCTGGGGGAGGGGTGGGTCTCCTACAGCTGTAGGGAGTTAGTTCATGTAGTGGCATCAGAGGTGGACCCAGGGCCTCATGGGCTGCACCAAGAGAATGACCGATGAAGTCATTGTCCCAGAAAGGTCTCAGGGTTTGAAATAGGGTTGTGTCTGGAGCCCTCAGGGGCGACCCCTAGAGAGCCTTTGGATCCCTGTGGAAATTCTCTGAAAGGCTGGGGCTTTGGCATAAGGGGAATCCCAGACCAGACTCCTGGTCCTCACCAAAGCAGGTTGGTCTACCCCATGTCTGCCCTCCAGGTGCCAGACGACACTGACGCCACTGGGCAATCAGGAGGGTGTGAGTCATCTGCCTCTTCCTCAGCCCCAGCTCCCAGCCTGGCCTCCCTCCAGCCTCTGTTGGCACCTGCTGGCCCCCAATCCCACTGGGCTGCAATGGAGGGAGATGAGGCAGACGAGCTGACACCCACTCCCCACAGCTCACGATGGGAAGACCGGACTCCCAAAGCCGTGGGAGAAAGCTGCGCTCATCCCATCCAACCCCAGTGACAGGCCCGGGCTCAGGCCTCCCCCAAGGGAGAAGTGAAAAACAAATAAATAAGGGAAAGGCAACCCAGGTTTCATGAGTCCTGGAAGCCACTCAAAGTTCCTGTTCTGTTCAGCCCATGGCAGGCAGCCAGAACTAACCCCTCCTTCCCTGGTGGCCCAGGCAGGAACTGGAAACCCTAAAGCAGTTCCATCTTCAATCACTCCAGATGAACGTAGGACTATCAAATGGCTCTGAGAACAGAGTTCAGAGCTTGGGGGCTTCAGTGTTAGGGAGAGGCGGTGCAGTTGTGTCAAGCACCTGCTTAAGTATGTCCCCTCCCTGGAGAATCCTGGCCCTGGAGGCCCTTGGCCTAGAAACAGGCCTGAAGCCCCACATTTGGCTACATGGGAAACTGACACCCGCTGAGCGTCTTCCGTCTCCCTTCTCTCCTCGATAAGCTTCCCTCCCATCCAGAGAATCCCCTTCCTCTCTGAGTCTCTCTCTTATATATATATATATATATATATATATATATATGGCTGCACCAGGTCTTAGTTGCAACACATGGACTGTTTAGTTGCAGCATGCAGGATCTTTAGTTGAGACATGCAAACTAGCACGTGGGATCTAATCCCTGACCAGGGATTGAACCTGGGCCCCCTGCATTGGGAGCATGGAGTCTTTAGCACCGGGGAAGTTCCCTGAGTCCCTTTCTTATCCCTTTCTTATCTGGACTCATGATAAGCCCATGGTCCCTAAGCTGCAGAGGCCCACTGGGGAAGGAGCCTCAGTCTAACTTCAGTGAAGCCTCTGAGCCTTGTCCTCACTCCTCACCCAGCTCCAAGCCTGGGGTCACCCTTAGATTCCCAGGATGAGATTAGGGCACAAGGACTACCAGGCGGAGGGATGGAGACAGTCCTTTCCAACTGGTACGGGGACCACAGCTGTGGGAGGGTTCCAGGACCATTCCACTCACTTCTCTCCCAGCATCAGGGGTGACACAAGGCAAGGAGGGAGCCCCCAGAGGTCCCTGGCAGAGTGTGCAAGGCTACAACCTCCTTCTCTGTGCCTGCACTCTTGGGCATCAGGGGTGAAGTGGTAAACAGGCAGACAGAGCCCATCTCTACCCCTCTTTAGCTTCTAGAGCCCTGATCTTCAGACTCTTGCACAAGAGCTTGAGTCTCCATTTAAGCTTTACCTACCTGTCCTCAGAGTCCTTCAGGTTCCCATATCTGGGCCTCCCTCTGACCCGAGGTGACAGAGTGGGCAACAGATGGATAGAAAACAGCTAGGCAGTTCCAGTCCCAAGGAGATCCCTACTCTGCTTACCAGGGGGCTCTTGCCCCAAACCCAGGGTTCCATGCATGACAGGCCAGAGGGCTGGTGACTCAAAGGGGCGGGAGCCTACTTCCCTTAGGATGAGTCAGGGTCCCCCAAATGATGAGAGAGAGGCCGCAGGAAGCCTGAGCAAGAGAGAGGACCCACCATGGTGCAGGTCCGGGGCCCAGTCACCCTGGTCACCCAGGTGTCCACATCAAACGGGGCCCAGTGGCCCCCTCAGCCTTAAGGGCATGGGGGAGCAGCAGTCCAAGGAGGAAGTTGCTCTCCTTCTCCGGTGGAGCTGCCCCTCTAGTGGCTATTGTACTGTGGCCTTGATGAGTATAAATAGCCTGAGCCGTCTGCACCTCGAAGCTGGTGCCTTGAAAGTGTGGAGCTGAGGCCTTGCTGCAGGCTCATCTCTCTCAAGGCTGCAAGAGCAATGCTGGCATGATTGGGGGAGAGGGGGACAAGTCTCCATGCCTTAACAGTGCATGGGGGCGGGCAGTTAGGGGAAGGGTGCAGGTGGAGCAGGGAGCCCTGGAGTGGGGCTAGGGCCTGGGCAATGGGATGGCGGACTGGACAACAGCAGAAACCATCGTGGCTGCTGCATGTCTGGGTTTTCAACCCACCCCTCTTGGTTCCATGTGAAAGTCCCCAGGGGCCTGTATTCTAGATGTGGGCCTGGCCTGCCCTTCCTGTTCTCTGGAGCCTTGCTAACCCAACCCCTTTCCAGCCCCAGGGCCTTTGCATGGGCTGTTCACTCTGACAAAACTCTTCCCTCAACCATTTCTGGCTCACTTCCTATCTGACAACATCCCAGCGAAAATGTCACCTCCTGGGGTGGCCTCCCTTACCTCCCTCTTCATCTATCTAGGGCTGTCCTCCATTCCCTCAGAGCAGCCTGTCTTTTCCTTTCATAGCATTTACCACAAAGTGTACTTAAATATTCATTTATTCATTTACTGATTTAAGGGCCAGTGGTCACCACTGAGTCCCCTGTGCCCAGCAGCCAGGCACATAGCAGACACCTCATAAATACTGCATCAAGGATCCCCGCACTGGCTCCTCCTGAGGAGCGAGAGACCAATATGCCTTGCAGTCCTCCTATGCCCCTGAAGGTGGAAGGACCGGGACACGGCAGAGGCCAGCCCAGAGGCAGCTTGGGGTAACTGCTACCGCTATGCAGGTCCAAGCCCCAAGGCCTGCCTGGGGCTAAGGTCACGTGGGCCTCGGTGGCTCTGAGAGGGGCCGGGGCCGCCCTGGGCTCCTGTGCACTGTTGGGGACGGTGACTGTTCCAAGGGCATGATTGCCTTGTCAGGGGCCCCAGGGCCCATGTTCACGTAGGCCACAGGCAGCTGCACGTAGTGATCCCCTCGCAGCGCAGCCACCACGAGTGCCACTTCCCCTGCTAGCTCTCCGAAGGTGGGTCGTGCCGTGGGGTCCGCCGCCCAGCAGTGCTGCATCACAGTGTACCTACCAGGGAGAGGAAAACATTAGGGGCATGGTGCACCCCCACCCAGAGCTTCTAGGCTATCCAATTGCACTTAGCCCCCTGGCAGGCCACAGCAGATGAGAGCGGGTGACATGGCTGATGCCTTGCCTCACCCAATTACAGGGAAGCTCTTATTATAACTGCCTGCCTTCCCACCCTGGCAGAGGTCGAATTGCCTCAGGGTTTGAAAGGCTGGACTCCTGTGTCCTGTGACCTGGGCTCTGTGATCTCAACAAGTTTCTTAACCTCTCTGTGCCTCTGGATCCTTCTCTGATCACAGAGCTGTTGGGGCATAAAGTGAGAAGACTCCTATGAAGTTCGGAGCTTAGGGCCCAGCTCATAAGCTATCGCAGTTACCATCACAAGTCTTCCAGGAAGGAAGCCCAGGTCTGAGGAAATGGGGATTCAAAGCCCTGAGATTGTGGGGCAACTCATTGGCATCATATGGGCTTTCCTGGTGGCTCAGGTGATAAAGATTTTGTCTGCAATGTGGGAGACCTGGGTTCGATCCCTGGGTCAGAAAGATACCCTGGAGAAGAGAATGGCAACCTACTCCAGTATTCTTGCATGGAGAATTTTATGGACAGAGGAGCCTGGCGGGCTACAGTCCATTGGGTTGCAAAGAGTCGGACATGACTGAGCAACTAACACTTTCACTTGTCTTTCACTTTCTTTGGCACTATGGATCCCAAGCAGTTTCTTTGTGTTTGTCTGGTGGGTCCTAACACATGCCCCTTTATCTTGGAAATGTCATCCCTGCCCTAAATGATACTAAAAGTGCCCTACACATGATAATCTCGTATAATTCTCAGACTTCTGAGGGTGGTACTGTGATCACTCTAACTCTGCAGATGAGGAAACTGAAGCCCAGAGACAAGGGACTTCCCCTGGTTTAGAGGATACTGGCATGGCCCCCTTCATTCTCCCTGTGGTTGCTGATGGCTCTTGACTGAGGTGCCCTTTAGGAATTGCCCTAGGCAGAAAAGAAATGCCTCCTCCAGGCTCACACACCTTTCTCCTGGACAGCTGTAAGCAGTGACTGATGTATCTCTGGTGCAAAGACCTGGGCCCCTGGGTCTTAACTTCAGAAAACTCTGAAGGGCCACCCCAACTCCAGAGATCCCAGGGGATGGACAGCAGCCTCTTTTACATCTGCATCACAGCTCTACTTCTTTCCTACCTAGTCCTGCTTCCCTTGCCCCCAACCTAGGAATCAACCACCTGCATATGTGTAAATCTCCATCTCAGAGTCTGTTTCAGGGAGCCTGACCTGGAGGCAGAAGTTAATTTCCCTGACTTTGAAGCAGATGCATCAGTGAAATAAATAATGAAAAGGAAAAGCAAGGCAGGCAGGGCTGTGAGGAAGGGTTACTCATACCCTTCTGGAACACAAGCTGAGTGAGGCAGGAATCATTAACCACCTTTACCTATGACCTGGTTCTTCCCGTTCTAACCTCAAAGACCTGAGCATGGCTAAGGCATGCGTGCTGCTCATGAAGCTGAACCACCTGACAGGCACTGATGAAACACAGCTGCCGCCATGCCTCTGGGAACAGGGAATATGAAACTATATCCAATGAAAAACAATTTCTGATCTGGAGATGTGGAGGGGGCTTAGTGTGGGAGCTAATGGAACCTTTCCTTGAGCTTAAGCAAGTGGAAGCAATGGAAAACAGCCCCCCTTGCTGGGGACTGTGGGGAGAGGAGTGCTGGGAAATGAAATCACTGGCCTCAACCAATGATTAGGAATGCTGTTACCATGGCAACCATGATCTCCTTCTAGCACCAAGCCCTGGTGCTGGTGGAACCAGTCCACAGATGAGGAAACTGAGGCCCAGAGAGGGTCCCTTTCTAGGTCAACCTGAGAATGAGTCAGAAAGCCAGGCAAGAACTCTGTCTCCAGCCCCCTCCTTCCCTTCTTGTCTCTAGGTCCCAGCTCCCTCCCCATCACCATGTCCATATACTCACAGAGAATCTGGGCAATACTCAGGCTGGGGCAGGCGCCGACCCTGGGCCAGGAAGTGAGTGAGGTCAAAAGGGTCGATGTGGGGGTATGGAGGGGCACCCCGTGTCAGCAGCTCCCATAACAGCACACCATATGACCACTGTGGGAGGGGACAGGTGAAGGGACTCAACTCTCAGCTCAAATCTGGGGACAGGTGGACCCCTCCAGGTCTGCTCCCTCCCAGAGCCTGCTAGCTGGAAATGAGGGGCTCCACCCCCAAATTGGAATTGTTCTTCTATACCTCACAAGCATCTTTGCTCTGTCCCCACCCACCACCCCTGAGCCAGCCCAAAGTTGGGGCTCAGCAAGGCCTGGATTGCCTGTGAAGAGCCACCTCTTGCCCTGATACCTGCCCAGAGATGGGCAAATGGTCTGTGAGCACCACCCAACACAGGGTTCCCTGGGCTCATCAACATCCAGAGTTGAATGGGCAAGGCCGAGTGTTGTCTGAGGCTGGGTGGACTCTGGGGCAGGTGGGGCCTCACCACATCGGACTTGGTGGTGAATCTGTAGGTCTGCAGGCTCTCCAGCGCCATCCACTTGACAGGCAGGCGAGTGTGGCGGTGCTGTTGGACACTGTAGTACTCCTTGTCCAGGACATCACGGGCAAGACCAAAGTCAGCCACCTTGACCGTGAAT
Source organism: Oryx dammah (assembly GCF_014754425.2). NCBI lineage: Eukaryota > Metazoa > Chordata > Mammalia > Artiodactyla > Bovidae > Oryx > Oryx dammah. Next base: position 10,144,809 of record NW_024070193.1, read on the forward strand.
GACTCATCCAGCCTGGAGGGGAGGATCGCACTCAGGACTGGTCCCCACCAGGCCCGAACCCATCTATCTCAGGCCCTCACAGGGTTTCTGAGCCACAGCATCCAACCCAAGCCTGCACTGGGCAGACAGAAAAATGGAGGACCAGAAAGAGAAGGACATGTCCAGGGCTATAGAGCAAGGAATGGAGCGCGGGCCTTCCCTGGGGGCGCCTGCAGCTGCATGCCCCGGCGCTCCGCCCCCTGGCTTCTCTCTGGCCACTCACATGCAGTTCCGAGCAGCCAGATCCCTGTGCACAAACTTCTGCTCAGCCAGGTACTCCATGCCGTGGGCCACCTGCAGGCCGAAGCTGATGAGGTCCTTTACTGTGGGATTCTAGGGGTGCGGAGCACAGGTGGTCCGATAGGTGAGGGCAGAGCAGCTCCATGCCCAGCTGCTGCCCAAGCCCCCTGCTACCTATCCACCCCCGAGAACCCAGGGTCAGCTAAGCACTGACTGACCCGCTGGGGTGAGCGGATAAACTGCAGCAGGTCTCCGTGGCGCATGTAGGGCAGCAGCACGCGGGGCAGCCCTTCTGGGGGCAGCACGATGCCAATGAGAGCCAGCACGTTCGGGTGGTGCAGACGGCGCATGAGCAGCCCCTCGCGCAGGAAGGCCTCCACCTCCTGCACCTCTGTGATGCCTGCAGGGAGGCTGGAGTCAGGCCCAGGGCGGGGAACCCCTTGATAAGGGTCAGATGGGGAAACGGAGGAAACAAAAGTCTCCCGCTCAGGGTCACGGAGCCGAGTGGTAGCACAGCAGGGATGAGGACACTCCCAGCCTCTGTTCCACTTACGACTCAGAGACTTGATGGCACAGTGGATTTGATTCTGGGCCTCGTCTGTGTATTCTCCATGGTAGACAACTCCAAAATGGCCTGATGAGGGAGAGATGATGAGGGGGCCCCAGGGCCCAGAGCACACACCACTCCTACCCACTGGCAACCAGACCTCAGAACTCCAACTCCTGATGGCAGAGCCTGCAGCCCTCCCATACCCACTTAATCTGCACCCAAACCCACTGAAGACAGAGTTCCTATTTCACAGATGAGCAAATGGAGGCTCAGAGTCCTGCCCGACTGTTCCTCAAGCCCGTGTCATCTCAGGACTCCATCTCTCCCCCGCTCCACCTGGTCTGGCACCCATACCTTTGCCAATGACTCGGTCAGCGTGGGTGACCACCCTTTCATGGGGAATCAGTACATCCTTGACCTCAGCCAGGAGCACAGAGTCCAGGTCCCCAAGCTGGATGGATCCTTTCCGCAGCAATGGGACACGGGGCCCATCCCCGCTGTCTGGGGAGGATATTCTGTGGACCTGAGTGGAGGAATCCTGGCCAGTGATAGGAGGGGCTGCGGAGGAAGAGAAGGAATGAGGGGCTGGCGGAGCAGACAGTACGGTCCCGCCTAGCGCCTCCGGCATCTCACCAAGGCCATTTCTGTAGTCAGAGCCTGAGCGGAGCAGAGGCAGAGGCGTGGCTCCAGGGGTCCGGTCCAGGGAGGCCAAGTCTTCCAGGTTCGAAGAAAGAACTGTGGACAAATGCCTGCTAGCAGCCAGCCACTCCAAGGTCCTAGAGGCTGACCCAGACCCAGGAGGTGTGGGCAGACCCCCAAGGCCTGGACAGAGAGAGGATATAGCAGCTTGGAGACGTCATAGTTTGGGGGTGAGGGCTGGGTCAGGATGGCAGTGGAGGGCTCACCTAGCTGCTTCCTCCGGTGGTAACTGAAGACCAATATGGCCGCCAGCACAGCCACAAGCAGGAGCAGAGCCAGGAGGACACCGAGGAGTGTGCTCTGGGGGACCCCTTCCAGACCTGGCCGCACCACCTTGCCCAGGGTGTAGCACCCACCATCCACGCAGACCTGGGGGCATTAGGTGGCGGCTCAGGCCCAGCCTGTAGACTGGCCCCCACCACCCGAGTCTCCTGAGGAGGGCCAACAGAGCTGCCTACCTGCAGTGGGGCACCGTCCTTGCCAAGGTGCAGGGAGGGGGGCAGGGGGCAGACGACCACATCCCCCCGTAGCTCGTGCTGGCAACTCTTGCCACTCACAGTCACATTCACAGCCACGCAGTCGGCCACGGTGCCCAGCCCGATGTACTGCAGAGACAGTCACGGGGGCTGGCCAGTGGCCACCCACCCCGCTCCTTCGGCGAGGCTGCAGCCCTACCCCCTCCACTGTCCTCACCCCTCATCCCCCACACCTACCTCAAACTTAATGGCATGCTCCTCAGGCTTCAGGGGGGCCAGGTTCTTGATGGGTGGGTGGGGTGGAGGCAGGAAGCGAAAGCCAGGCAGTGTGTAGCCAGGAGCTCCATCCCCACGCACACTCAGGTTCCCTGTCACCCACCCTCGGCGGCCTCGGACCACGTATTCGGGCAGGCGGCACCTGTGTTGCTCCGGGAGCTGCCCCTCACACTGCAGGGCCCAGGTGAGAGCGGTAAGCCCCGGTATCCTACCTTCAGCCACCCCGGCCCCCTGAACCCAGCGTGGGCTGGAGCTGAACTCAGGGGACTGGTGTGGCCTTCCTCCCTCCTGGCGAGTGCCCGCTCAGCAGCTGCCAGCGCCCACTCACCCTGTTCTCCACTGCCCTGACCCCATCATGGAATGACAGCGTGAGGTGCCATGCTGAAGTCAGATGCTGGCCACGGATGGTGATGTGGGAGCCACTGTGGAGGAGAGCGGGGTGGTGGGCCTCGGGGTGCTCTCTGAGGTGGGATCCCTCATCCTTCAGAGACCAGAATGAGCGAGGAGGTGACACTTACGTATAGCCACATTTGGGGCTGATCCCCAGGACAATGGGGTCTTCCTGGTAGTGGAAATTCCAAGAGCCAGGCACCTCGGCGCCCCCTACCTGCAGGCGAATGGGAACGCTGGCAGTAGCGGCCCCAGGGGGCGTGGTGCATAAAAGCTGCCCCTCGCTGACCCTGCAGAACATGGGGATTGGGCTCAGGGGCACCTTCCAAGTGATGGCCAGGCCCAGCTCCTCCAGGGGCCAATAGACCCCTCCCAGTTCTTCTATTGGTCATCTCCCCGATCTGCCCAAACTCCATGGTCTGTTTGAAGACAGGGTGGTCCCAGTAAAGCCTCCAAGAAGTCAGGGAGGAGCAGGGGCCCCACAGCGCTGGCTGCAGCCAATGGACACTATAATGGGCTCTCTCACCATCCCCAAACCACCTCTGGGCTGGAGGGAGCAACAGACACTTCTTCCTGGACCATTCCCTCCACTGAGTGACTGAGCCCTCCTCCCCTACCCTGTTGGGGATCCAAGCCCTACCTGGTGAGGGTTCCCCTTTGTGGGACCCTGTCGCCTCCCATCCCCCTTCCCACTGGCTCTTACTGTTTCAGCGGGCACTCAGTCCCATTGACCAGCACAGCCCGGCTGGTGCCAATAGACAGGCCTCGGCCTTCAAGGGTGAGGCAGGTACCTCCTGCCCGAGGGCCAAAGAAGGGTCGGACTGCTGTCAGCACTGGTTCCTAAGAGGGCATGGAGGTGGCTTAGCTTGGAATAGGAGGCCCTCCCCTCCAAACCCTTCCCTGCCCAAACTGCCCACCTGCCCAAGGACACAGACAAGGCAAGGTGACCTCACCATGAAAGAGAAGCCTCCTAGCATGGAGGTGCCATCTACCCGGAAGTGCTTGCCCAGTGGCATATTGGTGACAGTGAGGCTGACGTTTGCAGGCCCAGCTACCTGTGTGCTCAAGGGCTCCAGCTCACACTCAAAATCCTCTATGAAGTCCTTCCGGGGCAGTCGGCTGGGACATCAAGGGAACTCAAGGTCGGCCGGGGTGGTGGGTCACACAGGCCTACTGGCCTGCCCACCACAAATCACAGGTCTCCTCTGAGCTTAAAGATATCATCTATCTACCCATGCCTCAATCCTGGGTCAACAGGAACTCTCGGTGCAGGGACTAGTTTGGCCATAACTCAACAGACAGGTAAGGCACATGCAGGCTCAGAAAGGAATAGAGGTGTCACCCCAGACACAAAACAAGCAGAGCCACCGCAGCTTGCCTCACGCAAACTGAGGACAGGATCTCACAGCAAAGGGGCTGCTTGGTTACCCACATCAGGGACGGAAACAGCAGGGACCAGTCATACCTGAGGTCTGAGTTGCCTTTAGGTAACAGTCGGCAGGGACTTCGACCCACAGTGACCTGATGGGTGCCTTCAGGCACCAGACCAGGAGGGTACAGGTAAAAGTTGGTGCCACATAGGGTCAGCCTTGTGCTGCCCCTTAGGGGTCCACTGCGGGGATAGAACTGAAAGGGGGAGGAGAACATAGCCTGAGTCCCTCTGTGGGCCAGGACTCTCAGGCCTGTCTGCTTCCCCCTAAGTTTTCTGCCATACTCCTTGCCTGCCACACTCTCCGGTTGCCCTAGGTCATGCTTGTGTGCTGGATGCTAAGTCGCTTCGGTCATGTCTGACTCTGTGTGACCCTACGGACTATAGCCTGCCAGGCTCCTCTGTCCATGGGATTCTCCAGGCAAGAATATTAGAGTGGGCTGCCACGCTCTCCTACAGGGGCTCTTCCCGACCCAGGGACTGAACCCTCATCTCTTGCATTGGCAGGTGGGTTCCTTACCGCTGGTGCCACCTGGGAATCCCTTCACTCTAGGTCAGCAGTCCCCAGCCTTTTTTGGCACCAGGGACTGGTTTCACGGGAGACAGTTTTCCATGGACCAGGAAGAGGAGAGATGGTTTGGGGATGATTCAAGCACATTGTATTTATTGTGTACTTTGTTTATAATCTAATGCTGCAGCTGATCCAACAGGAGGTACTGATCTGCAGCCCGGAGGTTGGGGACCCCTGCTCTAGCTCACATGCTAGTCCCCATTCAATACTATTCTGTCTCAAAGTCTTTGAATGTGCCCTCTTTGTAGCTACTTAGGACATCCCAGACCTGAGGAAGATCATGGTTAAGACCTGCTGACTCCCACCCCAGGCCCAGCAGGTCCCATCCCTTAACTGTGCCCTGCCAGGCAAGCCATACCTCAGTAAGCTCGGGTGGGCAATAGTCCTGTTGCCAGGAGCCAGGACACTCCTTGTGCCGGCCACACATGCCCCCACACCATCCACAGCCCATGAAACGCTGTGCCCGCAGGCAGCGCCCACAGGTGAGGAAGTGGCGACAGCCAGGGCCCCGGATCGGTACCTGGAAGAGCTGGAACAGACCTGGCTGAAGGGGGAGGCTCAGCCCCTATAACTCCTGGTCCCACTGTAAATCAGGGTGGTGAGACCTGTGTGTCAGTGCCTCCCTGGATTCCAGCGGGAGTCTGTGCTCCCAACAGCCCAGCCCCAGGCCCTACCCTGCCCACCTTACCTGGTCCCCAGAGGCAAAGAGCAGGTGGTCCCCAAGGCGTCTGACACCCCGATGCACGGGCTGCCCATTGCTGCCCAGTGAGAAGTTGGACACGTACAGCAAGTAGTTGAGAGACCTGGCCAGCTCCACCTGGGACAGACTGGCTATAAGCAAAACAGGGACAGGGATCCAGGAACGAGGGGCCGCGGAGACGAGGGACTCACCTGCAGGATGCGCCCATCGGCTGTGCCCATGTGGGCCACTGTGACATTGTCGAGGCGCGTCACGTACAGTGCCGTGACCTCCTCTGGTCCCAACAGCCCGTTGAATAGGTCCACCCGTAAGAGGTTGCGGCTGACGAGCAGAGGGAAGTGGCGGCAGCTGATATTGGGGCTGGAGACCTCCAGACCAGGCTAGGGAAGGTCAAAGAAGGAATCACGGCTCACCTCCATGTGCTGAACCCTTCGGGCCTCTGTCAGGGACCACAGTGGCCTAAACTCCCACCTCTCACCTGGCCTGGCTGGAGAAGGACCCAGACCTGCCAGGCATCCCACCTTCCACCATGCGGCTTTCAGATGTAGCCAGGCCAAGGAAGAAGGCCAAGGCCAGAAGGCTGGCTCCCCCACCCGGAGCCTGGCCCTTCCCTGCCACAGCCATTCTGATAACGTGTTATGGAGCCTTCCAGAGACAACCCCACTCTGTTCTCACTACCACGCTGCGGAGTTGGCTTCTCTTATCACTCCTATTTTACAGATAAGGAAACGGGCTCAGAGAGGTCTGCCCACCTGTCAAAGGCCTTGTCACCTCCCAGGAGAGGAGCCGGGTTGACAGTCTTGAGTTCCTGACCAGAGTCCTCTCCTGCCCCCTGCTGGTCCTGCCCCATATTTCAACAAACCCTGTCACCTCTTAAGGCTTCAAAGTCTCCACCTGCTTAAGGAGCTGAACTCTGAGATTAATTGGGCGGCATGGGCTTGGTAACATGGTCCTTCTCCCTGAGACGCCAAAGATCTTCCGGCACCTCCAGCCGCCACCTGTATCTCCTTAGAGGTACAGGAGGGATAAACTAGGGCCTGAAGGCCTGGGTGCCAGTAGACACTAATTTCTCTCCTGTTTTTAGCAGGAAGGTGTCTGGGGGACACCCAGTGCCCCAGGTCAGGGTTGTGGAAGCTTCTGGGAAACCAGAAGTGAAGGTATGGATGCAAGGGTATTGGAGCTGGATGCAAGGTACAGGCAAGGCTCTGTAGCCCTAGTAGCTTGGGACCCTCCCTTGCCAGCCCTAAGGGTCCTCCTCCTGATAGGAGGCCCCTGTCTGACAATGTGTGCTTAACCCAGTCCTGAGACCTCAGCACTGATTGTAAGTCTTAGAGCAAGACCTCAGCATAGAGCTGGGCCCTGAAACTCCACACACTGGATCTATAGCATGGGTGGGTGGGGACTAGGAGTCTGTCCTAACTGGAGGTGAGTAAAAGTCCTGATCCTAGCGGGAAGCCAGCCAGGTGTTTTCTGTATGACTCAGGGACAGGTGGGGCTGTGTGCTGGAAAAGAGGCCCTACCCTAGTCAGAGGCCCTACCCTGTCTATGTGCCCCTGGGCTCCAGGGCCTTAGCTCTGGATTCCTAGGCTTTTCTGGGGACCCCAGCCTCCTGAAATCACTGATGTGTCCAGTACCCTGTAGAGGAGGGTGACTCCACCAGACTCAAACCCCACCTGAACCCATGGAGGGCAGGGACCAGCTCTGAGGCCCTCAGGCTTCGTGAGGGCAGCCATAAGGAGCACAGAGTGGCTTTCCTCCTAGAGGCTGTGTGCCCAGTCACTGGACAAACATGGGACAGGCTGGTTCACACACTGCCTGGGGGCCTAGCCAGACTGTGGGCAGGGCTGGAGATTAGCCCTTTCGAGCCTTGTACTGCCAAGTGGGTCTGGGTGTCTTCTGATCTCCTGACCCCTAGCCAAGTCAGAGAGAGGTCCTGATTCCCCAGAGAGAAGGAGAGGAGGACAGTGAGGGTTCCCTACGCCCAGACTAGGGATTCCCACCCCTAGGGCCTCCTCTACCCAGATGGAGTCAGCTGAAGGAGGAGGCTGAAGATCTCCCCCTCTTCGTTGTGTGTAAACTCTCCTGCCACTGGGGCATCAATCAGAGCAAGAGGAGACAGTGAAGAATGTCACAGCAAGGCCAGAGCCACAGGGCAGATAACGACTCTGAGACCAGTGACTATGGATTAGTTCCCTGAAAGGCCACTTGTCCAAGGCCATTCCTTCATTCATTCACCCATTTTCCTTGGTTTAATCTGTTGTAAGTAGGGTGGGACTGTTTCAGTGGCCTCAAGAAGTCAGTTTTAGGTTTGTCCTCAGGGAAAAAGCATTTTAAGGACCATCCTCTTAGTCTCTATTCCAGCTCCCTAACACCATGGCTGAAGGGAACCTGCGCAGGGTCTGCCGGGAGGAGCACCTTGTTCAGCTTAGGCTGGGAGACCTCCTTCCTGGGATGAGAAGGGCCCCAACTATGGTGAAAGAAAGCCTGGGACTCCTGCATGGTGAACCAATCCAGCCAGCCCCTCCTAGGCCTTTACTCATAAGCAGATGTTTATAGTTGCTTGCACAAGACCGGGGTGAGTCTCCTGGAATCCACTAGAGCCAGGCCGCCTTCCCACTATGTCCTGATTCCTCTCCCAGTCACCCCACTGAGAGCAATCAGTGATGAGTGGGTCCATAAAGCCTAGGGCAGGCAGGCTCCCTGACAAGCACCCAACTTTCAAGGCCCAGAAGGATCTATGGAACAGGGGTGGAGGGGGGCATTCTCTGACAACTCCTGCCCCACCCTCTTGGGAAAGCAGAGCAAAACAAGCGCTCCCATAGGGAAAGTGAAACTGTGTTGGTGAGTAGATGTGAGTCTGGGTGAATTTGTGAGTATCTGCCTGTGTATCGGGGGTGAAGGGCTGCTTTTTGTGTGTGTCCCTAATTGTATAAACTGGGGGCAGGTAGAAAGGGACAACCACCATTGTACCCAGAGTTTGGAAGTATGCCTGGCAGAGAGATAATTATGATGCAATCCAATTTTCCCATAACCAGGGAAATTACCCAAAAAAGCAAGAGGCCATGGTAAGTGAGAGGGTGAAACAGGAAAAGGGTTTAGCAACAGGATCTAGCCTGGCCAAATGAGATTTCAGTATGCCATTTGACTGACTCCCCCTAAGAAACTGGGTGGAAGAGAAAGCTTCTCCCCGCCTGCCTTCCCCCTCCTAGACCCTCTCAGCTGTGGATGGGAAGTGAACACACACTGCTCACAAGTGAGAGCTGCTTCCTTCTGCTTACCGCATCTGGGCAAAAACTGGGCAACTGGAAGAAGTCCAGCCCTCGCCGGAGGCCAGGAGGAACGGGAGGCTCACAACAGTGCTCTACGCCCTGCTCGATGAGACTGTCCAGCAGGTGGACCGGAAATGCACAGACCACAGAATTGGGATCCGCACCTGGGCGGCTGTCTCTGCTAGCCGAGAAGACCCCGAAGAGCACTTGCTGCCCCTCAGGGATGCTCAGCTCAGCGGCTAGGTGGCCGCCCACTGGAGCAGTGTGGGCTGCCCGCAGCACCGGGTAGGGCTGCCCACCCTGATGGGCCGCGCGTCGCCGGCGTTTAGGGGCGAAATGGCAGTCAAGGACCAGCTCTCGGTAGTCACCCAGGTCCGTCTCGACAGCACTGAGCCGTGCCAGGCGCGTGTGCAAGGCGCCAGGAGCAGCTGCCACGTCGGTGGGCTGTACCATCAGGAAATAGACGAAGGCTCCGGCGTGGAAACTATACACATATTCGATGCGGTAGGAATCGAGGTGCTCGGGCAGCACCGAGAGAGCTGCGAAGCCTGCTGCGAATCCTGAACCGTCGGCCTTGAGCCGCCGGATGGACACTGAGAGCGGGCTGAAGCTGGCGGCCACTGCCGAGTCCAGTGACGATGCCACGTACAAATAGGACGCCTGGCCCTGCTCAACCACAGTCACGAGGGTGCCCAGAGGGCTGGCTACACAGTCGGGACAGTCCTCTGGCCGATTGTGCTCTGAGAAAAGGCAGACCGGTGGAGCCAGGTGCAGGGCTGTCCCGCCTGGCTCTACCTCATGCAGGAAGCAGCGGCCACGAAGGCTGGAGCCACAGCTGATCAGTGCGGGAAGCGCGGGTTCCAACACCAGAACCTGTGCATCTGTGTCTCCTGGAGGGCCGTGGGGGCCTGGGCCACAGGCCTCACACGTCTGGCAGCCAGGGGCCCCAACAGGGCCGGTGGCCAGGCTCTCAACCGGCTGCAGATCAGGTCCAAGCACATGCAGACGATTGCGTGTGGCCACGAACACCGCACTCCCTTCCCTGCCGCCCTCGTAGGTTGCAACGGCTTGTACTGGACTGCCGGCGGAGAAGCTGGGCACCGAGTACTCCACAGCAAAGTCGCGGGAAGCAGCATACGGGATGCGCGGGCACTGCCAGGACCCGCCAGTCTCGGGCACCGCCGGCAGCGTCGGTGGCAGCAGCAGCAGCAGTAAGAGGAAAGGCTGCAACAGCGGCGGGTGGAGCTCCATCGAGGCCCAGGTAGGGCCCCGTGGAGGTTTCCTCAGACCCGGGCCTGGCTGGGAGCAGACTCGAAGTCTGGGTTGGGACCCGCGTCGAGGGTCGATTCTGGGAGCCCCGGGGCAGCTGACCCCACCAGGACTTCTGAGATGCCCACCGCCCTCTCCTGCCCACAGTGGCCGAGCGCCTGGCGCGGGCGGACACACGGAGACAGAGAGGCCGCCTCACCTGTTGCTCTTGTTGCCGCTCCCAGCCCGAGATTAGAGCAAAGTCTGTCGGAGCTACCCCGCCGCGGCGGACAGGACCAGGGCGTGGGGGCGGGGCCGTGGGCGGGGCCTTCTGGTTGGCTGGCTGGCCTAGCCCAGCCCCTCTGCCTAGCCGACTTTCCCGGCCCTCGGAAGCCTGGGTCCTACACCTACGCTTGGGCCCTTTTTTCTCAATGGCCTGTGGGTGAGTGGGTGTAGAGTGGCCCGGAGAGACGTTTAGCAGATCTGAGCTGTCCTGTCCCGCCCCCTGACGATCGACTGGGCGGAAATGGGAGGGGTTGCCCCAGCGCGTTTGAGGACCATTTGGTATCCTTCTTCTCTCGGCTCCAGGATACAGCAACATCCTCAGACACTCGTTCCTGGTCAGGGCCCAGGGAACCCTTCTTGTGGGGACCAGAAGTCAGGAATGTGTGGAGAACCAGAGGGGAGGTGTGAGGAGACCCCAGGAGTGGCACTACCCTCTTTGAAAGTGTTATTCAGTCGTGTCCGACTCTTTATGACTGTTGCCCACCAGGCTTCTCTGTCTGTGGGATTCTCCAGGCAAGTATACTGGAGTGGGTTGCCATTCCCTTCTGGGACTATCCCTCTGTGGACCTGCTCTGGGCTGACTGCGACAGGATGGCGATCAGAGGCTACTGCCTTGCATCCGGCCTGCCCAGGGCAGTGGGAGTTATAAGATGGGGCCCACCCTGTTGGCTGGATCTTAGAGTCAGAGGAGAAGCAACTTACATGGAGGCCCAACCCTAGCTCTGGTCTAGCTGCAGGGATGGGGTCAACAGAACACAGGCTGGCCTTGCTTCCTGGTTCTGTTCCAGCACCTCCCTGATGTGCAGGAGACATGGGCTTTGGCTTTCAGGGCCCCTCTAACCTGTTCTGTTAGCCTTGCTGGGCTTCAGGCTTTCAGTCTCCGAAATGAGGTAGTTGCCCAGAGTTCTCTCTCCAGGCTGTGATTTGTGCAGGGTGGGAGTAGGGGAGTCAACCCAGGTCTGCTCTTGCTATCTCTCAGCATCTGCTCTTTGGAGCATCTGCTCACTGGAGTGCCCTGGGGGATATCTTTAGCCTGATATCCCCCTCAGCCAGGTGGGCCTGGGCCATGGAGAGAGGGAAAACTTCACAGAGTGACCCTAGGTTGAGTTCTGAGTGATCTGTGAACTGTGAGTCCCAGAGATTTGTAGGGTAAGGAGTGCGGGTGAGGAGAGGAGATAGCCCAACAAGATTCAGCCTGGCCCTACGAGAACCTCCTGCACTCATCTCCAGCCTATACTCCTAGTTCCTCCTTCAGGAACACCTTTTCCCCTTCCTTCTCTTGCAACGTACGTGGCATCTCCTCCAGGAAGCCTACCTGATCTGGGTGGTGCCAAGTCCATTTTGTGGGTGCCATACACCCTGTGCTACACCTACCCCAGGACAGTTCACACTGAATAACTGACACCCCCCTTCACTGATTCCTAATTCGGGACTCCCCTACCCCTCCAGGCTGGAGCTCCTGGAGCAACTAGGGGGAGGTGGGGAAGAGCATAGGGTGGCCACACCCAGTGCTGGAAGGATACTGCTCCTGAGGCAACATAAAAGGCACTCCCTTCTCTAAACTGAATTGCCCGGAAATGAATAGACACCTTCAGAAATTATGGCACCATTCCTATATTCCACAGTCAACATGTCTAAAAGGTAGTCAAGTGGGACAAAACTGAAATAAAACGTTCCCTGCCTGGCACTGAGGCATGGGTTCTTGGGACCTCCATCCTGGCTCACGATATTGGGAGAGACTTCTAGGGATTGGGAATAAATTTCAAGGGCCTTCCCTGGTCACCTGTTTGGAAGCGGGGAGTTGAGTCTGCAGTAGTCAACAGTTGGTTCTCTGCTGCCATCATGTGGCCAAGCTGTTGACTGCCTCCAGGCTGACATCTTCTTGCAGGTAGCTTAGACTTTGGACAGCCGCCCTGGTTTTGGATAGAGTGCCCTTTCCTCCCTCCTCATCTGCCTGGTCTGCGGGAGGGGAGCAGGCAAGCCGTGTCGGGAAAGTCAGCTAATGGGGCCTTGCAGTGCTGAGAACAAGTGCTTTTCTCAAGGTGAATTCACAAGACCCGGCCAAGGTTCAGCTTAAGTACCTACCCCACTGCCCTTGAAAAGAGTGCTAGCCACTTTGCCCTCTGGGCTCTCACTTCCCTGTGAATGCTACCACAGAGAACTGGTACCAGCCTCTTTCTCCAACCCAAAGATCATCCTGGTGGCCGCAGGGGGATCTCTCTAACCACAAAATATCCAGATCACTTTGCAGCTTAAAAGTACTCAGTGACTCCCCATTGCCTGAATTTTCCCTGGAGTTTGAGAACCCTGGGCCTTAAAGACTCCTCCAGCTTCACTGTAACCCAATGAACCTGTCATACCAGTTTCTTTACCATATCAGGTTTCATACCAGGTTCATCCCTTGCATGTTCTTCCACTAGGAACACCTTTCCTATTTGCCTGTTGTCCCTTCCTTGCTACCCAAACAGGTAAACTCCACACTCCTAGGTGCCTACTGTCCTAGGTATACACACTTATCTAATTGTGACTCTCCCTTCCCACCCCCACCCAGAATAGGTACTGAACTGCAAGAAGCTGGGAGCCCTACAGAGATTAGGGCAGCCAGCAGGGACACTGGGGGGCTGACCACTGACCCAAAAGAACACCAGTAGCTGTCAGAGACAGGTGCCTGGCATCAACTTGGCCCCAGAGACGGGTTTGGTGCCCTGGCCAAAATTCAGGGAAGTAATAAAAACAGGAAACAGGCAAAAAAGAGATGCAGGGCATGCGCAGTGTGAGTGGCAGCCACTAAGCCTCTGGCTGCTCCATAGGTGCTTCAGGGTCTGGGCAGGTAGCCTGCTGCCTAATCCATTCTAGTATGAGCTGGGGTGAGGCCAAGGGGTGGGGCCAAGGGGAAGGGCTATGCTGCCTTTTCCTGGGACAGTAAGTGAATCATTCCAGTGCACCCTTGGCCATGCCACCCACACAGACACATTCTCTAGCATGGGTTGGTTTTAGCGGCAGAGTGTCTTGGTCCGGCACTCAGACTCACATGAGGGTGATTCACTCCATAGTCTGAAGACCATATTCTGTGGACATTATTCTCCTACAAGTATTTCTGAGGTCTTCTGCTCCCCTGGCCAATGAGATGGTTAAGCTATGGCATAACTGACAGAGCCTCCAGCAGGAAGGTAGAGGCTTTCTGCACTGTGCCTTGGGCTCTGTCCAGAAAAGTTCTCACGTTGAGTGAATGGGGCTGGGCCTTCACTTCTGAGCCTCCTGGGATGTTCATGTGACCCATGTAGGCTGGGCCGTGCCAGACACTGCCAGGTGACTGAAGAGGGCATTGGCTGTTCTGCTTAGGGCAGGATCCACTCCTACCCCAGAGGTCAGCTGGGTCTTCTTTCAGGTTCTCCAGCTTACTCTTGAGGAATGTGCTGGCTGGAGGTAGGGGAGCTGAGGTGGACAGCCTTCATGAGGAAGCCTAAGCTGGGACAGTTTTCCCAGAGGCCTACAGCTGGAGCGAGGCTGGACTCTGACTTTGCTTGTGCTTAGCACTAGGTCACCTCACCAAGGGCTCCCAGCCATGCCAGGGCTCAGACCCTCCCCTCTTGGCTGTACCTGTCTCACTCAGCACAGCCCCTGCTGAACAACAGCAGCCCCTTAAGCAGAGCGTCAGCCAGGGCTCCCAGGTGGTTGGGTAGTCTTTGGGTGCACACAACTGGGGATCCCACGAAGGAGTGACAGGGGACACACCAGGGGCTCAGACTGGGGTGGGGGTGAGGCTTCACAGGGGGTTGCGGGGGGAAGGCCATTGGGGTCCCAGAGAACTCTTTACATGTGGCAGGACTCCAGCTGAGTGAAAACAGCCCAGCCCAGGGGCAGACTCTGAGCGCATGTGATGCTGTGCAAAGGAGGGGAAAGAGAGGCTCAAATGTGCATGTGCTAAAGCAACTATATTCCAATAAAATTTTTTTTAAATAATAAAATCAAATAAAATCATAAGAGAATTCTATTTAAAAATGTGCATGTGCCATACATGGGGAAGCACGGGCAGGGCTTAGGGAGGAGGAGCCAGGGTTTGTATGTGAGTGAGAGAAGGTGAATGAAGGAACCAGTGACAAGGGCCCTCAGTGTCTTCCCCAAAGCACTTTAATGCACACACCACCCCACAGTTGCTGCCTGCTGCAGCGGGGGAAGGAGGAGCAAAGAGGCCAGTGCCACCTGGAGGCTCCCACGGCTTCCACAGCCCGGTATGCCTAGGAGGGCTGCGCCCACACACATTCTCATCAGTATGTGAGGGGCGTGAGGATGAAGAGGCGGTCTTCCTCTTTGCGGATCCAGCGCATCAGTTTATGGATGGCACTGACGGCCGACGCCTTGGTCCCCAGTGGGCTGTAGCACATGTAGAGCTCAAAGGCGCCCGTCACCTGGAGGCGGGGGCACAGGGTGATCATCCAGGTTGTCTAAGGACCTTGCCCAGGACCCCGAGGCAGCCCAGCCCACCCCACGGCCACCTTACCCAGGCCAGGAGGTTCTCGTTGGGGCCGGTGTAGTAGATCGTCTTCAGGGGGCGGGAGGCATTGTGGGCGCGGCTATGCAGGTACTGGTAGAGGCCCAGCAGCCGCTCCTGCTCCTCTTCACTGTCGTAAGGGGCCTCAATCTCAGGGCTGGAGATGGGGGAGTGGGTTCGCAAAGAAATGACTCCCACTGGCTTCTCTGGAAATCTAGAATTGCCTATTCCTAGCCAGGGAGACTCCACCATGTGGCCTACCCTCCGGATACCATCCCACCCACAACCAAGCCACTGTCTCCTCCCTGCTGAAGACTGCCCAGGACAGGGGTGGGGGTGGGGTGGGGTGGGGTGGAGCCCTGGGAGACCATCCAGACTGCAGCCCTCTTCTCCCCTTGCCCCCGAGTTCATGGCAGCTTTGGGGAACCTCCCTGTGGAGAAGCCAATCTGAGTTTAGGTGTCCTAGAGAGAGTGACAGGACAGGAGGAGAACTGAGTTGGGAACGCTCCAGACCAAAAAGGGGGTAACAGGAGGATAGAAGAGGCCTCATCGGGCCCCAGCCTTTCTGTTGGAGGAGGTGGAGGAGTCCTGCCTGCCGGCTGGACCAAACTGACCCCTAAGGCAGAGTAGCTCCAGGGCCAGCAACTCAGGAGACCTCGGTGCAAGCTTCCTTCCCTGGGTGAATTGGGTATTTCAATGCCTTCTGGTAAATGAATGAAGTAGAGAGGTCTAGGCTGATGGGGAGTAGGGTGATAAGGGGTAGGGTTCCCTAGGGTCAGAGTCAGACAGACACAGCAAGTCGGCTCATTCCCAGAGGAGTGGTCAGCTTCAGGACTGCATAAGCGCTCAGGCCCAACCGGCCCCCTCTCCCCACGCCCCTGTCTCCCTCCAGCACGTCCCCAAGGCCCGCCCTCACCTGGTGAAGAGTCCTGAGCTCTTTGACTTATACAGGAAGTGGCGCAAGTCGGGGACGCCCACCTGGGCAACACTGTAGCAGGGCGTACGCAGTGCCTCCCGGAGCGCCACGTGCGCTCCGCGCTTCCGCAGGCGCTCCTGAAAGCGGCGGCGGCAATCAGAGACCGCAAAGAAGTCCTCGCGGTCGGTGGAGACAAGCAGCAGGCAGAGATCCGTGTCAGGCTCCAGGTAAGAGATGTGTGCGTGGAAGAAGCCGGCCGCGTTGAATTTGGGCAGGCACACTGGCGTCCAGGCCTCGCCCTCGCGGAAGGACGAGGAGGAACTTATGAGGTTGAAGAGCAGGTGCAGGTCGATGGGATGCAGGAATTGGTCCTTGCGGCGCACGAGGGCCACGAGCTGGTTGCGCGCCAGCAAGATGGAGAATACCAGGCTGCGGGCGCGTGCCTGCTGCAGGCTGGTACTCACCACATCACGCACCGCCGCCGCCAGGGGCAGGCAGCGCGCCGCCCCCATCAGGAAACTGGGGTCTCGCGCCATGAGCTGCAGCAGGTTGTCCGTGATGCGCTCGGAGCCTGAGAGCAGGCGCCGCAAGTCATAGTTCTGCTTCTGCTGGAAGATGTGGCTCAGCTGCGCGCCCGTAAGCAGGCTTAGGATCTGGTAGTAGATGTAGAGCAACTCCTGAGCCAGTTCCTGCGCCGACTGCCGCGTGCGGGCCACCGCCACCAGCACCAGCGGGCTCCGGCGCACGAACACTACCTTGTAGCCATCTGGTGGGGTGGATGGATGGGGGCGGCATCAGCTTCAGCCCCTCTCCCGGGAAAGCCCTCCCGGACTGGCCTGGCCCAGCACCCTCAGAGCCCCGCTTTCTCGGCTGGAGCCTGTCACTTTCGCGCACGTGTGTGTGTGCGTGTGTGTGTGTGCGCGCGCGCGCTCGCTCGCTGAGTCGCTTCAGTCGTGTCCAAGTCTTGCGACCCCACGGACTGTAGCCCGCCAGGCTCCTCTGTCCATAGCATTTTTCACGCAAGAATACTGGAGTGGGTTGCCATTTCCTTCTCCAGGGGATCTTCCTGACTCAGGGATCCAACCCAGGTCTCCTGCACTGCAGGCAGATTCGTTACTGACTGAGCTACCAGGGGGTCGGCTTCATAGACTGGGGAAGCACTTCAGGACAGTGTGTTTACACATTCTTGGGACTTCCCTGGTGGTCCAGTGGTTAAGACTCTGCCCTTCCACTGAAGGGGACTTGGGTTCCATCCCTGGTTGGGGAACTAAGATCCCATATGCCCTACAGTATGCCAAAAAAGAAACTATTTTTTAATAAAAAAAAAAATAGAAAAAAAAAGCCGTAAAAAATGGAAAGAAAAATTTAAAAAAAATTAAAAGAAAACCCTCAAATAAACAAACAAAACCCACACATTCTTGGGCTAAGTTAAGTGGCAAGAGCTGGGTGGACTCAAGACCTGCGATTTTTTGGTCACCTCCCCAGGCTTCTTACTCTAAGGGCAAAGTCTATGTGCAAGCCACCTTTGAACCTCACAACAGCTCTATGAGGCAGCCAGTGTTTTCCCTGTGTTCCCAGATGAGGACCTGGGGCTCTCTGAGGTGGAGGGACTTGGTCACACAGTATATCCCAGCCCTCTAGTCCCTGGGGGTCCAAAACCTGCTGTGAATGAACTGTGTCGCCAGGGAGACCTCCCAGCACCCCCTCCAGGGGGCTCACCTGCATGGATGGAACGGATGGCATTCTTGTCAGCCTCTAGGAAGGACACCAGGGCCACCATCACACCCATGGTGCTGGAAAGTGCCTCCTCGGACCCGTAGCGGGAGTACACAGGCTTCCCTGCCTCACTCAGCACAAAGACATGCTTCTGGTGCCGGCGCCAGGCCTCGGCAGCCTCTTCCTCATCCCCTTCGCCAGCGCCATCCCTTGGGGGCTCTGTGGCTGGTCGCCTGGCTGCCCCTGGGGACTCTGGCCAGTCCTCAGAGCTTCCTGGAAGCATCTCCTCCTGCAGGTCTCGGGCGACACCTGTCAGCTGGGTGCTCAACTCACTGAAGTCCTGGCTGATCTGACGCATGTCTGTAGCCAGAGGTGGGGGACCCCCGGCACCCTCCTTGGGGCTCTCCCCAGAAGCCGCCCCATCCTCTGATTCAGTCAGGTCCTCATAGGAACGGGCGTGAACGAACATGGCGCCCTCCTGTCCAGCACCTGCCAGCCAAAAGCACTGGAGCTTAGAGTGGTACCTGTCGGCAGAGCGATTCACCAGCACGGCGCCCCATACAGTGCTCTAGCTTGACTGCCTGAGGCAGTTGTGATGAGGCAAGCCACTGCTCCCTCCGGCTATAGTCTACTACAAGTCATGTGACTTACAGCTCATTGGTCTCCTCACACTGGGAATTTAGTGGCTGGTTTCTGCCTGTCCCTCTCACTCTCATCTCACAGTCCCTCGCCCTCTGCTCTTTGAATACCCTCACCTACCTCAGGGCCTTTGCATCTCCTGTTCCCTCTGCCAGGAAGGCTCTCCCACCTCTTCCCAGGCCAGCTCTCCCGTCCCACTTCAGCTCTCAGCAAAGATGTTAGTTGGCCCTGTCACCTGACCCTAGCCCCAAGCACTCTATCATATACCCCCTCCTTGACTTCTCATGGGGCACCTATCAGCTATTGCCCTTCTCCACAACTGCAGTGGAGCTCCCCCTCAAGGGGAGGAACCTGGATGTTCATCGCTGTGTGCCCAGTACCTCACCCTGTGCATGGAATACCTGCTGTGCTCAATGAATCTCTCTCCTTGGGAGATATCTCCCCAAGCCCATTCAAGGACCCATGGCTCTGGACCCCCTCCAGTGGAATGCTCTCACTAGCCTGCAGCTCCTCCAAGGCAGAGACCAGGTTGATCTTCCTTTACTGAGGGTTTTTTTTTGGTACAGAAGAGTTTAAGAGTTATGTTTTGAGTCTCTATTATGAGTTCAGCACTGTACCAGGCATCAGGGTACAACACGAGTACCCACAGCTCTGTGCTCAAAGAGCTCCCGATCTTGTGAATGAGAGAGATGGGCAATACCTACACACACAAATACAACCCTATAAAACTAGTGTTCTATACAGAGTATGGTCAGAGCAGGCCTCTCTTGTGAGGAGATGACATTTAAGGTGAGAGCTGAGGGAGGGAGAGGGAGCCAGAGAGGGAGCTGTAGTCCCAGGAAAGAGGAGGAAAGCCCACATGGGCAGTCAGACATCACAGGGCGAATGGCACAACATGGAGAGGAAGGCTGGAGGCAGACTGAGCCTGGATCCCTCCAGTATCCCCAGCTCATGACAAATAGCCAGTGAGGGAGTGAACACACGCATGAATGAGCGGGAGCAAAAGAGTAGCTGGGAACTGAGACTGCCCAGGAGGCTGCTCTGGTTGTGAGCTGGCTGGGGGTGCCTGAGGACCCTGCCCGTACCTGGCTCCATCCCCTGGGCCAGTCCTGGTGTGGGGCTCTCTGCTCTCTCCACACTCTGCCCATCGGAAGGAGCCAACGTGCCATCGGGGCATTCGCTGCTTCTCTTCCTCTGCATGTCAGCGGCCATCCCTTGGGGTCTCCTGTGGAGCAAACAAAGGCACCATTGAGGGGAAGGTGCTAGTGGCAGGGCTCACTGGCACAATTAACTGTGCTTAAGTACAGAAAAGTACCCCTCAC
Source organism: Oryx dammah (assembly GCF_014754425.2). NCBI lineage: Eukaryota > Metazoa > Chordata > Mammalia > Artiodactyla > Bovidae > Oryx > Oryx dammah. The sequence goes on from NW_024070193.1 coordinate 10,164,066, forward strand.
CAGGACCCAATTAATTCAGACCTCTAGGGGAATGGGTTCTGAATATGCCCTTCAAAAAAAGTGTGCTCTTCTTTTGATGATTATGAAAGGAAGAACACATGGTATCTATTCACTGTAGAAAACTTAGAAAATAGAAAAAAAATTAGAAAGGAATGTCACCACTGCCCCACCATTCAGGATCTCTCACTGTTCACATTTTAGTATATTTCTTTCTAGGGTTTTAAATTTTTTTATTAAAAAAATATTTATTTATTTGTCCATGCCCTGTGGCATGTGAGATCTAGTTCCCGGGCCAGGAATCGAACCCATGTCCCCTGCATTGGAAGCAAGGAGTCCTAACCATTGGACAGCTAGGGAATTCCCTCTAGTCTTTTTTAAAACAATGTATATAAAATGTTATCTGCTGCTGCTGCTGCTGCTAAGTCGCTTCAGTCATGTCTGACTCTGTGCCACCCCAGAGACGGCAGCCCACCAGGCTCCCCTGTCCCTGGGATTCTCCAGGCAAGAACACTGGAGTGGGTAAAATGTTATCTATTTATCTACAAACTGATAATAGCAGCAGTTGCTGCTCCTGCTGCTAAGTCGCTTCAGTCGTGTCCAACACTGTGCGATCCCATAGATAGAAGCCAACCAGGCTCCCCCGTCCCTGGGATTCTCCAGGCAAGAGTACTGGAGTGGGTTGCCATTTCCTTCTCCAATGCATAAAAGTGAAAAGTGAAAGTGAAGTCGCTCAGCCGTGTCCGACTCTTAGCGACCCCATGGACTGCAGCCTACCAGGCTCCGCCGCCCATGGGATTTTCCAGGCAAGAGTACTGGAGTGGGATAATAACAGCTAACCCCTCCTAAATGCCACAGTAGCATGCTAAGCTTATGTGGATTTTTATCCAATCCTATCACTCCCCTCTGAGAAGGCACTCTTGTCAGGCTAGCTTTACAGGTGAAGGAACTGCAGCTGAGAGAGTGTAAGCACCTCACTCAAGGTTGAGACAGGAAAGAAGCGCTGGAGCTGAAACCATTCTGTATCCTGATATTTTCCCTTGTACATCCTACCAAGAATACTTCTCCATTCAAAACTCGAGTTGACCGATCAGTTCCTTTTGATATTTAAGTGCTAAGAAAGAAGTGAGTCAGAGCAAGCTGGCTTGTCTTCAGGCCTGAGCCTTGTTTTTCCACTTGCATTTTGCATCTATTGAATCTGGCACCAGGGCTCCCCCTTCTAGTCAAAACAAACTGCGGACATGTGGGTTCTCAGTGCCCATTTGATGGACACCGAGGACAGATGCAGCCTGATCTCTTAGTCCTCCTGCAGCCTCAGGGTCAGGGGGATGTGGCCAAGAGTGGATGTCAGGGATAACAAAGTTGGGTGGACTGAGTCTCAGCCTCTATGGTCCTGAATGACAGGCTGAAGGGTCTTCATTTGGCAGGCAACATACCATCGACAGGAGACAGGTTCCATCTGAGGCACTGACCCTTTAGGGGAGACAGATTTGACTGTCTGGGCTAGAAGGGCATTAGCCAGGGACTCACGAGGCAGGCACTGCAGGCAGGCCCAGGGCTTGGGCAGGGCTGGTGTCAGTGTGAGCACTGTGAGACTTGTCCCTTTACTAGCTCTGTCACCTTGGGCAAATGACCCCATCCTGAGCCTGGCATGAAGTAGGTGCTCAAAAACGTTCATGAAGAGAGTGATTTTAGGGAGGCAGCATCACCATCACTAGCATTGGTGTAGCCCCAGCTTATCTGTGTCTCAGACCTCTCTCTCTGACCACCCTCTTGACCCAAATAACTGATTTTCAAGCTCTTCTTCTTGTCATCTTTGTGGTAAGCCATGGGATCCTTTCTTCAAACTAATCTTTTATAGAAGCTCAATGTGCAGAACAAACAGACAGGGAGGCAGGGGCCAGAGACTGTCCTGATGGCCATTCCCACACGCTCCTAGAGCACCATGGCCTAAGAGGGGGGACCACTGGCCAACAGCATCACCCTACACAGTGTGCTTTGAGTAACCTTCAAAGGAAGTTTATCTGGGAGAACATCTACCTTTGGGGATTTTCTAGGCCCACCCAAGCCTGTCCACCAGGACAATCAAGAGTGATGGTTCCCAGTGAGGGTCAGAGCCCAGAAGACCAAGGTATGGGCCACCTTGTTTGACAAAAGGCCAGAGTAATTAAGAAGCTGTGTGGCCTCAAGAGAAGCCTGGGGAGGCGTCCAGAAAGGTCTCCTTTGAAACTGAGACCAACGGAAGCAAGCCAAAACAGGCCAAAACAGCCACTGCAACACCACCGAGCCCGGGGCAGTGGATGGGAAGGCAACTAGAGCATGTCCAGGTCTTGAGCAAGAAGACACAGCCCATACCAGGAACCCTGTAGACCATTATTCCACAAGCTAACTTAAACGCCAGGGTGGGGTCTGCATTGCTGTGTAAAGAAAATGACTGCAGACAGATGAGTCTGTCCAGATGCAGGCAGAGGGGGAGCGAGGGCTTTTGGACCTGGCTCTGTAGATGGAGACCTAGATTGGGATGTGCTTTTTTCTAAGGAGAGGGTCCAGAAGCATTGCTTTAAGTGCACATGTCCCGCCTTTCTATGTGTACTCACTTGCCCACTCCCCTAGTTGATATCTTCACATCATCTCTCTTCTTAAGCTTCCATCATCTTCTCCCATGCTCACTCTCAGCTCTATCAGTGAGAACCTTCCTTCTAGTTCACTGAGGAAACTGAAGTCACAAAGAGAACTTCCAAGCTGCCTACCACCACACCTTACCTGCCAGACTCTGCCTTCCTTCTTCTTGCTGAAATGCACTATCCTGGCTCCACTGAGGGCTAACGCCTCCACTCCAGCCCATCTCACCTACCCAAGCATATGGCTTCAGCAGCTGTCGCCTCCCCCTCAGATCATCAGTGTTCCCTTCTTACCTATCCATCACCAATAGACTGTATTTCAATTAAAAAAAAAAGTTAAAAGACAAAAAAAAAAGTGGGCAACAGATACAAAGTTATTGATTCTGGACAGAATGTCCAACTTTCATGAAACATTACTGATGTTCAGGGGGAACCACCCGCAATCAGAATCTGACCATGTCTCATCACCTCCACCACTACCACAGTGGTTCAGGCCAACACGATCTCTCTGGCAGATGGTTGCCACGGGCTTCTAAATAGTCTCCCCACTTCTGTCCTTGTCCTTGGAGAGTCTGTCCTTCTCACAGTACATAAAGTGATTGGTTTGAAACAGAAATCAGGCCATGTAATTTCTTTGCTCACAACTCTTTAACAGTCATACCTGACCCAGTGAGAAAGCCAGCTTCTTCACAGTGGTATACAAGAACCACTGTCCACATGTGCTTCCCCGCACCACGACCCCCAATTACTTCTTCAACCTCATCTCCTATTCTTGCCCCTACTCGCTCTGCTTCAACCCAGCTTCACTGACTTCATGGCTTTCCTTAAGTATAATGTAGCTTCCCTGGTGGCTCAGCAGTAAAGAATCTGCCTGCCAATGCAGAAGATGCAGGTTCTATCCCTAGGTTGGGAAGATCGCCTGGAGAAAGAAATGGAAACCCACTCTAGTGTTCTTGCCTAAAAAATCCCATGGACAGAGGAGCCTGGTGGGCTATAGTCCATGGGGGTCACAAAGAGTCCAACACAATTTTGTGACTAAACAGCAACAACCAGTATAGTGTAAACGTAATTCCTGAGTATTCTTTCACTTCAGAACTTCACTCTTGCTGAACTTTCTGCATGGACCATACCACTCTGCTTTTCTCCTGCCCCCCACCTCACCTATTCCACTATTTGGGCAAATATCTACATGAGTCACTCTGTCATTTCCTTCGAGTTGGTGCTCAAGAGGTACCTTATCAGAGAGGCTTTCCCAGAATATCCTGGATTCTTATCTCCCTAGCCCTATTTTATTTTTCTACATCAAAGGTCACCCTGTGAGCTGTAGCAAAATGTCAGCTCCATAGGCAGGAGGATTTTAATTAACACTTGTCAGGTAAATAACTTTGGAAGGGAGAAGGTGAAAGATCCTCAAAAAACACCCAGCTCCCACGTAGCCTCAGGAGACTCCAGCCTGTGGGGAAGACTTGTCCTCAGTGTTCGGGGAAAAAAATGGCTCTGGAGTCAGAGGGACCAGGATTAACCTGACTTGATTTTATAAGTCTCAGCTTTCTTACCTATGAAATGAGGATGATGATAGCATTGATTCACTGGGTTGTGTGAGGATTAAATGAGATAAAGCATGTAGTTTGGTTACTCTGAGACAGAGTAGGTATGTACACACTCAGCTGTCTTTAGCATATCATGATTATGTTTAGTTAACATTCAGACCGTGTGCACCCGCACTTATATACAGGTCCAGTGGTCTCTGGAATATAAATTAGTCCTTAGAGATTGCTCATCCTGAGCCAGGCCTTCAGTGAACAGGCCTGGGGAAATGTGCTTCTGACCTCATGAAGCTAGGTGGGCTCTGACCTGAAATTACCCATCTGTGATGCTGGCCTTTGGGCCTAGGGCTGGGAGTTCCTCCAGGCTCACTGGTTCTCCATCCTGAAGTGGCGGGACAGACCACTAGTTCTCTGCTGCTCCCAGAAATCTCTCCCAAGTTGAACTCCTTTCTGCCACATGCTCCTGCTCTGTAGCCTTGTGCCTCTGACTCAAAGACTCAAACAAGGGCCACAGCACTTATCCAATGTACTGAGGCCCCACTTCCCACTGACCCCACTGGACTTCAGGTAACTGAGCTGAATACCAGCATAACTGAGTACTACTCAACATGGTACCTGCATGGGGTCAGGGCAGGGTCAGCTGGCTGGGGCTAGTGTGCACCTCATTCTGAACAGTTCCCCGACCACTTGAGATCATGCAGTACCTCAAGATCTCCAAGGCCAATTTGGGGATCCAGGCAAAAGGCCTGAAGAAACAAACAGTTCTCTGGACACTTAACACGGGAAAAAGCTAGGCACAGAGGGTGAATGACTCACAGCAAACCCCACCCCAAACCCTATTGGATCCATAACCTGTGTGGCAGAAGCTCCTGGGTGGCTGAAGCAGTTAAACAAGAGAGGTCTCTTGGAACCAGTCCCAGAGTCTCCCGTGGGGCCCCTTCTCTGGCGGCCTCTCCAGAAGCCCCCAGGGCTTGCTATTTTCCCCAGAAGTGCTCTGCTGTGCCTTTGAGCAATGTCACCAAACAAGTTAGCTCAATGAGCCCTTCCGGTATGCCTCCCTCTTCTAGGTGCCTGGTCTGGAGAGTGGGAGGGCCTGGCAAGAACCCCTCCCTATTGGCTCCCTAGCACTCTTGCTCCCTCTTCCTGCTTAGATAGTGCCCTAATCTGCCTTGATGTTTGGGAAGTGGGCTGTCTGGGACGATGGTGCCAGGGTGCTTGGATGTGTGGCAGACAGGGTCCAGGTCAGGTTCTGCTGTAGCTGCTTCAGCAGGATGGCTACTCTGTGGTGAGAGTATAGCCTGGTACTTGCCACTGGTAGTGGCCACTCCCCTCTCTGACAAAGGCTGCTCACCCTCCTGCAGCAAACTCGAGTCCAGAAAGGGGTGGCTCACCAGGTACAAGAGGCAGCTTGGTTATCTGAGCCAGGGCACCTTTGAGAGCAAAGTCCCAAGCCGCAAGACACCTTCAGGAGCTGCCTGCTCACCCCACAGTCAACCTCTGCCAATCTTTGAGAGTACTCTGCCCGGCCGAATCTGTGTGCGTTAAGTGTGGGCGGGTACTCCTTGGGCACTGCCCGCTATAGGACTTTGCCCTTCCAGCCAAAAGAAGAGCTCCAGGCCTCGCTTTTGTATTCCCCAGCTGGGAACCGGCTAAGGGACCCTAGAGAGACCCAGTCCTCCTACCGCAAATAGCAACGTAGACGGTAGGGGCCCCGTCTTCAAGCCCCTCCCTCCAAAGATGACAGCTCTCCAGTCTCTCGGCGCCCCCAGGCCACGTGGGTTGGCAGTCGGACTCACCTGTTTCTCGGGGAAGGGGGTAGGGAGAGAACACAGAGATTGCTGGTCACTGCCCTCTGCCGGACCCCTGGGAGGGCATGGGTATCCGGCCGGGCCCAGACTGATGGCTCAGGTTCGCAGGACCACGGCCCCCTGCGGACGCAGACATGGCCACGGCCCAGGCCACCACTCCCTCCCACCGCCCCTTGCCGATTGCCGGTTCAGGAAGACAGCATTCGCCGGCCTCTCGCGGCGGAGGCCCGGCTCCAGTCGCTGGGCCTGGCCCTGCCCGCCCCTGGTGTGCATTATGGGAAATGTAGTCCGCAGTGCACGGCCGCCGCGGGGCGGGGAGGGTCGCGGGTCTGGGCAGAGCCCGAGGCTGGGCCTGACCCAGGCCAGGGGTGGCCGCATCCCGCTCTGCCTTCTGCAGGGTCCCAGCCAAGTTCAGACACTTCCCCAAACCCATAGCCCCAGGTGGATCGCAGGCCCAAACTCCCCAGATCATCCGCCCCAGCGAACAAGAGGTTTACTTTGAGGAAAAGAGATTTTCTTTCCTCCCTAGCGCAGTTTCCGCCACTAATTGTGGAAGGACAGTGCAAGTTTGGGGGCTGGATAAATGTCATAAGTGAGCCCGGCCACACTGGCTGTAAAGGATGTAGGCACACGGCTTGATGCTAAAAGGACATCTTTTCGATCACGTTTTAATATATGAGTCTCTAGAATGATAGTTCTCAATTCTGCACATAGAATGACCTGGAGAACTTAAAACACACAAATGCCTGGAACTTTTGATTTAATTGGACTGGGATGGGCTCACGCATCCATATCTTTTTTAAACCTTCCCAGGTGATTTGCCAGGGCAAGGAAACTCTCCTATGAATATTTGTAATTTCCTAGATGCAAAGTGAATGGCACCCCACTCCACTACTCTTGCCTGGAAAATCCCATGGACGGAGGAGCCTGGAAGGGACGGGGGAGCTTGGTGGGCTGCCGTCTATGGGGTCGCACAGAGTCGGACACGACTGAAGTGACCTAGTAGCAGTAGTAGATGCAAAGTGATTTAAAAAACAGGACAACATAAAGCTTTCCCAACAATTTTATTTTTGGAGAGTACTTTAAAGAAATCAAGTTAGGGATTAACAACGATATTGCTCATGTGTCTCTGAAGCAATTAAATTACTTAATAGTCTCATGGTTAATTCACCCAACACTTTAGGGATGAAGGAAAAAGTCCAAAGTCACTCCTCTGATTATCCCTGTTGCTCCAAGCACCCCAATGCAATGTCCTGTCTCCATCTCAGTCCTATACCAGAATTGGGGGAACCCTGCCCCCGGGGCTTTTCTTACAGTCTCAGACAACTGCCACTTGGAGCCCACGTGCACAAACTGACTGTGACTGACACTGTGAGAAAGCTGTGGCCTTTTATGAGAGATGGCTTTGCTCAGGGCTATTAAACTCATGCACATAGTTTAAGGGAAGCTTTCTCCTCCCTTTTAGTTAAGAATATGTGAGAAAATGCCCAATTCCTTAGCTATCCTTAGAGAGAGGAGTCTCTCCAAGTTTTCACAGTCACTCAGTAATTTTTCTCCTCATTGGCTCAGGAGGACAGGCTTCCTCCCTTAGAGTAAATATTATTGATACAGTTTTACTCTCACTAGTCCTGCCATATTACAAGAGTATAAGCCAAGAAGATCTCATATTCTCTGATTTGAACAGAAATATGCTGACTACATTCCATTAACCAGAAGCTGCAGCCCATAGAATTGATCCCCAAAGAACACAAATTTAAAGATTTCTAACATACCCAACCAACCACAACAGTCTCCAGGTGACCTCAGGGTTTCTTTGAGTCTCATTCTTGCTTTCAAGCACATCAGTTCTATCAGATAGGACCTCTGTCACTTGGAAGTATTGCATCTCCTTAGCCAAGCAAGTGACCATATACCCCATGAGCTTCTAACTAACGCTTAACCGTCCTTCACTCTATGGACTTCCCTAGCAGTCCAGTGGCTAAGATTCTGTGCTTCCAATGTAAGGGGCCCAGATTCAATCCCTGGTTAGGGAACTAGATCCCACATGCTGAAACTAAAGATCCTGCATCCTGCAACAAAGATCGAAGATCCATGTGCCTTGACTAAGACCTGGCACAGTCAAATAAATAAAACAAATAAATATTAAAAGCATAATTCTCTTTAAAAAAAAAACCTCTGTTTTAATCTACCTATTGATCTACATTTGAATATTGGGACAACCCATCCTAAATATCACTTTTGCTTATAGAATTACAAAGAAATAAATCTAGGTCTTTGGCCTGGAGAATCCCATGGACAGAGGAGCTTGTTAGGCTACAGTCCATGGGGTCGCAAAGAGTCGGACACGACTGAGCGACTTCACTTTCACTTTCACTTTGGGATAATAGCACTCGTCAATTCTGTGATGGCTCTGTGGCACTGTATGACACTCCTTTAAGCCTTGGCCTTTGCCACAAACACCAAGCTACCCTGCACCTCCAGGTCAGGGGCTCCTCAAAATCTCAGCTTTCTGTTTTGTCTAGGCCCATGATTTGCATGGATCCAGTGTGTCATCTCTGGAGAAGGCAAAGGCACCCCACTCCAGTACTCTTGCCTGGAAAATCCCATGGACGGAGGAGCCTGGTAGGACACAACTGAAATGACTTAGCAGCAGTAGTGGTAGCAGTGTGTCATCTCTATAGCAGCAGTAATGAGAACTAGTTGTAAGTAAATGTTACTCGCTCAGTTATGTGTGACTCTTTGTGACCCTATGGACCACAGCCCACCAGTCTCCTTTGTCCATGGAATTCACAAGGCAAGAACACTGGAGTGGGTTGCCATTCCTCTCTCCAGGGGATCTTCCCAACCCAGGGATCAAACCTGGCTCTCCTGCATTGCAGGCAGATTCTTAACCATCGGAGCCACCAGGAGGAAGTGCAAAGGTAAAAGACCTCTGTTCTTCCACAGATTTCTTCTTTTTTTTTTCATAACTGGAGTGGCCATTTCAGAACCTGAGATGCTGTGAAGAGGTTATAGCTGAAGTAAAAGGCCTGATTGTATCCAGAGGCTGGGATCTGTTCCAGTCCTGTTGCTGTTTTGCTGGTGTGACTCAGGGCAAATTCTTTAATGACTCTTTCAGCATCTTCAGCAGTTTCCTCCTCCTACAAATACAAGATTATATAATACGAAGTATTCTGAACTAATAATAAAAATAGTCCTTTCCTGGAAATTTCAAAGAGGTTTTCCTTCTTGCCTTTATTGCTTTTGAAGTTCCTGGTAAAGCAACTGTCTTTCCTAATCTGCTGGAAAATTTCATCTGTGGTCCTTGTATCATCTGTATCTCTCCTGGTTCCTGTCTCTCATTTTAACATTTGATCAAGTCTCTACTTTCATTGCTGAAGAGTCATGGCCCCAAGTGTGATCAAGGCAGCAATGAACCACAGGTAGCAGAGCAGCCTTCCTCTTTGCTGGGTTCATCTGTGTCAGAATTTTAGGGGCCGAAAGTAAGCCAACCCACCTCTGCAACTGGATGTTGTACTCCCCATTCTGGGTGAGGGCACTGTTCTGAATCAGCTCTTCTAAACAGTTCATACTTTTTGGTCTTAGGTAGTATAAACAGCCTTACAAGTACTATGGGCCAGTGTAAGTTAAAAAAAAAAATCCAGATGCTTCCTCTGAAAACCCTCCATTATCACCCTAAGGAGAAGGGGAAAGTTGTCAAGAGCATGAGCCCTGGAGTAGGACTGACCTGGGTTGGAATCCCCCTACCTTCTACTTTCCAGCTGCAGCAAGTTAATCTTTCTGGGCTTTGGTTTCCATAACTACAAAAGGGGATATCACGTGGTTACTGTGAAGATTAAATGAAATAATGAAGGGTCAGCACAAGGCCAGGAGCAGAGTTGTGATAAAGGGTTGCAATTATTATTGCCCAAGGAGAGTGGGCATAAGGCAAAAATAATTAGTTCCTTCATATGTTTACCTCTTGGAAGGACAAAGTACTATGTGATAAGGGAGAGATCCACCAATAATGTACCAGTTTGGGAAGCAAAGTATCCACAGTTCTGTGTAGGTGTTATTCGTCTTCCCTGAAACCTCTTAGTGCTGGTGTGCCCCAGGGCTCAGGGCTGGAACTCTGCTCTCCAGTCTATAACTCACTCCTTCATTCTCAAAGCCATCTCATCCAGGCCCAAGGCTTTAGATACCAGCACCAGTGATATGTTGATACCTCTCAGATTTGCAGCTCTAACCCTGACCTTTAATTTGAACTCTAGGCAAATGTAGCCAATTGCCAACTCCAAATCTTTTCTACTAGGCATCAAAAACAACCTACCGAAAACTGAGCTCCTCCTCTTTCTACCATAATTGCTCTTCCCACATTCTTCCATCTTTCCAGGCAGTCTCCTAACCAGCTGGCCTGCTTCTGCCCTTTTCACCTTCAGCCTATTCTCCACACAGAAGCCAGAGGATCCTGTTTACCTGGAAATCACAAAATTATTCTGTTTAGAGCCCCCCAACTACTTTCCATCTCCCTCCTTACGGAAACCAAACTCCTTTGAGCAGAGACTGTTCTTGTTTAGTTTGTCACCTGTCTTCAATAGCCACCCCCACTCCCATCGCCACCAGAGCAGCAAAGTGTATCAGCCTTATTCAAGTTCCTGTAACGCCAGCACCTGATCCAGTGCCTGGCACACAGCAGGTGCTTCATGAAGTTCTTGAATGAATGACTTCCAGACAAGATGCCTGAGAAGTGGAAAAGTAACCTTGAAGACTACTTAACCCAACAATCTCTTTTCTCTACAGATGAGTATTACTTTATTTTAGAATAATTTATAGGCTTTTCTTGCAGCAGACTTCTTTGATCCCATGATGTTGAATTCAGGCTCTGTAATCAGGTTACCTTCCCTGAGGGGACACAGTCTGAGGATACTGGGTAGCTGGAATCAGCAAGCATTTCAACAATGTACAATCCACTTGGAAGCTTGAAGCTGGCCATTTGAAGAACATTAGCTGTGAGAAGATTCTGGACATGAGCTGCACACTGAAAGCTGTGCTGCCCTGTTTTCCACTAGATTGTTGATCTGCAAATAACTTCCAGTTCCTCTGTGACCTCGCACAAGTCACTCTTGGCCAGATTTATGGCCCGTGAGCTAGCAAGGCGTCGTGGAAACTGAGTGGAATTTCCTTTATAGGTAGGGCTACTAAACCTTTAAGACAGATGATACCCACAGTGTATCTGTGAATAGCACAGATTAAATGAGATAATGAAGGGTCAGCACAAGGCCAGGAGCAGAGTTGTGATGAAGGGTTGCAATTATTATTGCCCAAAAAGAGTGGGTATAAGGCAAAAATAATTAGTTCCTTCATATGTTTACCTCTTTGAAGGACAAAGTACTACTACCCACCAGTGATATTCTTGAGCTGGGAATGGCTAATTTGAAAATCCATCAGAAAGAAAAGAGGACGAGCGTGTGATTACTGCTTCACTATCCACTCCAGTGTTCTTGCCTGGAGAATCCCAGGGACGAGGGAGCCTGGTGGGCTGCCGTCTATGGGGTCGCACAGAGTCGGACACGACTGAAGTGACTTAGCAGCATCCTATGGGAGGGTTGGGAGCCAGGCTCTTGTGTGGGCCACAAACTCCCGCCCTGGAAGGCTTAGGTGGAGAAGGCTCCCTTCCATTTCCTTCACATTAACGGAGAATAAGTCCTTTTTAAGCTAGGCAGGCCAGGGTCCTGTCCGCACTCTGGCAGGGAGCAAATCTCGAGAAACCCAAGCCACCCATAGACTGCACGCTTTGCTCATACTCGAAAGAGCGAAAGAAGACCAGCGGCGGTGGGCTAAGGGCCAAACCACAACCCCCAGCAGGCCCAGCGGACCGGGGCAAGGAAGCGCACCCTCCCATTGGACGTGGGCAATAGCGTGCCCCTCACGCCCCGCCCCCGCAGGCAAGCACACACCCCCGCCCCGCCCCCGGCCCCCGCGCAGGGTACGCCGGGAGTGGAGTCGCCGCGACCCACCGCTGTATACTCCATCTCCCAGCGGGCCGAGCGCTAAAGGCGGCGGCACTTTTGTGGAGGCAGCGGCCCGGCGCGGAGGAAGTTCCGGTCTCCGCGGTGCTGGGTCGGTGGCGGCGGCTGAGGATTAGGAGGAGCGGGCCGCGGAGGCCGCGCTGCCTCGGTAAGGGCTTGGGGTGGTAGAGAGGGCGTGCGGGAGCCAGCGGGAAAGGAGCCGGTGCCCGGCCGCTTTGGACGTCGCGGGCCCGCGCGGCCTGGAAGCTGCGGCTTCGGTGTCGCGGGGCGGCCGCGGCCTCCCTCAGGAAGAAGAGTCAAGTGGCGGTGTGGTGAGGGAGGCGCCGCCCACGGGAGGAACGCCCCAGAACGGTCGCGGGCCCGGGGCGGGGCCCGGCCTGGCGGTGGAATTACCGGTCCCGTCTCGGGGCGGCCGGCTTCGGGGGTCCGTGGTTTGCGCGTGGTTGCGGTTGGGTGCCCTTGGTCCGAGGGGCTGCAGGCAGGCGGCCCTTTCTTCCTCCTTTTTTCCCCTGCATTTGCAGGAATCTGATCCACTTGCGAGGCATCGCTCGAGAGGGAGCTTTTCTTGTGCTTAGCCCGTAGCTTCGCCCTCAGACCTGGACAGACCGGAGTGGGCTCGGCAGGACAACAGGGCGCGAGAGCTCGGAGCCCAGCGCGCCGGGCTGGATCCCGGGGAGTGGTCTGGTGGGTCCTGTGCCAGTTGGGCGAATGTGGGAGGACAGGGTTATTTCCTCGTATTATGCACTCTTTAGATTCCTTTTAGTGGTTATCAGTAAGTCTGTTTTTCTCTTGACTTTAGAATTGATCTTGTGCTACTGGGCTTAACTCTGGGCGTGCCCTTTTTTTTTTTTTTAAATAAAGGAAAAGGTCTTATTTTGTAGGGTAAACTGTAAAGGTAATTGTATTTTTTGCACATTCCAGGTTTGCTTGTGAACATCAGAGTTGCGGGATCTAGATGGAGTTTAGTAGACTCTGATGCGCCCGGTCACCTGGTTCATTTTTCTGAACTCTGGATTGTGCCCTCAGTTTGTTAGCTTTCAACTTCCTGTTGAGTAGTGCCGCCACTGTGAATGGTTTAATAATGTCAACATCAGCAGACTTGTGAGGTCTATAGGGAGAGGTTTCAAGAACTGATAAGTGAGGGTAGGACAAGTAGTGTCTAATGGTATGTTACCATTTTAGTGAGACACAAAAATTGCACCTGAACCTTGCCTGGTTAGTTAGTATCTAACCACGTACCTAGCCCATAGGATAGGCTGTTTAGGATAGGCTATTTTTGGACATCTGTAGCATTCCTCTTCATTTAATTCTGTTACCAGAATTGGGTTTACTTTTGTTGCCTTTGGGAGCCTAGTTTTTTGTAGCCTTTCATAGGAGAATTGTCAATGGAGAGGTTACAAAGTGAATGCTCCTGTGTTATTGAAGATAACATGGGCAAGGTTATACTCTTCTGCCAGTGTTTAAATACATAAAATAATGTGTTAATAGTCTAACTCAAAATTGTATTGAGTAAAAAATTGTTGGAAAATTCTGAAATGTTTAAAGATCGTAAGTCATGGAGTCGGCTTGCTTAGAATAGACTCTTCTGCTAGACTTCCACAGTAGTTGTCCGTTTCATTCGCTTAGTTAGGGGGCATCTGTTGGGTCCCTTTTATCACCTTCCTCTCACACTGATAGGAACTGTAGGAACTCTAGAAATTGATAGGTTTCAACTGTCGACCCCTCTACGAACTGAGCAACACTGAACAAGTTACCTGACTTCAGTTTCCTTGTGTGTGAAATGAGGTTAAGAAATGCAGCCACTTCGAAGGTTGTTGTGAGGTTTACGTAATCCTTTTAGGATGGTGCCTGGTGTGAGGAGAGTGCTCACCAAGTGTTAGCTGCCACTGTTATCTTTTAAAAAAATTTTTGTCACTTCCCTGGCAGTTAAGTAGTTAGGACTCTATGCTTCCAGTGCAGGGGGTGCAGGTTCCATCCCTGGTCTGGGAACTAAGAGTCCACGTGCCATGTGGTGCAGCCAAAAAATTAAAAAGAAAAAAATTTTTTGTTGAGATAAAATTCACACATGATACATTTCACCCATTTAAGGTGTCTAATTCGATGTTTTTTCAGGTATTACAGTACTTTTTTTTTTTTTACAAAGTTGTGATAAATATATTTTGTTGCGTATATTGTAATGAAATTTGCCATTTAATCCATTTCTGTATGTAAAATTCACATACAATTCAGTGCATGAATTACATTCACAATGTAATGAAACCATCACCACATCTATTTCTAGAACTTTTTCATCACCTTAAACAGAAACTCTAACCATTAAGCAGGTAACTCCCTTGCCCTTCCCTCTAGTCCCTGGTAATCTCTAATCTGTATTCTGTCTCTCTGAATTTGCCTGTTCTGGGTACCCTATGTAAGTGGAATCATACAATAATTATCCTTTCATGTCTAACTTTTTTTCAGGTAAAACAATGTTTTTTAAGGTTCATTCATGTCGTAGTGTATATCCAAACTTCATTCCTTTTTTTTTAATTAAAAAGTTGAGATGTAATTGACATCTACATTCCCTTTTAAGGCTAAACAATACTCAGTTGCTGTGTATAGGCTACATTTTACTTACCTGTTCACTTGCTGGACAGTTGGGTTTCCACCTTTGGCGATTGTAAATAATGCTGCTGTGAACATGGGTATACAAATATCTTTTCATGCCCCTGCTTTCAATATCTTTGCATATATGCCCAGAATTGGGTCATATGATAATTCTGTGGATAGCTTTTTGAGTACCCACCATACTGTATTCCACAGCAGTTGCATCAGTTTATGTTCCCACCAGTAATACGCAAGGGGTCCGATTTCTCCACATCCCAACACTTGTTACTTTCTGAGTTTTTTTGTACAGTAACCACCTGAATGGGTGTGAAATAGTCCCTCCATCTCTTCTGCCTCCCTTTTTCTTAGCCATTTTGACCATTTTAAAATGTACATGTCAGTGGTATTAAGTACCTTCACATTGTTGTGCAACCATCATTACCATCCAGCTTCAGAACGTTTTCATCTTCTCAGACTGAACCTCTGTGCCCATTAAACAATAGCTTCCCATTCTCCCCACCCCTTCCCCTGGCAACCACCATCCTACTTTCCGTCTCTCTGAATTTTGCCTGTCCTAAGAAGTGAAAATCAAAGGAGAAAAGGAAAGATATAAGCATCTGAATGCAGAGTTCCAAAGAATAGCAAGGAGAGATAAGAAAGCCTTCCTCAGCGATCAATGCAAAGATATAGAGGAAAACAATAGAATGGGAAAGATTAGAGATCTCTTCAAGAAAATTAAAGATGCCAAGAGAACATTTCATGCAAAGATGGGCTCGATAAAGGACAGAAATGGTATGGACCTAACAGAAGCAGGAGATATTAAGAAGAGGTGGCAAGAATACACAGAACTGTACAAAAAAGATCTTCACGACCCAGATAATCACAATGGTGTGATCGCTCAGCTAGAGCCAGACATCCTGGAATATGAAGTGAAGTTGGCCTTAGAAAACATCACGATGAACAAAGCTAGTGGAGGTGATGGAATTCCAGTAGAGCTATTTTAAATCCTGAAAGATGATGCTGTGAAAGTGCTGCAATCAATATGCCAGCAAATTTGGAAAACTCATCAGTGGCCACAGGACTGGAAAAGGTCAATTTTCATTCCAATCCCAAAGAAAGGCAATGCCAAAGAATGCTCAAACTACCGTACAATTGCACTCATCTCACACGCTAGTAAAGTAATGCTCAAAATTCTCCAAGCCAGGCTTCAGCAATACGTGAATTGTGAACTTGCAGATGTTCAAGCTGGTTTTAGAAAAGGCAGAGGAACCAGAGATCAAATTGCCAACATCTGCTGGATCATGGAAAAAGCAACAGAGTTCCAGAAAAACATCTATTTCTGCTTTATTGCCTATGCCAAAGCCGTTGACTGTGTGGATCACAATAAACTGTGGAAAATTCTGAGAGAGATGGGAATACCAGACCACCTGACCAGCCTCTTGAGAAACCTATATGCAGGTCAGGAAGCAACAGTTAGAACTGGACATGGAACAACAGACTGGTTCCAAATAGGAAAAGGAGTATGTCAAGGCTGTATATTGTCACCCTGCTTATTTAACTTATATGCAGAGTACATCATGAGAAACGCTGGGCTGGAAGAAGCACAAGCTGGAATCAAGATTGCCGGGAGGAATATCAATAACTTCAGATATGGAGATGACACCACCCTTATGGCAGAAAGTGAAGAGGAGCTAAAAAGCCTCTTGATGAAAGTGAAAGGGGAGAGTAAAAAAGTTGGCTTAAAGCTCAACATTCAGAAAACGAAGATCATGGCATCTGATCCCATCACTTCTTGGAAAATAGGTGGGGAAACAGTGGAAACAGTGTCAGACTTTATTTTGGGAGGCTCCCAAATCACTGCAGATGGTGATTGCAGCCATGAAATTAAAAGACACTTACTCCTCAGAAGGAAAGTTATGACCAACCTAGATAGCACATTCAAAGGCAGAGACATTATTTTGCCAACAAAAGTCCGTCTAGTCAAGGCTATGGTTTTCCAGTAGTCGTGTATGGATGTGAGAGTTGGACTGTGAAGAAAGCTGAGTGCTGAAGAATTGATGCTTTTGAACTGTGGTGTTGGAGAAGTCTCTTGAGAGTCCCTTGGACTGCAAGGAGATCCACCCAGTCCATTCTAAAGGAGATCAGTCCTGGGTATTGTTTGGAAAGAATGATGCTAAAGCTGAAACTCCAGTACTTTGGCCACCTCATGCGAAGAGTTGACTCATTGGAAAAGACTCTGATGCTGGGAGGGATTGGGGTCAGGAGGAAAAGGGGATGACCAAGGATGAGATGGCTGGATGGCATCACTGATTCGATGGGCGTGAGTCTGAGTGAAGTCTGGGAGTTGGTGATGGACAGGGAGGCCTGGTGTGCTGCGATTCATGGGGTCGCAAAGAGTCGGACAAGACTGAGCGACTGAACTGGACTGAAGTACCCCATATACATAGAACCATAAATTATACAATATTTGTCCTTTCATGACTGGCTTATTTTACTTAGAATATCTCCAAGGTTCATCCATGTTACATCTATCGGAATTGCATTCCTTTCTGAGGCTGAATAGTATTTCATTATATGTCTATATTACATTATCTTTATCTTCTCATCTGTTGATAGGCACTGGGTTGTTTCCACCTTCCACCTTTGAGCTGTTGTGAATAATGCAGCAATGAACACGGAGGGGTGCACATATCTACTTGAGTCTCTGCTCTCATTTCTTTTGGGTTTATACCCAAAAGAATTGGAATTGTTGGACTGTATGATAATTCTGTTCTAAGTTTTTGAGGAACTGCTGTATGTTTTATGCAGTGGCTGCATACATTGTACGTGCCTAACAGCAATGCACAGGGTTCACATTTCTTCACACCCTCACTAGCTTCTGTTAGTTTCGTTTGGTTTTGTTTTAATAGCCATCTTAATTGGTATAAAGTGGTTATCTTGTAATTTTGATTTACATTTCTCTAATTGTTAATGATGTTGAGAGTCTTTTTATGTGTTTATTGGCCATTTGTGTGTCTTTGAAGAAATGTCTATTCAAGTCCTTTGGTCATTTTTGAATCAGGTTGTCTTTCGTTGTTGAGTTTTAGTTTTCTATAATTCTGGATATTAATCCCTTATCAGATACGTGGTTTGCAGATATTTTCTCCCATTCATGAGTTGTCTTTTTATTCTCTTACTGATGTTCTTTGTAACACAGAGATTCTAATTTTGATGAATTCCAGTTTGTGTATTTTTTTTGTTGACTCTGCTTTTGATGTCATATCCAAGAGATCACTGCCAAATCCAATGCCTGAAGCTTCTGGTTTGTTTTCTTCTGAGTTTTAGAGTTTTAAATTTTAGGTTTAGGTCTTTAAACCCTTTTTTATGATAGCTGGGCAAGGGTCGCACTTCATTCTTTTGCATGTGGATTTCCAGTTTCCCTATGATCAGTTGTTGAAAAGACTGTCTTTTCTCCTTTGAGTGGTCTTGGGACCTTTGTTGAAAATAACTTGACCATGTATGTGAGAGTTTATTTCTGAGATCTCTAGTTCATTGTTCTGTATGTCCTTATACCAATACCACACTGTTTTGATTACTGTAAATTTATAGTAAGTTTGAAATTGGGAAGTGAGTATCCTCAATACTCACTTGATGTTCTTTTTCAAGGCTATTCAGAGACCTATGAAATTTCGTAGGAATTTTAGGATGGGCTTTGGAATCAGATGGTCTTGAGTTTGCTTTTCCTCATATTAGTTATATTGTTTTGGGACAAGCCTCTCAAACTATTTGAGTCTCATTTTCAGAGTCTGTGAAGTGGGGATTGTAACAAAATTTACCCCGTGGAGGACCTGTGATGATTAAATGAGAGAACCCATGTAAAATACATAACTGTGGCAGAGTCAGTACTCAACTATTCTTGCCTTTATTATTGTTTCAGAGGTAGACATACTCAGAAAGGTCCCTTCCAGCTTAATGTGATTGTGATTTTAAACACCTGAACATAGTAGCAATAAGAATAATATTTAGTACATTGTTGCTTTAAAATTTTCAAAAAAACTTTTGGAGGCATGACTTATATATCATAAAAGTCACTGACTGTAGCTGTTCAGTTTGATGCAGTCATCACCACAATTCAGATTTAGAATGTTTCCAACACCTCAAAACATTCCCAAGTTTCTGTTTGTTGTTAATCTCCACTTCCCACTCTAACTGCAAGTCCTAGCATCCACTAATCTGCTTTCTGCCTCTGTAGTTTTATGTTTTTATGTAACTTCATACAATTGGGATATCTGGCTTCTTTCACTTATAATTTTTTTGAGGTTCTTCCATGTTGCATTCCATTTTATGAGTATATCACATTTGTTTATTCATCTACCTGTTGATGGACATTTGGATTCTTTTCAGTGTTTGGCTATCATTCATAATAAAAATGTTGCTATCAATATACTTCTTCTTATGCATGATCTCATTTACTCTTTATAGGAATCATATGAACCACTATTATTCCCATTGTGTAGGAGGAGAGCGTCGAGGCATATAGAATTTAAATATAACTTATCAAAGGTACATAGAAAGCTGGAATTTTTTCTTCCTTCCCCCTCGACTGTGCTGAGAGGCATTCGAAATGTTAGTTACTTGACCAGGGATTGAAGCTACAGTCTCAGCATTGGAAGCATGGAGTCCTAACCACTGGCCCATCTGGGAATTGCCAGTTTGAATTCAAACCCAGGCAGTCTGCCTTTAAAACACATTCACTTAGGCCAGTGCTCTTGAAATTCCCTTGAACCATCTAAATGGATTCGGAGAAGGCAATGGCACTCGACTCCAGTACTCTTGCCTGGAAAATCCCATGGATGGAGGAGCCTGGTAGGCTGCAGTCCATGGGGTCGCTAAGGGTCAGACACCACTGATCGACTTCACTTTCACTTTTCACTTTCATGCATTGGAGAAGGAAATGGCAACCCACTCCAGTGTTCTTCCCTGGAGAATCCCAGGGACGGGGGAGCCTGATGGGCTGCCATCTATGGGATTGCACAGAGTCAGACACGACTGAAGTGACTTAGCAGCAGCATCTAAAAGGATTAAAAATTTTTTCACCCTTAAAATTTTGAAAAAATTGTTTACCACTTTGTACATTTCTAAGTTGACATCTTAACACTTCTGTCATAGATGGCTGCGAAGGATGTATTTTCTGGCATAATATATTGCATGTGTGCTTTAAATATATAGTTGACAAAATCTTGAAACTGATTATTTAATTTATGGAAAATGTCTGCATTTAAATTTATGGCAAATCAAACCTTAATGTCAGTCATTTAGCCAAATGAGTCTGCATCAGTGGGAACATTCTAAGCCCCAATGATGTTTGAAATAAACTCTTAAAATAGTACTAACATTTACTGAGCAATTTATTTATCAGGCAATGCTCTAGTGAATTTCCATTGTCATTTTTTCCTGATAACTATGAAATAGACATTATCTTTATTCCGGATTTTTACAGATAAGTAAAGTGAGGCAATTAAGTTAAATCACTTGCTTAAGGACATACCTTGTGGCCAAGCCATGATTTCCCTCCCAGCAGTCGACCTGTGAACCCCACTAGGCACAGTAGGTCCAGAGACTGTCCTCTTGTCTCTTCACTGCCACACTGGGCTATCTTATAAAACTCACTTTGCTATCTTATAGAATTCACTTTTAAACTAGGAACCTGACTGTAATTTGCTGATGTAAGGGGTGAGGATATAAGAATATTTAGAATCTGGAAAATTTCTCCTCATAAGAAAAAGTGGCTCTAATGAAGTGTTTAAATGTCTCCCGACAGTAGTGAAGTCTAATTTATGCATGAGCTTGAGATCCCTGTAGGATGGCCAAGTGGCCATTTCTGGCAGACATTTGGACTTTATAGGAAAGTCTAAGCTAGAGATGGAGATGTGGAAATTATAATAGTAGAGATGGTAGTGATAGTGATTAAATTGGGAATGGACAAGATTGGCCAGTGTCTTAGCTTGGACTGCTATAACAAAATACCCTAGATTGGGTGACTTAATAACAAATTTATTTCTCACAGTTGCAGAGGCAGGACAGTTTCAGATTAAGGTGCCAGACAGTTTGGTTCCTAGTGAGATCCTTTTGGTTTGCAGACAGCTGCTTTCTTGCTGTATCCTCACATGGTACAGAGAGAGAGCACTCTCTTTTATTCCTTCTTCATTTCAGTTCAGTTCAGTTCAGTCGCTCAGTCGTGTCCGACTTCTTGTGCCTCCATGAATCGCAGCACGCCAGGCCTCCCTGTCCATCACCAACTCCTGGAGTTCACTCAGACTCACCTCCATCAGTGATGCCATCCAGCCATCTTATCCTCGGTCGTCCCTTTTTCCTCCTGCCCCCAAACCCTCCCAGCATCAGTCTTTTCCAGTGAGTCAACTCTTCGCATGAGGTGGCCAAAGTACTGGAGTTTCAGCTTCAGCATCATTCCCTCCAAAGAAATCCCAGGGCTGATCTCCTTCTGAATGGACTGGTTGGATCTCCTTGCAGCCCAAGGGACTCTCAAGAGTCTTCTCCAACACCACAGTTCAAAAGCATCAATTCTTCGGCACTCAGCTTTCTTCACAGTCCAACTCTCACATCCATACATGACCACTGGAAAACCATAGCCTTGACTAGACGGACCTTAGTCAGCAAAGTAATGTCTCTGCTTTTGAATATGCTGTCTAGGTTGGTCATAACTTTTCTTCCAAGGAGTAAGCATCTTTTAATTTCATGGCTGCAATCACAATCTGCAGTGATTTGGGAGCCCCCCAAAATAAAGTCTGACACTGTTTCCCCATCTATTTCCCATGAAGTGATGGGACCAGATGTCATGATCTTTGTTTTCTGAATGTTGAGCTTTAAGCCAACTTTTTCACTCTCCTCTTTCACTTTCATCAAGAGGCTTTTTAGTTCCTCTTCACTTTCTGCCGTAAGGGTGGTGTCATCTGCATATCTGAGGTTATTGATATTTCTCCCAGCAATCTGGATTCCAGCTTGTGCTTCTTCCAGCCCAGCGTTTCTCATGATGTACTCTGCATAGAAGTTAAATAAGCGGGGTGACAATATATAGCCTTGACGTACTCCTTTTCCTATTTGGAACCAGTCTGTTGTTCCATGTCCAGTTCTAACTGTTGCTTCCTGACCTGCATATTCCTTCTTAGAAGAGCATTAACCCGTTTCCTAAGGGCTCTACCCTCATGACCTAATTACCTCCTAAAGGCCCTATCTTCAGTTACCATCAAGTCAGAGATTAGAACTTAAACATGAATTCTGGAGAGACACACACATTCAGTATAGTCCATAGCACCCAGGGACAGCATCATGAACAGTGCTAGGGAACATAATAGAGCCTAGTTAGCATATTTGGTGGACATTCATTTATTTAGTCAACTGATGTTTAAAGGTTTTGTATTGGGGGGAGTGTTATATGAGAGAGACTGGAGTATGCTTACGAACAAAAGCAGAGTGGTAATATAGGTCAAAAAAAGGAGTTAAGGGACTTTGCCGCTGGTCCAGTGGTTTAGAATCTGCCTTGCAGTGCCGGGGACGTGGATTCAGTTCCTGATTAGGGAACTAAAATCCCACATTCCACAGAGCAACTGAGCCTGTGCTGTAACTAAGACGTGGTGCAGCCAAATATTTAAAAAAAAAAAAAAAATTTAAATGATAGTGATAGAACAAGGTAAGGGTAGAGTCTTCAGACTAGTCTTTAATCTTCGTACACAAAAACATTCCAGGAAGATTGTGGACTTGTATATTTTTTTAACAAATCAATATGCAGACCTTTGCCTTCAACAAATGCTGTTCTTAAGAATGGATCTTGCTCCTGAATGTAAGAGCTATAACTTTAAAATTCTTAGAGGTAAACTGAAAGGGAAAGGTTTATGTGTTGGATTTGACAATGATCTTTTAAAAGATATGACACCAAGGGCACAGTTAGCAAAAGGGAAAATAGGCAAATTGGACTTCATTAAAATTTAAAACTTTTGTGTTCAAAGAATACTGTCAACAAGGTAAAAGGCAACTCATAAAATGGGAGAAAATATTTGCAAATCACATGCCTGGTAAGGGATTAATATTTAGAATATGTAGAAAACTCCTAAACTCAACAACAGCAACAAATAACCTGTATCAAAAAATGGGGAAAGGACTTAAATAGACATTTCTCCCAAAGAGGATGGAAAATGGCTAGTAAGTATGTGAAAAGATGCTCAGCGTCATTAATGATAAAGGAAATGCAAATGAAGACCACAGTGAGATACCACTTCACACCCATTAGAATGGCTGTTACTAAAATACAAAAAAAAAAAAAGAGGAGTAAGTGTTGGTCAGGATGTGGATGAACTGGAACTTGTATCATTCTGTTAGGGTTGCCATAACAAAATACCATAGACTAGGTGGCTTAAACAACGGAAAATGATTTTCTCGCAGTTTGGAGACTGGCGTCTAAGATCAGGGCATGAGCAGGCTTAGGTTTTGGTGGGGTCTCTCTCCTTGACTTGCAGAAGGCCCTCCCCTGGCCATGTCCTCACATTAGCTTTTCCCTGTGCATGCATTTTTGGTGTCTCTTCCACTGACACCAGTCCTGTTGAATTGGGGCCCCACCCTTGTGGCCTCTGTCAACCTTAATTACCTCCTCAAAGGCCACGTCTCCGAATACAGTCACAGTAGGAGTTAGGGCTTGAAGCTGTGGGGGACACAATTCAGTCCATAACAGAACCATTTCCGCACTGTTGGTGGGAAGGTAAAATGATGTAGCTGCTGTGGAAAACAGTATGGTGGTTCCTTGAAAAATTAAAACTGATCCACCAATTCTGCTTCTGGGTGTGTATATCTCCAAAAGAACTGATCTCAGATATTTGTATGTGCATGCTCATTGTTAACATTATCCAAAAGATGGGAGAATCCAAATGTCCATCAGTGGATGAGTAGGTAAAATATAGTATGTGTACACAGTGGAATTATTATTCAGCCTTAAAAAGAAATGAAATTCCAATAGATGCTATAATATGTATGAACCTTGAAGACATTATGCCAGGTAAAAAAAGCCAGTCGTGAAAGAAGAAATACTTTTTAATTTCACTAGAATTAAGAGGAACTTAGAGTAGTCAAAACTATATAGACAAAGTGGAATGGTGGTTGCCAAGGACTGGGTTAAGAGAGGAGTGGGGAGTTACTGTTTAATGGCTACAGAGTTTTGGTTTTACAAGATGAAAAAAGCTTGGATGGATGGGGATAAAAGTTGCAAAACACTATAAATGTACTTAATCCCTCTTAACTGTAAAATGGTAAACTTAAATGTATTTCAAAATTTTTTAAATAATTTAAAAAAAAAGGTTTTTATTGATTCTTCATTTCCACCTCCCCTTAATGGGGGCTTCCCTGGTAGCTCAGTTGGTAAAGAATCTACCTGCAATGCAGGAGACCCTGGTTCGATTCCTGGGTTGGGCTACCCACTCCAATATTCTGGCCTGGAGAATTCCACGGACTATATAGTCCATAGGGTTGAAAAGAGTCGGACACAACTGAGTGACTTTCACTTCTCTTTCTTACTAATGCTTCTCTCATTTTACCAAAAAGTCACCTTTCCATTTGATATCTAAGTGAAATTGGAGAAGGCAATGGCACCTCACTCCAGTACTCTTGCCTGGAAAATCCCATGGATGGAGAAGCCTGGCAGGCTGCAGTCCATGGGGTCGCTGAGGGTCAGACACGAATGAGCGACTTCACTTTGACTTTTCACTTTTGTGCTTTGGAGAAGGAAATGGCAACCCACTCCAGTGTTCTTGCCTGGAGAATCCCAGGGACGGGGGAGCCTGGTGGGCTGCTGTCTATGGGGTCGCACAGAGTCAGACACGACTGAAGTGACTTAGCAGCAGCAGCATCTAAGTGAAATACACTACACCAGGGAGGATCCCCTTTCGGACACCAAACAGTGTTTATGTCATCGCCCAATGAAGAATATTTGGGTTGTCCTCTCTCTCTTTTTTAAAGCTATTATGGATAAAGTTGTGAACATTTTTCTACCGGTCTTTTGTTTTCGTGTATCTTAAGCAGATACTTAGAAGTTCAATTGCTGGGTCATGAGTAGTATTTCTCAGACCAGTTTCTAAATTGGTTGTACCATTTTGTGGTCATTTGAGTAGTGTATGAGTTCTGATTGCTGGAAATCCTTGTATATTTGATTTTGTAAGTCCTTTTAATTTTAGCTGTTCTAGTGGGTGTGTATCGGTGGGTTTAATCTGTTTCCTTAATGACTAATAATAGTGAGCATTTGTCAGACGTGTTAAAATATTTACTCCCTGTTCTGTAGTTTACCTATTCATTTTTCAGTATCTTTTGAAGAACAAATTTTAACTTTTATATTTTTCTTTATGATTAATGCTTTCTGGTTCCTTTATAGAAGTCTTCGCTGATACCATCTCAGTGGTTTTTTTTTTTTCGATTGGCCATTTGGCTTTTGACATCTTTGTTCCTCAACCAGAGATTGACCTTGGGCTCCCTCAGTGAAAGTGCCAAGTCTTAACCACTGGACCGCCAGGGAATTCCCTATGTTTTCTTTTAGAAGTGTTATAGTTTAGCTTCTACATTTATGTAGATCAACTTTCAGTTTTAACTTTTGAATGTGGTATGATGGTAGGCAAAGCATGGTTCTGGGGAGGAAGCCTGTCACAACTGAGGAGCAGTCTTTTCAAGGCCTTGTAACTGAAATGAATACATTTAATTTTTTTTGTTTTAATGAGAATTTGTAGGGAGTAGGGGGCAAGGATACTTCCAGGAGCCACTAGTTCTAGCTCCAAAAGGGTGTATTAAAGTTGCTGCTGTTTAAAAACTCATAGTTGGATCTTAGTTTGGTAGATGCTCACACCAATCCCTGCCTGTCGTGACCCCTTGATGCTATAGCTGAGTGTCCTGTTTGCTCCAAAGCATTTACTTTGGCAAAATTAGAGTGCTTAAAGCAGGAACAGGCCTGCTGTAGACCACAGCTAAAACTAATGAAATGGGACCCCCGGTTCTGCTTTGTTGGCGTTTGGAACTTAGGTCATGATTTAAGAGGGATGGCCCCGGGTTTTGATATTAATGCTGCTAGAGGTCGATTTCTTGGACCTGTGCAGGATGGACTCAAAGTGTTTGCCAAGAACTTTTTATTAATCAAGAATCAAAGGCAGAGGAAGCTCGAAAAGAGTCATCTGACATCATGGTTCTAACCTTAAAGGCTGCTGACCTGCAATGGAGAGGCTTTCGCAAACCCACTTGTTGGTTTCCAAGAAATCAAAGTTCTTTATGTTCTGGGGGAGTGTGCTTGTAAAGCTGAAAGTTAAGGGAATCCATGAGAAGTGCGTCACTGGATTGTAGTCCATAGCTTAATGTGATGCTTGTTGTCTCTCAGAGAATGACCCCTGTTCACTGTTCATGTGGAGTTACTTTTCACTTCAACCGTCAAAACCCTCATTTGCCTGTTTACTACCACCACCAAGATCTGAACCTGCAGGCAAGGCCTGCCACCTCAGCTGCCTAAATCCCCAGTAGATGCAGCACAGCAATAAGTAGAAGGGGCCCTGTGGTCAGTAAAACTAGGATGTAAGTCCAGGTGAACTCACGTGTCTTGCCTGAGTATGCTTGTGACATTCTAAATTTTTTCACATGTATATTGCCTTGGAAATGTCTAACTTCTCACAGTATTTTCACCGCTGCTTCTCCCGTATCTGTGAGTCTGCTTTTTTAGTTTTATTAGCAGTGCCCGCCACTTTTCCCTCCAGACTTCTGTCAGGTAAAACAGAGGCAAGTACCTTGCATCAGTCCTTTAGCCTCTCCCCCATACAGAATAGAACATTACTAGAACAGAAGTACATAGTTATTTACAAATCACTTTTCCCTTTGGTTTAAGGGAAGGAGCTGGGAAAGTGGGCTGCCACTGCTTCAAGACAAAAACCACTGCCATGCTGGGGTGAGGGTTGGGTCAGGGTCTACCCAAAACTTTCTGATTATTTTGAGGATAACTTTTGCTTCATTGAGCATTCATTTGCTCATCGTAAAGCTTTGACTGTTTTCTAAAGGCTGGACAAAGTTGGTTCAGACTGCTTATTTTTTAACATTTCTGTGGAGGAAGAAGGCTTTAGAATTTCATAGTCTGTTATTTTTGCTGACGTGGGTTGTGTTTTCACTCTCTTGATAGGGTATTCTGATGCAGAAAAGTTTTCATTTTTGATCAAGTCTACTTTATCCTTTTTTTCTTTTGTTGTCATGGTAAGAAATCGTTGCCAAATCCAAGGTTATAAAAGTTTGCCTCCTTTTGGGAATTCCCTGGTGGTCCAGTGGTCAGGACTTGGCTCTTCACTGCCTGGGCCAGGGTTCAGATGAGGAACTGGTATGCCACAGGTGGTGCCGTGTGACCAAAAAAAAGTTTGCCTCTTTTTCAGTAGCTGGAGTGCAGGTCTTATGAGGACTTCTTAGTCATAGGTTACGTGCTCATCTTTAGAGCAGTCACTGTGTAATAGACTATTCTGATTGGCCAGGCTGAATAGTGTAGGATCAGCCATGTGGACTGAGGGTAGTAAAAAAAACATGGTAAGGTACTGTTTCCAAAAAGGAGTATAGAATGGGTGCTGGAAATTTTAATAAATGTTTTATGAAGCAGTCTTAGTACTTTGAGAGATTGATGGTGCCCTTTTTTAAATTTAAATTTAAAATGTGTTTTGTTGCTGTAAATTAATATATAAATGTTTAAAAGTGACTTCTAAAAATATCCTTGCTGATGTGGTCCCTGATAAGCCAAACAGGAGGAAATTGGTTTAGCCTTTACTTCATGTACCCACATACTCATTTATTGTGGTTTGTTTTGTACAGGTACTGCTATAACCAGAGTTTGGTAGCAAAAGGATCTACTTATTGGGCCCTCTTGACATAGAAAGAGATGTGGGGGGATTCTCGATCTGCTAACAGAACAGGACCTTTTCGGTAAGTCTTAAAATTTGAATATCGAAATGTCTATTATAACAATGTAGATACTGTATAACATTTATGGCCTACTATAAAGAGGGAAATTTTCTTTGTGTAGAAATAGCTTTGATTTTTTATTTCTGATTTTTAAAAATAGAAACTACTTAAAATTTTTCTAGTCATTTCTAGAGTGATTGTCAGAGTAACTACTTAGCATGCCAAGTATTTTGTGTATTAGCATTTTTTAAATATTAACAAAAAATCCCCCAGTTTTAAAAAAATATTTTTTATCTTTTTTAGCAAAGTAATACGTACTCAACTAATAAGGAAAGCTAGTAAAAATGTATATAAGTGTTTATAAATGAATGTGAATGTTTCATTAAGTTCAGTAATTTATGTCTAGAATCCAGAGCCCTGTCTTTCCTATGACACATTATATTTCAGCCACCAGAAATAGTTGTGAGGAAGAAAAATTTATTTACTTAATGCAGTTTCCTAAGCTACATTACAATTTTAGGGGTTACTGGGTACAAAGATAACTGGAGAACATGGTACCATTCCTAGTTGTACATGAATTATACATTTGTAGGGAGAATGAATTACATTCTTTCTATACAATAAAATTATATAAAATATTGAATTTATAATTCAATAAATGAATTACATTATCGATTTGATAAGTGGAGAAGGTGGTACCATTCATACTTGTAAATGAATTATATCATAGATTTATAGGGAGTGAATTTTTTATAGCCAGTGTAATAAACACTGATGATATTTTAAAAACTTTAGCATTGTGTTTGCAGTTAATGAAATGCTATAGAAATGTGACTTTCGGCTGTAGTTTGTGTATGGCAAAGAAATCTTACTTTTAAAGTTATACATTAAAAAAAATTTATGCTCCAGGGAATTCCCTGGCAGTCCAAATGGTTAGAACTCCATGCTCTCACTGCCAAGGGACCTGGGTTCAGTCCCTGGTTGGGGAACTAAAATCCCACAAGCCTCTGTGGCATGGCCAAAAAAAGAAAAAAATTTATGCTCTAATTGAAACTTTTGTTACAAGTAAGTTTTCTTTTGGATTGGCAGTCTGCAGGATCTTCTTGTGCAAATTCAACAGTTATTTTATTATTCTGAAGTTTGGGGTTCCCATGGAAAATTTAGGTAGAAAAGTGAGTTTAAAAGTAAATCCATATAACAGTAAAGCTAGTTTCGTGAATAAAGGGATCTTTACTTTCTGCTTAGCAATCTTTAAGCAGTGGTAGTGATGCTGGTTCAGAGAAGGCAGTGGCAACCCACTCCAGTACTCTTGCCTGGAAAATCCCATGGACGGAGGAGCCTGGTAGGCTGCAGTCCATGGGGTCGATAGGAGTCGGACACGACAGCGATTTCAGTTGCACTTTTCACTTTCATGCATTGGAGAAGGAAATGGCAACCCACTCCAGTGTTCTTGCCTGGAGAATCCCAGGGATGGCGGAGCCTGGTGGGCTGCCGTCTGTGGGGTCGCACAGAGTCGGACACGACTGAAGCAACTTAGCAGCAGCAGTGATGCTGGTTATGTTTTTCCTTTAAAAAAATTAAGGTCTAGATCAGTGGTCAACAGACTGCAGCTTGTTTTTGTTTGACTGGGACATAGCCCTGATCATTTGTTTACAAATTGTTTATAGTTGCTTTCATATTGCAGGGGCAGAGTTGAATAGTTGTGACAGAAACTGTAAAGCCTAATGTAATTACTGTCTGACTCTTCATGGAAGAAATGTGCAGATCCCTAGTCTACATTAGTGTGTTTGTACTTTAATGTTTAAAAATCTATTCTACTTATATTTATGGATAATTATTTTCTGCATAAGGCTGTTTACACTGAGCCTTCAGAGCTAAAGAAATAACTTCAGCTCTATGGCATCACTGAAAAGTTTTTTCCAGAACATTTTTTTCTTTGAATCTATTATATAAAATTTTATTTCCCCACCTTAATTTTAGTTTAAATGTAAGTCATTACATGCCATTTTTTAAGGTCTTTGACCAGAGAGAGGCATAGTTTATATAGCATAACTTCGGGGAGGGGACTAATTTGGGTGAAAAAAGGTATTTTGCAGGAAAATGATTTTGTATTTATTTTCACAATTTGTCTACAAATTTGGTTGAAAATGATTTTCATAGCCACCGCTGTTTCATAACTAGTAGAACTGTTTCTTGAATAGTCTACATAAAATACAGTTCTGAGAACCCTAGTATAGTGATTACTGTAGATGTATTTGATTTCAGTTTTACCTGGTAAGGTAATCCTTAGGGTAATATTCAAAGACAGTGCTGTATGTGTTTTGGTCAGAGAACATGTAGATTTAGATAGCTCAGCGCTCAGCCCATGAATGTCTGCTTAGGCTTAAGTCTTCCTACGAGCTAACTCTTGGGATCTGAGTGATTTTACATGTGGGTGACACTAGAACTAGTGGTAGTGTCTTAGTGTTAGCGTTAAGTTGTATTATTTATGAATCACATTTAAACTTGCTTCTCTTATGATGAACCCCATACACATAAATAATGTTAATATTTTTGTGTTAATGAAGCTAATGGAAGTTATGTTCTGAAAATCTATTAAATATGCATCATTCTACTGTTTGGGTTACTATTGTTAAATTTCTGTTACTCCAGGAAGGGGTTTGGCATTGTAACTGTTGCTCTTGAACTGAGTGACCCAGAAGCAGTTGTCTGTTGAGTCTTTCTATAGCAGTGTAGTCTGAGTTCAGAGGGTCATATAATAGAACCTGTATTTTCTGAGAGGAACTTGATCTCTTAATACTTTTATTTTGCTGCTGAATAGCAGGTAACCATTCAGATCATTTTATGTTTTCCTTTTTTATGCCCTCCTCTCCCCTTCAAGCTCAAGATCCTAGGTACCTAATTGCCTATTTAAATTCCCTGTCTTTTACCAAAGTCAAAACATATAAAATGGTCTGGTGCTAGGTAGTGTGAAAGATAGGGCCAGTTCTCATTTATGTCTTGAGTTCTGTAAACTGAGAATGTGAATTTAATACTATGTTTTAAAATATATTGTATTACCATGAAAAATTAGATGAGGCATTAGAATCTAAAAAATCAGCTTCTTCATTTGGGACCTGGGGATAAAGCATGAAAGCCTAATGCTCTCTCTAGGTCCCTTTTAGCATTAAGCTCCTGGATGCTGTTGCTTGGTTTGGTCAACTTACACATGCCGTGTGGCATGATTCATGCTGCCTTCTGAGATACCCTTGAGTAGTTAATAATAGGACCCAGGTGAGAGCACTTCTGGGTGGAGCCACTGTGGAACTGCGGTTTAGATGCAGCCAGGGGTGATGCTCAGCTGGTGAACACTAGTGTACTCCAACTAGTGGCTTACAGCCAGTGTTTTCTTCATTTTGGGCCTGCATCTGTTCTGATTGGGTGGTGTCCACTCTGTAGCTGTCAATCAGATACTTTGGAATATTACTCTTGTTTGCACCAATGAGGAAGACACATCCTGAAACCTACTGTATAAAATTTATAGCGCATTGATTTTTCTGATGTATAGGAATCATCGTGTTGATCTTGGAATTCTAAGTTCCCTGGCTGTAGGAAATGGAAATTTTTGTAGAGTGTCACCATTGCTAGCTTATCTGGTGTTGCGGATTTTCCCTGTTGCAGGACTGGGTGAAAGCTTTTTCTGCAGCAGTCATGTTGAAAACCTTGTGTTGACTTTCCTCGTGTTCTGAAATGGGAACTTAAAAGTTTACTCCGCCACTTCGTCTTAAAATAGCAAAACATTGCTGTTTTCTGCAGATCTAGGACCTTGTTACAGAACTCTGCCAAAAAAAAAAAAAAATGTTTACAGAAGAATGTGCTGTGATTAGAGAAGAATATGCTGGTGTGTAGATTTCAAACTCTCTGGACAATATGAATAACACTGTCTTTGTTTCTACAGTGGGAGCCAAGAAGAAAGGTTTGCTCCCGGGTGGAACAGGGATTATCCTCCTCCTCCCCTTAAGAGTCATGCTCAAGAGAGACACTCTGGCAACTTTCCTGGCAGAGATTCACTTCCCTTTGATTTCCAGGGGCATTCGGGGCCTCCCTTTGCAAATGTAGAGGAGCATTCTTTCAGCTATGGAGCTAGAGACGGACAGCATGGTGACTATCGAGGAGGGGAGGGCCATGGACATGATTTCAGGGGGGGAGATTTTTCATCTTCTGATTTCCAGAACAGAGATTCATCACAGTTGGACTTCAGAGGTAGGGACATCCATTCTGGGGACCTTCGGGATAGAGAAGGGCCACCTATGGACTATCGGGGTGGAGACGGTACTTCTCTGGACTACAGAGGCAGGGAGACATCTCACATGAACTACAGAGACAGGGAGGCTCATACTGGTGACTTTAGAGGTAGGGATGCTCCTCCTCCTGACTTCAGGGGCCGGGGCACTTATGACTTAGATTTTAGAGGGCGGGATGGAGCCCATGCAGATTTTAGGGGAAGGGATTTATCAGACTTGGATTTCAGGGGCAGAGATCAGTCCCGTTCTGATTTTAGGAATAGAGATGTATCTGATTTGGACTTCAGGGACAAAGACGGAACCCAAGTGGACTTTAGAGGCCGAGGTTCAGGTACTAGTGATCTAGACTTTCGGGACAGGAATATACCACATGCAGATTTCAGAGGTAGACACCGATCCAGGACTGATCAGGATTTTAGGGGCAGAGAAGGAGGACCTTGT
Organism: Oryx dammah; assembly: GCF_014754425.2. Taxonomy (NCBI): domain Eukaryota; kingdom Metazoa; phylum Chordata; class Mammalia; order Artiodactyla; family Bovidae; genus Oryx; species Oryx dammah. Next base: position 10,196,299 of record NW_024070193.1, read on the forward strand.
ATGGAATTTAAAGATAGGGAGATGCCCTCTGCGGATCCAGATATTTTGGATTACGTTCAGCCCTCCACACAGAACAGAGAACATTCTGGTATGAATGTGAACAAGAGAGAAGAATCTGCACATGACCATACAACGGAAAGACCTGCTTTTGGCATTCAGAAGGGAGAATTTGAGCATTCAGAAACAGGAGAAGGAGAAAAACAAGGTGTAGCCTTTGACCATGCATCTCCACCAGACTTTCAGAACAGCCAAAGTCCTCTTCAAGACCAGGACAAGTCACAGCATTCTGGAGGTGAACAACAGAGCTCAGATGCTGATATGTTTAAAGAAGAAGGTGGTCTGGACTTTCTTGGCCGTCAGGACACTGATTATAGAAGCATGGAGTACTGTGATGTGGATCACAGACTGCCCGGAAGCCAACTATTTGGCTATGGCCAGAGCAAGTCTTTTCCTGAGGGCAAAACTTCCCAAGATGCTCAACGGGACCTTCAGGTATGTTAATAGAGTGGTCTACTGTTTTGTCTTTTAAGGTTTTATTTATTTACTTATTTATTGGTTGTGCTGGGTCTTTGTTGCTGTGCGGACTTTTCTGTAGTTGAGGAGAATGGGGGGCTACTCTTTAGTTAGGGCTGCCGGGCTCTAGAGCACAGACTCAGCAGTTGTACGAATGGGCTTAGTTGCTCTGTGGCATGTGGTATCTTCCCAGATCAGGGACTGAACCCATATCTCCTGCATTGGCAGGTGACTTCTTTACCACTGAGCCACTAGGGAAGCCCTGAATTGCTTTGTTGAGTTTTGCTTCTTCATAAAACTTTTCTGAAGGATGATGTATAGAGTCCGTTAGTCCTGGGTCTTACTTTACACTGCCATTAAAAAGGAAGATTTATAGTCACAAGTGGAGTGTACATTTCTAGAGAAAGGACCCTCGGTTCAGATCATATTTTTGATGTGTATCTCTTCCTTATCTCGCTTGATGGTACTGATTTAAATGCAGTGGGATAATTTAGTTTGAAAGTATTTGTCTTTGGGAGTTGGTTCTCTCGTCTCTTACGTAGTCAGGCCTTGTGGCTGTTTGTGGTTCATTTTCTTACTTAAAATCATTTAGAGAATATCTAGGATAAGAGATAGAAAATACCTAGTTAGGAGGAGGCAATGTTAATGTTGCAAATATTGAAGCTAGCTTAATTGACTTAAATGTTGATTTTCTGTATGTCTAATATATAATCTAATGTACATATAATCTTAGAATTATGTTTGCAGTTGGACATTGAAAACATTACCTTTAAAAATAGGTGTTACCCATCTCTATTGCAGTTTCTGTTATTTTGGACAGTAATTCTAAGACAAGCTGGTTAGATATTTGGTTAAAAAATGGATTTTGAGAATGTTAGAACTAGATGGCCATATAATTTATTATTCAAGTCAGGACACTTTCAAGAGTAAAAGAGGACACTATTTGTAATTATGCTCGGACAGTAGGTGTGGTCAAGTAGTTGTAGGAGACTTTTTTCCTAAAGGTTAAACCCTTTTTATAACTTGAAATGGAGGAGAATCAGAGCTGAGACTTTTGTGCATATGGAAAATGCAGACTTCTCTGATTTTGTACTGTTAAGTTATATCATCAGATGACACCTTATGATTTTGTTCTGGAGATTGTTTATAGGTAACATCTTTGATAAATGACATCTGATTTTATTTATGTGCTGTTTTCTCATTCAGGAAAAGAAAATTCTAGTTTTAAAAGTCTAGTTGATTTTTTTTTTTTCCTGTTTGTAAAAGTCCCTTTCAGTGTTGTTTCTCTTCATTTTCTGCTTTACTATTTCAAAATTCCTGCAATGAGCATGGGTCTTAGAACACTTATATTCTAATGATTTGAAATAAAATTTGGGGGGAATTCCCTGGTGGTTTAGTGCTTAAGACTCTGCCTTTTCACTGCCGGGGACCAGGTTCAGTCCTTGGTTGGGGAAGTAAAATCCCACTTAAAAAAAAAAATCAAGTTTTGGAACTCAGAAAAAGAGACAATTATAACTTTTTATATCTTCATATGATGCAAGTCATTTTGATTTTTTTTATCCTGAGTACTTGTATTTCATGTTGTTGCATTTTGCACAATAACATGTATTTTTTTTAATGAAATAAGTTTTTTTGCTTTGGATTCAAGGATCAAGATTATAGGACTGGCCCAAGTGAGGAGAAACCAAGCAAGCTTATTCGATTAAATGGGGTGCCTGAAAATGCCACGAAGGAAGAGGTAAGGCTCTTGTTCTTTTTTCTCTTTCCTTTTCCTTTCTTTTTTTTTTTTGGTCAGTTAAAAAATTTTAAAGACTTTTTGTTTTGAGAAATTGTAGATTCACAGGAAGGTACAAAGAAATCCTCAGGGAAATCTTGGTTATCGTTGACTCAGCCTTCCCCTGCCTATAGAGCAGAAGCTAAACCAGGAAAGTAGCTTTAGTATAATCCCATAGAGATCATTCATATTTCACCAGTTACTGAGTACTCACTGAGGTGAGGTTTGTAATATATTTATATATGACAAGTGATTGTTGTCCTCAGACCTGATAATCATCCTTGAGGGGATAATCCAAGTAGGAGGGAGGAGGGTTGGAGTGCTTACATAAAGATGCTGTTTATAGTAGTAAAAACTGGGAACTTTCCAACTCCTCAATGTTAAAGAACTTGGTAACTAAATTATGGATGACCTTAAGGAAGAATTTGGTCAGAATATACAATCACTAGAGCAGAGCTTTACTCTCTGTTAGGCATTGTGTGATACTTAAAAGCATAAGTTCATTTATTTGTCACAACGTCCTATGAAACAGGTACTCTTCATTCATTCAAAAATGAAGCACCTTTGTATGCCAGGCAGTGTTTTAGGCACGGAGTGATACAGTGGTGAACATTATAAAGTCACTGCTTCCATGGATAGTAAAAAGAATAAGCAGAAAAAAAAAATTCAGGCAGCAATGAATGCTCTAAAGAAAACTAAAGTAAGGGTTTAGAGTATCACTCGGGTGCAAGTGGTGTTAGATTGGGTAGGTAGGGAAGACATCACTGAGGAAGTGACATTTGAGCCCAGGCCTGAATGCAAGTGAGAGAACAGTCCATTTGAAAATGGGGAAAAGAGCTGACCAGGCTGAGGGAGTTCAGGGACCATGGTCCTGGATAGAAAGGAGCTCATTGCATGATCTTAGGTTTAGAAAATGAGACTCTGGGTGCTGAAAGGTTGCACAGCACATGAGGAGGAGAGACTGGGAATACTGGCAGTCTCATTTCAGAGCCTGAGCTCTTGAGGTTATGCTCTTCTGCCTTTTTTTTTGTACCTGAGAATTTTTGAGTAATTATGTTCTACTCATTAAATTGTTTTGGAATGCCTGGAGTGTATTGGCTTAATTTGGCCTTTGTAAAGTAATCATCGCTTTAAAGTTTGTAGAATAAAAACCACTAGGGGAGATATAGAGAAGGCAATGGCACCCCACTCCAGTACTCTTGCCTGGAAAATCCCATGGACGGAGGAGCCTGGTGGGCTGCAGTTCATGGGGTCGCGAAGAGTCAGACAAGACTGAGCGACTTCACTTTCACTTTTCACTTTCATGCATTGGAGAAGGAAATGGCAACCCACTCCAGTGTTCTTGCCTTGAGAATCCCAGGGACGGGGGAGCCTGGTGGGCTGCTGTCTATGGGGTCGCACAGAGTCAGACACGACTGAAGTGACTTAGCAGCAGCAGCAGCAGGGGAAATATAATGTTTAGTATTTGATTATGATGTGTGTCATTAGTGTGCATACCATATTCTTACAGATTCTTAACGCCTTTTGGACTCCTGATGGCATGCCTGTGAAGGACTTGCAGTTAAAGGAGTATAACACAGGTGAGTTTCATGACTTGCATGCAGCCTTGGGTTAGGAAGAGTCTGTCAGATCTCTGCATCTTGTGTTCCTCAAATTTTTTTTTAAGAAACCACAATTAAGAATTCCAGAAGCCTTCTGTTGATGCCTTCAAACAACAGCCAGCTATACCCTTAGCTGTAGTTCTTTGTGGATATTTGTCCACTCATGGGTGATGAGGATGTATTTTCCAGTACTTCTGAGTGCCTATGAGATACAAAGTGAGTGTTGTAGAATTTGTCCCCAAATATATTTTATGCAATTAAATCATTAAACTTGCTGCTGATGTTCTTCATGGTGGTGGAATGTTTCTGTTTGAGCCAGGTAAGATTTTAATTACCTTACTATACGTAAAACTTTACGTTTCATTGCTTCAGCATGGAATTTTCAACTTGCCAGAGAAATTGTACAAGTGAGTAGTTTCTTGAGATTTTAGTCTTTTTCTGAGGACAGGGTCCTGCACCGTGGATTTTGTTGAAATCCATGAATAGATCCAGAAGACCTTTCTTTTTGACCTCTGCTCTACAGATTGGATTTTCAGAATATCCTCCTAGTATCTTACAGTACCAAATTTGGTCAGTTTCTTCAAACCTTATTATAGAAAAAGTAGTCGAAAGTGAAACACTCAAGATATTGGACCAGTATTTTTAGGACTACCCAATATGAAACAAATAAAGGTAATTTTAAAGTGATCTATTATAAATTAAAGAAAGTAGAGCATTAGTTTTTTCACAAGTCTTAGAATTTCAGTAATTCATGTTAAAGAACTCTTGAAGTAAGAGCAAGCCATATTTTTGAGTATATAGTTTACCTTTAAATTACCTTTAATTACTATACTATTTTTGAGTAAATAGTTCACCATGGAATAACATTTTTGCATTAACTAGATTACTTCTTCTGATTGGTTTTACAGAATAAAACTGTCCACAAAAATTTTGGTGCTTGAAATAACCTGGTGTTTGTGTTAAGTACAGAAATTGTTTTCCTGTAATTTGACAGTGAACTCAGGAGCATTATTTCTCAGAAAGCTAATTATTTCTTTGTTTGAAACATACCAGCTCTAAATTTGTGGAAATATGACTAAGAGTAGGTATGTTCTCAAACACAACTTTTTTTGGGATGAGGGGTATGTGTCTCATAGAGACTTTCCTGATTTACTATTAACTTTGGAAATTAAAAATAGAATTTATAGGCCTCAGTTGCTTTTTGACTCACAGGGCAATAACTTCAGCTTTGATCTTATTTCATGAACTGTGCTTTCGTTAAGTATTGGTGTTTAGGAAAAAGATGTGTTTTGGTATTTAAATAACGGCAATTTTAATTCTTCATTTCTTTAGTACTCATTGACTTTCTACATGTATTGTCAGATTTATTAGCAGAGTAAAACCTACATTGATCTGTAGGGTTCACAGAGGAAGTCCTTAAATTTTCTGACAGCTATTAAAATCATAATTGGCAGACCAGAGACATTGATACAAATGTGAAATCATTCAGGACAGTAGTTTTAAAAAAATCAGTTTTCAGGAAATTCTGCCTTTTCTTGCCATTTTAATACATGAAGTGATCAGTTCAGTTCAGTCACTCAGTCGTGTCCGACTCTTTGGGACCCCATGAATCGCAGCACGCCAGGCCTCCTTGTCCATCACCAACTCCTGGAGTTCACTCAAATTCACGTCCATCGAGTCAGTGATGCCATCCAGCCATCTCATCCTCTGTCGTCCCCTTCTCCTCCTGCCCCCAATCCCTCCCAGCATCAGAGTCTTTTCCAATGAGTCAACTCTTCGCATGAGGTGGCCAAAGCACTGGAGTTTCAGCTTTAGCATCAGTCCTTCCAAAGAACACTCAAGATTGATCTCCTTTAGAATATATGCATATATGAAAATGTTGAATGTGTTGGTTGCTCAGTCATGTCAGTCTATGGGGTTGACTCTGCGACCCCATAGACTATAGCCTGCCAGGCTCCTCTGTTCATGGAATTCTCCTGGCAAGAGTACTGGAGTGGGTAGCCATTCCCTTCTCCAGAGGGTTTTCCTGACTCAGGGATCAAACACATGTCTCCTGTATTGCAGGCGGATTCTTTATCTGTGAGATATCACAGAAGCCATCATATTTGTATAAGTGCACAGATGCACGTGTGGGCACACATACACCATATTTATATAAGCTCACAAATACACACACACGTATATATACTTTTTAAAATGAAAGAATTGAAAGGATTGGATTACCAGTCCCATATTATCTATATTATATCACCATATGGCAAGTAGAATGAGCTTTTGAAATTATCAGTCATGTCATGTTATTCCTTTCCCTAAAACCCTTTAACACCCTTCCATCTCAATTGGAAGAAACTCCCAGCTTCTTGTTCTGACTTAACACAGTCCTGCATGAGCCTGTCCTTGGCTTTTTGTTTGACCTCATTACATACACTCTTTACCTTTCTTAACCATACTCTAGCAATCCTGAGCCTTCTCTCGTCCTTGACCATATGGACTTATTGCTTTGTTACAGCCTTTGCACTGCTCTTCTCCCTGATTCTCATTTTCTTTGGGGGTTTAGTTCTTGGCTTCAGTTTCAACTCTTACAGGCCTTGAGTCACCATCCAATCTAAAATCATTCCTCAGTCATTTTATATCATATTTTTTTCATCATAGGATTTATCACTTAGATATTTTTCTCAGTGGTTTTGTGTGTTTTATTCCTGTCATTGGAGAGTTAGCTTCATGACAGTAGGAGGCTTTTTTGGCTTGTTCCCTCCTGTTTCCCCGGTTCTTGACTCTGCCTAGCCCAGATGGGTTCCCAGTATACATGGAATGAATAAATGTGGTGTATATGGAATACTGTATTTGGAGAGCCCCTGTGGTCCCCTTTCAAGTGAGGAGACCCCATGGCACTATAGGTTACTTTAGGTTTTACAGCAGTGCACTCTTCCTGAGTGCTGAAGAACATATCTTGAGACAGTCAGATGTTCTGAGAACTTTAACATTTACCTGTTCAAAGATTATGTCTGAATTTCAGTAGAAATGGTGTCTTTTATAAACAGCCATCAAGTTTTTAGGTTAGGATAACCTGCAAAGACCATGTAGGTTGGATGTTGCTCCTAAGAGGGGGGTTGTGGGGTAATGTTCATCCTTGTTGTTGATGTATTGGGGAGCTAGTCTGTAACAGAGAAAAGCTTAATGCCTCTTCACTGACTCGAGTAATTATCAGCTTAATTTTTGTCTCATTTAGAGCTGTGTAAGTACAGGGCTACAACTTTTATCTAAATCTTTGGGGTCAGACGAATTTATGAATTTTTCTGATTATAGAAAGGTAATGTCCAATAGCTTATATGTGAATTATATCCCCCAGTGGAATGTGTATAAGATATAATGTTTCTGTAGAAAATGAATATTCTCACTAAGAAGACTTAAAGACTATAAAGAGGCTATAGTATAGGTCAAGATGTATCTCCAAATGACTTCACAGAAAATTTACTGAAAAACTTGACACTTAGGGGATATTCAGATTTTGGAATTTCAGATAACGGATAATGAACCTGTACCTGTTGTGTACATTTGAATTTTTCTATTGCCAAGTACAGATATAATAGTAGCCCTATTAATTGTAAAATACCTTGACTTATATGATTACATTTCTGGGATACGAAGTATCAACAATGAAATGTCTTTTGGTGACTGGGCAAACAAACTCTGGTATTTACTGTGGAATACTGCTCAGCAGCGGAAATGATGACACTGTGCATGCACGTAACAAGATGGGTGGATGTCAGAGACACGCTGTTAGGAGAAATTGGGCTCAAAAGGCTACATGCTGCAGGAAAAAGAAACAAAGTACTGATACATGCTACAACCTGGATAACCCTTGAAAACTTTACACTCAGTGAAAGAAGTGAGGCACAAAAGGCCACAGTATTGTCTGCTTCCGTTTATATGAAATATCCAGAATAGCCCTATCCATAGAGACAGAAGGTAGATTGGGTAGTTTGGTAGTTGTCAGAGGCTGGAGAAGAGGGAAGTGGGGAGTGACTGCTTAATGGATATGGGATTTCCTTTTGGGGGTGATGAAAATGTTCTTCTGGAACTAGATAGTCGTGGTGGTTGCATAACATGGTGAATGTACTTAATGTCACTGAATTGTACACTTTATGTTTTGTGTATTTGATCTTAATTTTAAAAAAGACTCCATACTGTATGATCCAATTTATATGACATTCTGGAAAAAGAAAAATGACAAGAATAGAAAATAGTGGTGCCAAGTTATTGGGGGAGGAGTTGACTGTAAGATGAAAGCATGAGTGAATTGATGGGCATGATAGAACTGTTTTATATATTGATTGTAGTAGTGGTGAGTCAGTGTTAAATTCACTCAAGTTGGTACTACTGTGGTTATGTAAGAGAACATCCTTATTCAGCTTGGTGAATGCTTGACGGTAATGATTGGTCAGAGAGATCAAATAAAGTGATATCCTCTGAGTGTCAGAAATGAAATGAATCAACTTTTCATGAGTATTATAGGAAATGATCAGACAAGAAGTAGAGAAAAGTGTGTACAAATAGACCTGACTTTTTTGTGTGTTTTCTGGAAGTCTTGTTATATACCTCCATTCCAATGCATATTTTTTAAAAAAGAATATTTTCAACCTATAAAAATGTAGTTGGGTTGTTAAGAATTTGTAAATTCCCAGAGAGGAGCTGTTTTCTGTACAGGAGACCTTTGGAGGCCTTAAAGTTTGGAGACCTTGGAGGCCTTGGTTGTTTCAATTTTGGTATGGGGGAAATGTCTCCATTATTTCTTCTTACTAAGAAAGGGCTGCTGTGCCTTCAGGGAGTTTTAAAATGATCTGGAGTACTTTGTTGTTGTTCAGTCGCTAAGTCGTGTCCGACTCTGCCTCCCCATGGACTGCAGCACAGCAGGCTTCCTGTCTTTCCCTACCTCCCGGAGTTTGCTCAAACTAATGTCCATTGAGTCACTGGTTCCATCCAACCATCTCATCCTCTGTTGCCCCCTTTTCCTCCTGCCCTCATTTTTTAAAAATTTATTTTAATTGAAGTAATAGTGGATTTACAATGTTGTGCCAACCTGCTTTCCAGCAAAGTGACAAATGTGTAAAGTTGTACACATAGCCATTCTTTTTTTAATATTCTTTTCCATTATGGTTTATCATAGGATATTGAATATAGTCCCCTGTGCTATTCAGTAGGACCTTTAGGACCTTGTTTAGATAACATTTTAAAAAATGAATCAAATGTACCTGAGTGATGGTGACAGGGTAGCAAAATCATTGCTTAATGAGTAAAGCTTAAGCTTCATTAGGTTTTTCCTGGTAACCTTGCAACTGAATTTATGTCACATTATTTCCTCTGATTGCTTTTCTCCAAATCAAAGAAAAAAAAATAGTCCTATTATCTTTTTTTTTAAATATAAATTTATTTATTTTAATTGGAGGCTAATTACTTTACAATAGTCCTGTTATCTTATCTCACACTCCAAGCTACAAAAATTCCTGGCAGCAATGTGTGAGGTTATGTGTGAATTGGAGGTTAAATAATATTTGTGATATGTTTCTTCAACCTGAAAGTATTAGTGCTAACTCTGGAAGTAATATACTGTATGAGTAGATCCTCTCAAGAAATTTTTGTCAGAAATTCTGACAGACTTGACTTTAGTTTCTAAAGCTATGCAGTGGTGTTATGTTGAGGCAGTCAAGTTTTCTGTTCCATTTGTATAAGTACTTCTATATTTGTTAGGAAATTAAAATTTTTCATTTTAGCTTTCAGATCAGTATCAAGTCCTAGAATGTGCTCACCTGGTTTATCAGACAATGAATATGTTTGACAGTGTACAAGCAAATCTGATGAAAAGCTTTGGTAAACCTTAACTAAGAGTAGTCTTGTATTTTACAATGGGTGCATGGAGGACAAGTGCTGCCAGTAAGTTAGCTGATTACAGTGGCATTTGCAGTTGAACTTGACATAGGGGACAAACCTCATGTAAATTGAGAAATGGAGGTCTTAACGTGTTCTGGAATGATGTCAGCAGAAAGCAATATATGCCTCTGTGTCATACAGGCAGAAAGATGATGAGAGATTTTATTTCCTCCTCCTATGTGAAAGGCGTTCAGTTGTGTCTAACTCTTTGCGACCCCAAGGACTATACAGCCCGTGGAATTCTCCAGGCCAGAATACTGGAGTGGGTAACCTTTCCCTTCTCCAAGAGATCTTCCCAACCTAGGGATCAAACCCCAGGTCTACTGCATTGCAGGCAGATTCTTTACCAGGTGATCCACAAGGGAAGCCCAGGAAGACTGGCGTGGGTAGACTATTGCTTCTCCAGCGTATCTTCCTGACCCAGGAATCTAACCAGGGTCTTCTGCATTACAGGTGGATTCTTTACCAACTGAGCTATCAGGGAATCCCTAACATCAATCAATTCTGGCACTAAGTGGATAACTATAACTCAGCCCAGTTCCAACACTTACTACCCAGAGTTGGCATCAGACTGCAGGTTTAGGGCCTCAGTCCCACAACTGTGCCTTTACTTCAGATACCAATCACAGGTTACCCGTACTTCTGTCGGAGCTTCCCATAATCCGACACCCTCTTCAGGTTTGATAATTGACTAGAATGGCTCACAGGACTCAGAGAAATAATCAGTTTATTATAAAGGAGCAGGTGAAGAGGTAGATAGGTACTTTGGTCTGGAAGGGTTCCAAGAGTAAGAGTCTCTGTCCCATGAAGTTGGGGTGTACCGCCCTCCTATAATGTAGATACATTCATCAACCTGGAAGCTTTCCAAATCTTATGATTTAGAGGTTTTTAGGCAGTTCCATTATGTAGACATTATTGATTAACTCATTGGCCGTTGGTGATTGACCCAATTGCCACTCCCTTTTCCATTCCCTGGGAGTTAGTGAATGAGGCTGAAAGTTCCATGCTTCTAATGAAGTCTTGGTTTTCTATTGACCAGTTGCCATCCTGAAGCTATCTAGGAGCCCACCAAGAGTCGTCTCATTAAGACAAAAGACTCATCACTCTTACACTCAGGAAATTCCCAGAGTTTTAGGAGCTCTGTGTCACGAAAGGAACAAAGACCAATACCTTTCTGTGATACCACAGATGGAAATTCTACAGCTACCTCTGGCTGGTACCTTCTGCCTTTAGTTGGGCATTAGTTCTCTTTTATAGGTCAGAGATGACCTAGACTCGTGTTCTGGTCAGCATGAGTGTCGCAGCATGCCAGTTGTCTAATAACTTCTCTAGATAACTAGTTCACTTTTGGAATAGGTGAGTGGCTGGGCTAGTGTGATCTGCTGTCATCCTGAACAGCTTCCAGCTAGGAAGACATTATCTTTGTGGAATGTTCCCAGAGCTCCTTGGGACATTGGTGAATTGTCCTTTTTGTACTAGGACCAAGGCAGTGGGGGCCAGTCAAAATAAAAATACCTTTGTACCTGTGGGAAAATCAGATATGTTTTTAGTATACACTGGAAATCAGTGAGGAAATTTATCCCTTTAAAATTTTAGCAGCAACACAGAGGCAGCTGAAATCAACCCTGAATGTTCATTGGAAAGACTGTTGCTAAAGCTTCAATATTTGGCCACCTGATGGGAAGAGCCAACTCATTGGAAAAGACCCTGATGCTGGGAAAGATTGAAGGCAAAAGGAGAAGAGGGTGAGATGGTTAGATAACATCACCGACTCAGTGGACATGAATTTGAGCAAACTTTGGGAGATAATGAAGGACAGGGAAGCCTGGTGTGCTGCAGTCCATGGAGTTGCAGAGTTGGACACAGCTTAGTGACTGAGCACCAACAGGGACAACTGTCTCATCTTTAGTCCCTGATAGTGAGTAGTGAAAGTTGCTCAGTTGTGCTCTACTGTTTGCGACCCCATGGACTGCCAGGCTCCTCTGTCCATGGAATTCTCCAGGCCAGAATATTGGAGTGGGTAGCTGTTCCTTCCACAGGGCATCTTCCCAACCAGGGATCGAACCCAGGTCTCACGCATTGCAGGTGGATTTGTTACTGTCTGAGCCACCAGGGAAGCCCAAGAAAACTGGAGTGGGTAGCTTATCCCTTCTCCAGGGGATCTTCCCAACCCAGGGATTGAACCGGGGTCTCCTGCATTGCAGGTGGATTCTTTACCAGTTGAGCCAGCAGGTAAGTCCCTAATAGTGCTTTGTAATAGAAGCACAGGAGTACTAACATGCATTATCTCATGCACCCCCAAAACCACCCTAGAAAAGAGTTAACCATCATTGATACCTGGCATATGAGATAACCCAGGCTCAGAGAAAAATGTCTTGCCTGAGAGCGAATGGTGAATTAGCTATGGTTTCCTGCTTATGTACAGAACTGTAGAAATCACTTTCTTGTGTGTGCTTTGGGGATGATACTCATTACAAGTGATGTGGCATTGATGAGTGCCATCGCCTGCCAGGTGAAAAGACCCTCCACACTTAGTCTGAAATCATCTCTGCATGGGCAATTTGCGTCAGCATTGATGCTGCTTCACTCGGGTGATCCTTTTGCCATTCCCGCCAGGTTAGAGTGTCCTTAGCTTGGAGCGGGAGTAGGTTAGAGTGTCCTAAGCTTGGGGAGCGGGGCGGTGGCAGTGGTAGTGGCATGAGCAGATCTTATTCCTATTCCTGATGGTTACTCTATAGGTTTTTTTTGCTTGTTTTCAAGTGAACAAAATTTGAACTAGATCATTGACTCTATAAAGAGTAGTTATCGCCAGATAAAAAGAAATTCCTGGGGATCTAACATACAGGGTTGTGACTATAGTTAACTGTACCTTATTGTGTATTTGAAGGTTGCTCTAAGAGTTGATCTTTTTTTAAATTTATTTATTTTAATTGGAGGCTAATTACTTTACAATATGAGTTGATTTTTAAAGTTCCCATCACAAGAAAAAAGAACTGTAACTATGTGTGTTGATGAATGTTGACTAAACTTACTGAAATCTTTTTGCAGTATATGCATACATCAGATCATCATGTTGTATCCCAAAAGTAATATAATGTTGTTTGTCAATTATAGTTTAAAAAAAAAAAAGAATAGATGTTCCCTTTTTTGACTTAGCATTTTGAGATGATCTATGTTTATCTACTTGTCATTAGACTCAGCTCTCTCTGAGGACCAGGGCACGCCCCTCCTTTGTACTCACATAGTATTCTTAATGTCAGTGGAATTGAAATGAGTTGAATAAAGGTGATCATTTTCTAACAACTGTCAAGCTGGGCCCACAGAACTATCATCAGGATGAAGTGACCCTAAGATTGATTTTGGATTTTGAAAACTACTTGAAGATACAAACCAAAAAAAAAAAATCTATATATCAAAAATAACCAGTTGGTGTAGATGGAAAGCTAGATAAAATACTGAACCATATGCAGTTTTCAAAAATTTAGCAAGTAATCATCAGTGCATATCTTCCTCGTTTCATATGTTTTATTATAAACCAACAATCCTTATATGCATGGTTGAAGGGGAGAGAATTGAAAGTGCTTTAAGATGTCAAAGTGATGGATTTCATGTGGGCCAGTTTCATTCTTCCCAGATTGTAGTTTGACATATAAATTAGATAGTTTCCTAATGAAAGCTGCAGGTACATACTCAAATAAATTTGAGATTTTAACAGAGCAAAGTACCTGTTGGAAACATTCACATAGGCCCTCTCTTGTCACGTTGCTTCCTTTGATGGGAGTTCAGACATCTGGATCAGTTTTGTTTGACTTAGTAACATCTCTAACCTGATAATGTTTTACTTTTCTTCTAAACACCTGTATTCCTAGTAGAGTGGAATTAGGAAAGACAGACCGATAAAACTAAGTTGTCTTGAATTTCTATTAAGATTTTTCATGTTGCTTTTTATATTCATAATGCTTCATTTCCACAGAAATAATACTCCTTGTTTACAGGGGGAAATCCCTGTGTTTTCTTTTTCCTCAAAGATACCAGATAACATTTTAAAAATTTATTTCCCCCTCTGCCTATGTTCTTTAAAATCTTGATTCTTTTTTACATTTCATGGTTGGTATGTACATTCTAGGCTATTTGCCAGTCAACCAGTACTCTCCTAATGGGCAATTCAACTGGACTTGTTTATGTTTAGTTGGGTTTTTCTAGATCAGTTTGAATATAGGGCTGCTTATCTCATTTGCCTAATTCAAAATCTTGGTGTATAAGTGTTAAGAAAGTTGGGCTTGGTTTAGACTAAGAGTTGTCTTAAATGGTCAAGAACCGTGTTTGCTAGCATCACTGAGTCAGTTTTCTAGGGGCAGAGACTAAAAAATTAATTCTGGGTTTGGATATTATTAATCAGGGCTTTGTTTTCTGTATCTCGCTTTCTCCTAAGCGCCTGTTAGCTTTTATCACAGATACTCTTTGGGGTAACAGGCAATCACATGGTTAATAATGATGGAAAGAACTGAAAATTTAATGTTACCTTTATAGATTTCTTTCCCTTGCTTTGTTATCCATCTCAGCATTGAAAAAAAGTCTTAAGAAGCATTCCCATTTCTATGAGAAATATATACATTTAGGTTAGAAAATGGAGTAAGATACGCTTTTTAATAGTCATCTAAATAAGCCACAAAGACCCATCAGCCCACCAGATTTCTTCCCAGCATGTGACTGTAGAAGAAAAAGGTGATAAAAGAGACTTTATTACTCTGTTTAAGTGAGAATCTGTCTGTGGGGTTGTTAACACTGAGTTTACCATCTTGATGATTCCACATGGTTCCTAGCAATTCTGAATGTAAGGTTGGTTAGTGGTCTTTAGAACAGTTAGGTCTCCAAGTAGAGCATCATCTTTGTCTACTAGAACTTTTCTGTGAATTGTAAAATTACATTTGTAAACTAAAGAAAAAAAATCCCAATTATCTCAATATAACAATACAGCGACTGCAAACATTTTCATGTACAGTTGTGTCACATTACATTATTTTCAAATTTGTGTATTTTCACCTGTGCTTGCTCAACCCCTCTCGCTTGCCCCACATGGACCCCATCTTCCCTCTCATGGAGTGAGCATGAGAGGTGGGGGTGTGACCTGGCTGTGGCTTCAGGTGGTCTCTCCAGTTTCCTCTGAGTGTGAGCATTCACTGTGCTGACTGTGATTCTGTCATTTAAAGTGATATGCTTTTCATACATTATGGCCCTTACATGCAAGCCAACCTCTTCATCTGGTGGCAGCCAAAAGAAAAGTGATCTCTTGCGACGCTGGAGGAAAAACTGTCAGTGCTGGACTTAACCTATATTGAGAGATGGTATGTTGTTCTTCACCGTCAGGTGTTGGAGTATATCGACAGAGCTTGGTTTTCATCTCCTATGCAGATTTTGGTCTCTAACCTCTGAGTTAGATGCAACTTCATTGTATTTAATTCTAGTCCTTTTTCTGTACACAGTTTATAATATATAATTGGTTTCATTTTTTAAGTTTTTAAAATACTATATTTAAACACAACTATATCAAGTATCTTACATTGTAATTTTTATAATCATCATTCACAATAGGACTTTTGGGGTTTTTGTCTTTTCAAAAGAATTTTGATAGCCATTATATTCAATTCAAGAGAGTGAATGCCTTGTAACTTGCACACTCGGGTCCACTTACAATAATGGTTCTGCCATAGACATTTCAGAATATCTGTTGTGCTCAAATTTTAGTATTTCTTAACGATAGGCATAGTTTTATCTCTGCTCAGACTTGTGGGGTCCTTTCTGTAATTGGGCTCCGTAGAGTTTAGAAGTCAGGTTAACCTAATATAGTGCAGTGATTAATAGCACTTGTTTGAATCTGGACTGCCGGGGTTTGAAACTTTGTATTGCTGCTTACCATTGAGATAATTTTGAGCAAATTACTTACTCTTTCTTTGACTGCTTCCCCTTAATGGGTAAAATGACGTTAATAATCTGTACCTTATATGATAGTCTTGTGAGGATTAACTGTATATGTAAAATGTTTAGAATACAGCTTTGTACCAACAAGGGCTGTGTGTATATTACTTGGTATCATCACTGGTTTTGACAATTTATGAAAATCCTCATAGTATAACTATTAGTCTTGGACACACAAAATGACTTGCATCAAGATTGGGTACTTTTAAGTTTTTATTTATTTTTAAAATTTTAAGTATTAAATATTTTTTCTTCTTTCTCTTTTGGCTGTACTACATGGCTTCTAGAATCTTGGTTCTCTGACCTGGGATTGAACCCAGATCCTAGCAATAAGAGTGCTGAATCTTAACTACTGGACTGCCAGAGAATTCCCTAAACTAAATTTCTGTTTTTGTCTAACAGCCAGAGTTTCAGGCAGGAGAATTTGAGTGTTGGACTTGTGAATTTAAGACTATATCTATTTTTTTTTTTTTTAATTTTTATTTCTTTATTTATTTGGCTCCCCTGGGTTATGGCACACAGGATCCTCTATCTTCACTGTGGCACGTGGGATCTAGTTCCCTGACCAGGAATTGAACCCCGGCCCCTGCACTGGGAGCTCAGAGTCTTAGCCACTGGACCACCAGGGAAATCCCAAGACTATATCTAAAGTGCATTGTCAACATGTAGTATCTCAGGATTGTATAGAGGCACTATTAGATGTCCCTTATGTCTCCTCTAGACTATCTTTTCCTTCCAGTGACATTATTATCAAAGTCTGTTCTTGAGCAAACTGTGAATGTTGTCATGAATCCTTTCTTTTTCTATACACAGATTCTGTGTGCTCCTCTGGGCCATAATAGTTACCTCTTTAAGAACAGAAAGGAGACTGAGGAGTTGGCCAATTTGGTGTCAGTTCTCTGTATTTTTCATTTTGGTAGCTATGAAGAGGGTTTGCTTTCCACCCACCTGGATGCTTTTTTGATAATGTTCTATTGAGGTAATCAACACACTTGAGCGAATGCTTGTTCCACGGCTGCCCCTTTCTTGCTTGTGGGCATGCATTTGAATGTTTACAGTAGATACTTCATGAGAAAACACACCTTAGTTGCCTCTACTATTCTGCAGTGTTTCCCAAGAACATTCAGAGCCCTTTATGAAAAGCAGAATGTTTTATGTGTGAGATGGTCACTGAATTTAATCAAGAAAGTCCACTTGAAAGGAATTACATAACAAAACAATTTCTGCTGTTATAATAGGATATAGACAAATGCATATACTGTTTCTTTTTAAAGTAGTTTCATTTATTCAAATAGTTACTAATCAGAGGAAACTGATTTTGTTGTGGTAAGTTTAAATAGAGATTTTAGGAGTTCTAGTTTGTGTTGATCAAAGCTGTAAAATACAGGTAGAAAGTCTCTGTCCACTGATGGTGATGCTGAGATTTCTAGTAGATTCCTTTTCTTCCTGGTTATTTCCCAAAATGCAAAGCAAGAATCAGATTGCAGCATTGTAACATTTTGTAATGAACTTGAAGTGTTTAACAAACCTAAAGTCACAGCTTTGCTGTCATAATAAAACATTTCAGGCTGTTCATTTCTTGTGACAAGGAATCCAACCCATTTCACCGAATTTGGCCTGTTTTTAAGTTCTATTTTCTATTGCCCTAGTTTTATTGGCTTTTTTTTTTTTTTTGGCCTTTATTACCTTAATCCAGTGATATCAGTTTCCTATTATTATATATACTTTGTGCTCATAATTGACCTAGGTTTCATGTGGTTTCTCTTTCCCTGAGTTTTATTTCTCATCTGAACAGATCGCATCTTTTTCTTGCTGTTCCATCTGCACAGTGTCACTCCTAAAGATGAGCTTCTTTATCCTGTGAGGCAGTGGAGGAAGCATGGAAGCCATTTGAGGAGCGTTGCATTAACAGGTGTATTGTTGTAGTCATATGGTGGCAGTATCAAGGAAATTATAGGATGGGTTAGTATTAGAGTGTATCAATTTGTAAATCCCATGACTTCTTGTTTCATGGGTCATGAGTGTCGACGATGACAGTTCTCAGGAAAAAGGTGAAAAGTCTTTTGTAGTCTGATGGTATGTTTAATTCTTTAACATGTATTGATTGCTAACAACTCCTGTCTCTCCCCAGCCTACCCCAGCTTTGTGCATAAGCACAATTTTGGACCCAGCTATTTGTACTTATTTATGCTTTTACACCTTCTTCCTTTCATAAAGATTTTAGCTGGTTTATGACTTGAGTTGAAACAAGGAAAAAAAAAAGACGACCTGATATGGTCTGTCCCCTGCCAACCAGAAGCTTCCTGTGGTGTCCAAACAGGATAGTTGCCTCAGTCTGTCAGCACTTCTGTCTTTGAAGGTGGTTTCTGCTTGAAAAGTGGTGACTATTAGCATAGCTTTTGGATAATTGCTTCTCTTCCTGTTTTGGGATACATTGTGTTTTTTTTCCAGATACTTTCCTATTCTTGTTGACTTTGTTTTTCCAGAAGATTCAGCCTGTGGTTACAATGTTTCAGGTCCCCCTTTGAACTTTCTGTGGGATTACCCAATTCTGGGATACCCTCACCAGATCATCAGTGCTAAAGAGGGCAGAGGATCTTCTTGGTTAATAGAAAAGGCCATTTTGGAATGACTCTCTAAATCCAGAAACATCCAGACTTTTCCTTCAGTACTTTTTATCAGTTTGGGGTAGCAGTACTTTTTTCTGCTTGGGAGGGAGGGGCCATTGGGAGGGCTTGTTTTTAAGGGGTTCGGAAACAGGGGATTTAAGTGTGTCTTTTGTGTTTTCAAGGCACTAACACCACTCCCGTCTGTATTTAAATGCTGTCCCCAGGTTACGACTATGGCTATGTCTGCGTGGAGTTTTCACTCTTGGAAGATGCCATCGGATGCATGGAGGCCAACCAGGTTGCTTTATACTTCGGTCAAATGATGCTGAAAGGATATATTTTTCATGAGTGGGGAGGGAGGGCTTCAAATGATCAAACTTTGGAAAGGTACCAGAAATCTATATTTAGAGCATTCCACATTCCAACCAAGAGAAACTTTAAAAGAGGCTGAGGAAGTTTCTCTAGAAAATTTAAGGGGCACAGAGTATATTTTAGAAATGCATTCAGTTGTCATTGGATCATATTCCAAAGACAGTAGGTGGAAAAAAATGACAGGTCTGGGGTTCTTCCCTTCAGAGTGTGACTGAGCTTGGGATCCAGATGCAAAAAAACGATCCTCCTTGTCTGTGATCTCAAGGAGCTTCCTGGCACAGGAATTTTAGGTCAGTACTTAATACCCAGACCTCGGGTGAAGACTACCAATGGCAAGTCCTGTGGCAGTCAGGTCCTGCCTGCATGTGCTACTTTTGCAAGACGGCCGTTGGGGAAAGGAGACCGGTTGATTGTAGGGGTCTTTTGCGTTCAACATTGTTCTTTACAAATTGGAGTTCCGTATTCGAGTTCTTAGCTGCATTATAGTTTGAGCTGATGAATCGAAATCTGTACTTACCTTATGTTTGAAACACCTAGATGTATTTAGCTTGCCATATAGGACTCTCATCTGGGTCTTTAACTGAACCCTGCCTGATAGTTTTGGGAGGAAATATGAAATGGATAGAATTCTTCTTGTCATCATATTTCCTTGGGAAAGTTGTTTTCTTTGTGATGTCTTAGTTCCTCCATCTTTGAAGTGGGAGAAAGAAGTGCTATAATTTGATTTTTACATACCCACTGCCTGTGCGTAACACTGTGATTTCAATATACCCAGAATCTTAAAAGAAGGCTCTGCCAGGGCATACTAGTATTGCATGAGAACTCTTCCTCTTTCATAGCCTAATGCCCTCTCATCAGCTTTGTTCCATTCAGCATGGCTCATTACACTTCACTTTTTCCCTTCTTTGACCATATTCTCCCCTTATGTCAATGAGGATGACATAACTCTAAATCTTTTGGGATCAAGAAGTAACTAGAAGAAACCTGACATATCTATTCCTGTTGTTAGTAGTGTAAATACTGCTAGATCCTTAGACAATAAGTGGATTAGGGCTGTATCCCCTTGACAGAGTTCCTGTTTGATTTGTCCATCATTGAGCCAGTCATTTAACAGATGCTAATTATGTGTTAGAAAATGCTACCTGCCAATATTTGGAGAGAAGAATAAAAGTCCTAGTCTGTATACTTATAGTTGATTCCATTCTAACAATCTATGCTAATTTGAGAACATTCATTTAACCCATAAGCATTTTGTTTTTATCAGTGAGTAACTTTTAAATCCTTTGCCACTGTAAGTGGTAGAAACAGAACTGGCAAGCCATGGCAGTTGCCATTTCTTTTGTGCCATTCTCCCAACTGTGTGTTTCTCCTCGAGGGGTGTTACTTTTATCATAGCTGATTAATCTGAAAAAATAACAATATTGTGTCTTAACTGCCTCTTCCCTCTATCTCTACCAAAAATCCTATCTATCTAAAGTATCCAGCCTCCTAAAGAGTGATGTCATGTGAAACTAGGGTAGGCATCTTTAAAAATAAGGATGATCCTTATGCTGGATTTCTGTTAGAGCCACATCTGGAAAAATGTTCATTTACATAAGCAGTGTCAAGGGGCTGAGGCCTAGAGACATCTCTCCCCCCACCTTTCCCACACATTCTTTGAACACTGTTAGGACTCCTAAATCCTGCATGAATGACCATTGCCCAGTGAATGGTATACCAGAATAAAACAAGAGCAAGGCCAGAATTTTTTAGATGTGAAATAGATTGTTTTGATGGGTAGCCATCCTCATGCTTAGGGTACCATACGTTACTCTGTGCAGGAGAACAAGTAAGAGACTCTGTCTTCTAAGAGTTTATAATCTCAGGCTAAGAAAGATGACAGAGATTATTATTTAAGAATTCCATAGAGTGTCCTCTCAGACAAAGTCTAAATTTCTGTCTGGTAACATTTTCAGTGTTCACTAGAGTTATTTCCTAATAAGACATAGCTATATTCTTATCCAGATGACCCCATTTCCTAGATTTTTATTCTCCCTTTGTCGTGGGCAGAGGTTACTCTGCTAATACTGCCATATAGTAGAGTCTTCTCACTGAACTGCTTAGACTTCATGATGTGATCAGTATCCTTTTTTGAATAACCTTTACCACAACTCAGGGCTTCCCTGATAGCTCAGTTGGTAAAGCATCCGCTTGCAATATGGGAGACCTGGGTTTGATCCCTGGGTTGGGAATATCCCCTGGAGATGGGAAAGGCTACCTACTCCAGTATTCTGGCCTAGAGAATCCCTTGGACTGCATTGTCCATGGGGTCGCAAAAAGTCAGACATGACTGAGTGACTTTCATTTTCACTTCACCATGATTCAGATGTGTACAAATCATTTTGATAAGAAAAAGAAGAGTATAGGTTCTTTGGTCAGATGTTAATGTTACTTCCTAGCTGGGTTGTCTCTGGCAAATTTCTTAATCTCCCTTGGCCTCAGTTCCCTCTGTTACTTGTACCTCAGGGGACTCTGGAGCAGATTCAGTGAAATCTTCCGTTCACGAGTGCCTGCTGTTTACCAAGTACCTTTCTGGATGCTGGAGATGCTGCAGTAAACAAGACTCAGAGCTCCTGTTTTGGTTACAGAAGGCAGAGCATGCACAAGTAGACGAATTTAAAATAATATATGGTAGTGCTGAATGCTATAAAGATACTGAAGCAGGGTATTAAGAGAATGCATATGAGGGCAGTTTTAGATGAAGTGGTTAGGGAAACTTCTTGAAGAATAACATGGCATTTGAGTAGTGACTCTTGGTGAATAATGTACACAGAATACTTACCATAGTGTCTGGTATCTAGTAAGCATTTGAAACTAGACTGTCATCTCATCCTCCTCTTCTTCATGTCAAATAATTTCCAACCATATTTTGGGAAAAAAAATTTCATACATGGATATTCTTTAAGTTAACAGATGTGGAGTAAGCTCCCAGGGACATAGCAGTTCATAATCTTATGAGAGCCCTAAGAATGTGGGGGAAGAAGTCCTTAGGGTAAGGAGGAAGTGTTTGTAAAGGGTGTCTGTTCATCTCTTCTCCTTCCTTCTGAGTTTTACGTATAGACCAAATCATCTTCAGGGCACCTCTGAGTAGTCTGTATGTATGCTTCTGAGGAGGTTTCTATGAGATGGTTTGGATTGAATTTTTTATAACTCTTTGCTATCTGACTCGGTGTGAAATGTCTTATTTTTCATAGACTGATACTTACACATCTGGGGAAAGGGGATAAAGAAACCTTCTGCTAGCTTGCTTTCTCAGGTATTGTGGGGTATGTGTACATATGAGGTTGTTCAGGATGATGACTGAGGCTGCTCCACCTCTTTTCCCAGTGCCTTAATGGAAACCTCAAACCAACAGGATGCTCTGCAGCAATACTGAGCATGGTGGCCAACGGGACTTATCAGGGCAGCTCTTAGCCAACGGCTGTCTGTCTGGGAAAATAACTTCCCACAGAGGTCTGTCAACTCCTACCATCTCTGTGTAGGAGAACCGGAAAGCCAGCAAACACTGTGAAGTGCAGAGCGTTTTATACCACCCCCCCCGGGAGGGGTATTTCTAGCAGTATCATATGCCCTCAGCTTGCTTTATTGTCCAGGTCCCTGGGGATTGAGGATGACTGTTACCTACTTTCACTGTGTGTGCCATTGCACTGGGACCTGGGGAGGTGAGTGGGAAGCATTGTGGTAGAATATCTGTGTCAGTGGTTGCCCAGTTACACTCGCCCTCTCAAACCATTGTCATTTGGTCTGCAGCATTTTATTCTCTCACATTTGCAGGTTGATGTTTGTTGACTATTTCTGTTCAACCAAACTGTCGCTAAAATGCCCGTTTAGGGTTCTGGGAGAAGAAGTTATTTCTGGAGTTTTTACTCAACTTTCCTAGCATCAGTGGCCTTCTTTAGCCAGAGATGACTTGGCTACATGACAGTATCAGCCTAATTTTGTAAAGTACAAGGAAAAGAATGCTGTTATCATCTAACATGAAAATTCCTTAAGACACTGGCTTATGCTAGTACGTGGGATGAATAGAATACATGAAGTTTTATGAGTGTTTTTTTGTGTCAACAAACTTAAGAGAGTTTGAGCTTTTGTAGGTACCAGAATAGCCAGGGTATTTCTGAAGGTATGTGAAGGAAGCCAAATCTTAACTGGAATCTGTTGCCTGAAATGAGATGAATAGGAAAAGCTTATGTTTGGGGGGATGGGAAGACTGTTCTGAGACCATGATGGAAACAATGAGCAAAAACCCAGTTTTTTTTTAATCTTTTTTGGTTGGTAGCAATATTGTATGAAACATTTTAACAGTTAAATTGTGTGCTTTCAACAAAAAAATAAGTCTTCATAAATTCCTGCAAGGCTGTGATGTTGCCTAAACCCTCATGCTAAAACTACTTCACTGAAGAGAATGTGGCATTCTGGCCAGAGCTCAACTGTATAACTTGTGGCTTGAGTCATGTCATTCTTTTGTAAATCGACAATTATTGAAGAATCTCCCTCTCTGGAGAGTTGTATTCAGGAAAATCAAAAATGATTTTAAGGATTGGTGATCTGATTATGCAGTTTGGTTTTCTGTCCAGTGATTTGAGTCTTGGCTGGGCACCAAGCAATATATCATAGTAGTTAAATACATGGACTCTTTGCTCCATCTGACCTGCTCAGTGGGTAAATACATGGACTCTGGAGGCAGACTGCTTGGGGTTGTTTCCCAGCTCTGTCACCTTCTACTGTGTAACTTGGGCAAGTGGCCTAACACAGCATCTCTATGTCTTAGTGTTCTGTCATCTTTCTAGGGATTAAATGAGTTAATGCCTATAAGGTGGTTAGAACTGAGCCTCGCATGCAGTGAACATTGAGTGTTTATTTGTTATTAACATGACAGCTTCTCATCTGACTGGAACAAGAAAGTCCTGAAGTTGCAGCAACTCCAGTCTTGGCTTCATGGCATATATGGTTAAAAAAGGATTTGGGGGCAGTGCCCAGAGGATTATTTTTACATCAGCAGCGCTTCTCATTTAGCCTGTTGACTGGGACTGATTTTCAGCATACTGCTTCCAGATCTCTCTAGGAGTTTCTACTGCCTCAATGTTCAGATAACCAGTTCTTTTGAGAGAAAGGGCAAGAAACATACTTCCGTGGAGCATGAAGTATAGTTAGACCACAATGGCAATCTAGCCTGTGACTTTAAAACCCTAAACTCTGATAACTAGCCCCTGGTTTTGCCATATCTCAGATTTTCTCCAATTATTGAAAAAGGTACTCTAAATTGGATTCAATTTAGTGTTCTTGAATTAGAGAAGTAAACACTTATCATTTGGCAGTTTTGAGATGAATTTCTAATGTATCTCCTATGATGAAGTTTATAATTATTTTTGTTATACATATTTCATGGTTCATTTCTGTGGATTGAAGTAATTTAGTTCCTGATTTGTTCTAAATTGGAAATGTGCATGTATGTTTTAACCTTGTACTTTTGACATTGTCCTATTTTGTTCAGCTTGTAATTTTAGTTAATGTTTGACTTTTTATAAAAATGAGATTGTGCAAAGTGCTAATTTTGGAACTTGATTGAAGACAGTTACTGAAAAAAAAAGCAGAATATGTATAATTCTAATTATGTAGTTCAGGGATTAAACAGAGGCACAGACTCTCTGTGGTCTTTTTATAGCTTTGGTTTATGACTTTGTAAACCTCCAAACAGCATAGTGTTAGGAGCACAGACAGGTTTAAGATTCCAACTTCATCACTTCCTAGCTGTTTTGTGATTTCTGAAGCTCAGTTTCCTTGTCCATAAATGGAGGAATAATCACAGTACCTACCTCAGAGCAGTTGTGAGATTTCAACATGTAATGTATGTGAAGCACCTGGTACATATTCAGTAGTACAGAGTGATTCTGTAACACTGAACTGTTCTTGGTTGCCTGGCTTTTTCTTGGCTGCTAATACCCCTCCTGGGACTCAGAGATGCCTAAAAAGTGGCATTGCTTTGAGTGGCAGCCAGCTCGTGTAGTGTTGTCCAGTGTCTCTTCCATGAAACTTAGGTGTCTGGACTGAAAGTAAAAGAAGCTGGGTAGCACCTGTCATGACAACTTCTGAGGGACAAGTGCACAGGCATGTGAGGGCAGAGGACCATGGCCAGCATCCCACAGTGGAAAGCCTTCTTTCTGAATTTAGCAATGCTGGTAGTTTTAGGACATACTTAGGCTGCAGCTGGCATCAAGTGTTTATTAGGTATCTTCTCCACTCAAGTTGACCTTGGAGGTTATTATGCATCTTTGTGTCTCATTCTCCACAGGGCTAAGGGTTCAGGTGTTGACATTCTCTGCCGTCTCGCTCATTTGTATATGAGCTAGATACATAAATATGTACCTATTATTATGTATTATATATAATATATACACATTTCTTGTTAAGAGTATCAGTGTGACTTTGGTAGTCATGGATAAACATCCATGTTAATAATTATCTTTAATCTCACATGGTGACATTAGTGGTGCTAATATTGTATACCAATGTTTATTTTACTAGAATCTATGACCAAATGAAATTTGTATTTTATCTGTATAAATGCTGTTTCCAAAGGAAAATATAAAGTAGAAAAAGAAGTATTATCATGGAAAGCAGACAATTGGTTTAGTTCAGTCGCTCAGTCATGTCCAACTCTTTGCGACCCCGTGAATCGCAGCATGCCAGGCCTCCCTGTCCATCACCAACTCCCAGAGCCTAACCAAACTCACGTCCATTGAGTCGGTGATGCCATTCAGCCATCTCATCTCCTCTGTCATCCCCTTCTCCTCCTGCCCCCAGTCCTTCCCAGCATCAAGGTCTTTTCCAATGAGTCAACTCTTCACATGAGGTGGCCAAAGTACTGGAGTTTCAGCTTCAACATCAGTCCTTCCAGTGAACACCCAGGACTGATCTTTAGGATGGACGGGTTGGATCTTCTTGCAGTCCAAGGGACTCTCAAGAGTCTTCTCCAACACCACAGTTCAGAAACATCAATTCTTCAGCGCTCAGCTTTCTTTACAGTCCAACTCTTATATCCATACATGACTACTGGAAAAACCATAGCCTTGAGTAGACGGACCTTTGTTGGCAAAGTAATGTCTCTGCTTTTGAATATACTGTCTAGGTTGGTCATAACTCTCCTTCTAAGGAGTGTCTTTTAATTTCATGGCTGCAGTCACCATCTGCAGTGATTTTGGAGCCCCCCCAAATAAAGTCTGATACTGTTTCACCATCTGTTTCCCATGAAGTGTTGGGACCAGATGCCCTGATCTTTGTTTTCTGAATGTTGAGCTTTAAGCCAACTTTTTCACTCTCCTCTTTCACTTTCATCAAGAGGCTTTTTAGTTCCTCTTCACTTTCTGCCATAAGGGAAGTGCATATCTGTCATCTGCATATCTGAGGTTATTGATACTTCTCCCGGCAATCTTGATTCCAGCTTGTGCTTCTTCCAGCCCAACGTTTCTCATGATGTACTTTTCATGTAAGTTAAATAAGCAGGGTGCCAATATACAGCCTTGACGTACTCCTTTTCCTATTTGAAACCAGTCTGTTGTTCCATGTCCAGTTCTAACTGTTGCTTCCTGACCTGCATACAGGTTTCTCAAGAGGCAGGTCAGGTGGTCTGATATTCCCATCTCTAAGAATTTTCAACAGTTTATAGTGATCCACAGAGTCAAAGGCTTTGGCATAGTGATAAATGGTTACCAGGCACTTAAAGAGGGGGAAAGCAAGAGGGAAGAGTAAGTGACTGCTAATGGGTAATAGGGTCTCTTTTTGAGGTGGTAAAAAGGTTCTAGTATTAGATGGTGGTGATGGTTGACCTACCTTGTGAATATACTAGAACTCGTTGAATTGTACAAGGTACTATGAAAAAGTGAATTTTATGGTATATGAAGTTTTCAGAAAAAGTCTTTAAACTTTGCTTGGAAATTAGTTCAGGCTCCCAGCCTCATAGGAACGAATCCAGGTCTAAAATAAAATACAGATTCACTTATCCCCCCCCCAAAAAAAGGTAGTCTGTCAGTTTGTCTGAAAGCTAGAGATTTAAAACTTTGATCTTAAAATGTATGAAGAATTTCTTTGTTATTGGTATCTACATACCACAGAAGAACATTTAAGCTTAAAGTCCAAAAGGTGATGGATGGAATTGGTAACAAGCCACATTTGAAGCGGACATTTGAAGTGGCTGTTAGGCTTGTGCACAGTAGTTGCTCAGTATAGTCAAGTGGGCATTCTTTTTTAGTATCCACACAGAAATAAAGGGAAAGGGAATTCCTTAGTGGTCCAGTGGTTAGGACTTGGCATTTTCACTGCCGAGGATGCAGGTTCGTTCCCTGGTCCAGGAACTAAGATCCCACAAGCCATGCAAAAAAAACCCCAAAAGTCCTTTAGGAAAAAAATTGTTTTTTAAGGTGATAATCCTTTAACTAGATGCTTTGTAGGTACCAATGTGGATCTTTCTTGGTTTCCTGGAATTGTTAACCAAAGCTCAAAATTGAGGTGGGGGTAGAGAAGCCGAATCACTGGTGAGGCTGTGCCCTCCCTGTATATATATATATATATATATATATATATATATATATATTTCTCAGAGGCTTCCTTTTGGCAGTATTGACACTGTGGCTGTCATCTTTGACCTCTAGTACCAGAGGAATACAGAGGTCCTTTTTTTTCTTTCAAGGAAAAAACTTATTATTTTCATAATTTAAGTATCATAAAATTCATCCATTTTAAATGTATAATTCAGTGATTTTTAGTAAATTTACCGAGTCATGCAACCATAATCATTAAGATTCCTATTCAGGGATACATTTAAATTAGAAATAAAATTATTTCAGACTTAAAGATAAGTTGCAAAAATAATACAAAGAATTCCTGTGTGCTTTGTACCCAGATTCCCAAAATGTTAACATTTTACCACATTTGAATGCATAGATTTTTTAATATTTTTCCCTGGTGGCTCAGATGGTAAAGAATCTGTCCACAATGCCAGAGACCCAGGCTCAATCCCTGGGTCGGGAAGATCCCCTGGAGAAGGGCATGGCAACCCACTCCACTGTTCTTACCTGGAGAATTCCATGAACAGAAGAGCCTGGCAGGCTACAGACTATAGGTTTTCAAAGAGTAACAACTAAGTGATTTACACTCTTCTCTTGAAGAGGCATCACTGAACTTAACCTTCCTGTCACACTCCCTCACTTGGTGGTTGGAGGTAGTCTTTGGTTGGGGAGAGTAATATGTAAAGTTTTGGTGGGTTGAGTACTGCTTTGTAAGGTAATAAGGGCTTAAGATATGTTGTCTGTGCTTCCAAGAGGGTTCCCTGCTGGGCAGGACTGAGCTTGGGCTTTAGATTTGGAGCATGGGAAATAGGGCCAGATTCAAATTTGCACTCCTGCACACTGTAAGGTTTTTGAAGGTCTTTAAAAACAAAACAAAAAGAACAAATGTTTTCCCTCATGAGAGAGCTGGCATTTTTTTCCCCCCAAACTTTAAGCTTTTTATTTTGTTTTGGGGTACAGCCGATTAACAGTGTTGTGGTAGTTTCAGGTGAACAGCGAAGGGACTCAGCCATACATATACATGTATCCATTCTCCCCCAGACTCCCATCCCGTCCAAACTGGCACATAACATTGAACCAAGTTCATGTGCTATACCATAGGTCTTTATTGGTTATCCATTTTGAATATAGCAATGTGTACATGACCTTCCCCAACTCCCTAACTATCCCTTCCCTTCGGGGAGCCATAAGCTAATTTTTCTAAGTCTGTGAGTCTCTTTCTGTTTTATAAGCAAGTTCATTTGTATCATTTCTTTTTAGATTCCACATGTAAGGGATGTCATATGTACTTTCCTTCTCTAACTTACTTCACTTGGTAGGAGACTCCCGTGGTCCATCCATGTTGCTGCATATGGCATTATTTTGTTCTTTTTAATGGCTGAGTAATATTCCATTGTGTGTATGTACCACATCTTTATTCATTCCTCTGTCAGTGGATATGTAGGTTGCTTCTGTGTATTGGCTATTGTAAACAGAGCTACAATGACCATTGGGGTGCATATATCCTTTCAGGTTATGTTTTCCTCCAGATATATGCCCAGGAGTGGGATTACAGGGTTATATGGTAGGAGAGCTGGCATTTGGATGCCTGATACACAAAGAGGGACTGTATGCTAGTTAGCATTAGACCAAAAAGCAGCAGTTACTACTCAAAAAACCAGAAAGTTGAGAATTCCTTAAACAGATTGTATTTCACTGTCATTTTTCCAGGGATAATTTAAAATGTGAGTGCTGATTTTCATAGCTCTTGGTTATAGTCTATTAAATATTGGAAGTCTTTGGATCAACTTTTCATTTGACTTTATTTTGAAAGGTTTCATGGAGCCTTCTACCTGGAGTCAGCATGTTGAAGTAGTTATAGAGTTTCAAAGTAAAAGATTCATATATTGTATATATTTTATTTTAATACCATTTTATTGTAAATGGGACATACCATGCTATGAAAACTGTTGGTCTGTCTGGAGTCACATTGGATATATCAGAAGCAACTCATTTTAGCTTTGGTTAGGGTGGTGAATACTGAGCACTTCTATGCCTAAGACCTTGGACTGGGTGGTGTACGCCTACTAATGAAATGGACATGTCTCCATATAGTCTAGTAGTAGGAGGCTGTTTAAGCATGTTTTATTTTCAAGACTTTTCATTTTGGAATAATCGCAGGCTTTAAAGGGGGTACAAAAATAGTAGAAGACCAGTACTCTTCACTCCAACATTTCATAGTGTAGTCATCAAAATCATTGTTAGCATAGATATAATATTATCTAATATAAAGAGCTTTTCAGATTTTTCCAGTCATCCCCTAATGTCATTTTTCTGGCTTGAGATGCAATCCAGGATCACATGTTGTATGTCCTCTTATGGGGCTTCCCTGATGGCTCAGCGGTAAAGAATCCTCCTGCAGTGCAGGAGACACAGGAGACATGGGTTCGAACCCTGAGACAGGAAGATCCCCTGGAGGAGGAAATGGCTACCTACTCCAGTATTCTTGCCTGAAAAATCCCATGGACGGAGGACCCTGGCAGGCTACAGTCTAAAGGGTTGCAAAGACTCCGACACAACTGAGCAACTTCACACGTCTCCTTTTATTCTCTGTGGCAGCTCCTTAGTCTTCCTTTGCTCTCATGGCCTTGACACTTCAGAAAAGTACTGGCAGTTATTTTGTAGGACTTTTCTCGGTTTGCATGTCTGTTTTCTTGTGATTAAAGTCAGGTTATGCATTTTCAGCAAAAATACCCCAGGAATGATGTGTGTCTTTCCCTATATGTCATCAGATAGCACGTGATTTTGTTCTATTACTAGAGATACTAACAGACCACCAAGGTGATGTTTGCAGCTTTCACCACTGTAAAGTTACTATTTGAGGTATAATTAACTTATTAATTATAATTAGTAACTTTTGTGAGGATATACTTTGAGATTATATAAATATCCTATTTCTTAGCATGCCTTTTTCACTTAATTTTAGCATCCATTAATAGCGCATGCATGTAAAGTTGCTACTGTGGATTTTGTCTAAGGGTAATTTTCTATTTCTATCATTTCTTACACATTTTTTAGAATTCTGCTCTAAGGATGAACCATTCTATATCCTTTATTTTATTTACTGAACAGAACTAAAAAATATGGTGTATATACATATATGCACTTTTATATCTATCTGTGTATATATATTTTTAAAAAAACATGATTTCATCATGTTATCTTTCCCAATTCCAATCTGGTATTACAGAGTTCATTCTAGCTTTACCTCATTCTTATTTGTAATTCCTTTTGCCAAAGTAAAAATCCTGGGTCTCATCCAGAATATATTGACTTATTTGCTCAATCCTAGAGTATACATAAATTAGTTTCAGAATTTTTAATTCATACCCCTATAAAAAGTGGAATACAATATTTGAGTAGAGTTGTTTTTTTTTTTTTGTCTTTAGCCTGAGAGTATATATCAAAATACTGTTTTCTCAAGTTAGGTTAGTTCTCCACCACCTCACCCACTCTTCTGTGTGGTGCTTATTCATTTCATTGTACAAGAAGTAGAAAACGCAAGTTAAATGAAGAGCGTTAACTTCTCCAGTAATGTCTTTATTGTTTTTTTTTTTAAAGATAAATTAGTGGATTTTTCCTTTTGAATAGACTTTGTTTTTAAAGCGGTTTTAGGTTCACACAAAAAATTGAGCACCCCACCTCCACCACTGCACCCACAGCCTTTCTCACCATCCACCACGGTACGTTTTCTGCAATCAGTGAAACAACGCTGATACATCATTATCAACTCAGAGTCCATAGTCTACATGAGGGTTCACTCTTGGTGCTGTACATTTGTGAGTTTGGATCAATTTATAACAACATGTATTAGTAATTATAGTATCATGCAGAGTTGTTTCATTGGCTTAGAAACCTGCTGTGCTCTACCTGTTCATCCTTTCCTAGATTACAAATCCCTTTTTTGTCTCCAAAGTTTTTCCCAGAATGTTATGTCGTTGGGATCATATAGTATGTAGCTTTTTGCACATTGGCTTCTTTCACATAGTAATATGGATTGAAGATCCCTCCATGTCTTTTTGTGGGTTGATAGCTCTTTTTTTTTTTTAAAGCTCTGAATAATACTTTATTGGCTGAATGTACCACAGCTTGTTTATTCATTCACCCATTGAAGGACAACTTAATTGCTTCTAAGTTTGGGCAGTTATGAATAAAGCTGCTATAAAATACATCCATGTGTAGGTAGGTTTTTATATGGCATAAGTTTTCAACTCATTTGGGTAATACTAAGGAGCATAATTCCTGGATCTCATAATAAGAGTATTTTTAGTTTTGTAAGAAACTGCCAAACTGTCTTCTAGAATGGCTATAGCATTCGCATTCCCATTAGCAATGAATGAGAATTCTATCCTCTCCAGCATTTGGTGGTGTCAGTATTCAGGATTTTGACCATTATAATAGCTATGTGGCTCTGTGTGTGTGTGTGCGCACGCACTCAGTCATGTCCAACTCTTTGCAACACCACAGATTATAGCCCGCCAGGCTCCTCTGTCCATGGGATTTTCCAGGAAAGAATACTGGAATGGGTTGCCATTTCCTCTTCCAGGGGATCAAACCTGCATCTCTGGCATCTCCTGCATTGGCAGGTGGCTTCTTTACCACTGAGCCATCTGGAAAGCCCTGTGTAGTGGTAACTCATTTTAATTTGTATTTCTCCAGTGACATAGGATGTGAACATCTCTCCATAAGTTTATTTGCCAGCTCTAAGGTTTTCCCCCACCCTCACTCCACCCCTGTTGTTCTTTAGCAAGTAGAGAAGGGTCCCATCTAATTCTGCTGAGAGTTTTTATCATGAATGACTGTTAAATTTTGTAAATGCTTTTTCTGCATCTGCTGATATGACTATTTTTTTAAAGCCTGTTATGATGGATTATGTTAATTGATTTTTCAGTTGAAACAGTCTTGCATTGCATACTTGTAACCACTTGGTTACAACATATAATTCTTTTGATACATTATTGAATTTGATTTGCTTGTATTTTGTTGACAGTTTTTACATCTACATTCATGGGCGGTACTGGTTCTTTCCATGTAATATCTTTGTCTGGTTTTAATGGTAGGGTGATATCTGCTGCACAGAGGGCTTCCATGGTGGCTCAGCGGTTAAGAATCTGCCTGCAGTGTAGGAGCTGCAGGAGATGCGGGTTCGATCCCTGGGTTGGGAAGATCCCCTGGAGGAGAGGGAGAGCATGGCAACCTACTTCAGTATTCTTGCCTGGAGAATCCCATGATCAGAGGAGCTTGGCAGGATCAGTCCATAGGGCCACAAAGAGTTGGACATGACTGAAGGGACTTAGCACAGCACCCTGCTGCATAGAATGAATTAGGAAGTATTTGCTCTACTTCTGTGTTATGGAAGAGACTATAGAAAATTAGTATAATACCTTAAATGTTTGGTAGGCTTCATTAGTGAACTCATCAGAGCCTGGTGCATTCAGTTTGGGAAGATTATTAAAGATTACAATTTCTTTAATAGATATAGGCCTATCCAGATTGTCTTTTTCACCTTGTGTGAGTTTTGGCAAATTGTGTTTTTCTAAGAATTGGTCCTTTTTCATCAAGGTTATCAAATTATGGTCATAGAATTGTTCATAATATTTCTTTGTTATCCTTTTAATGTCCATGAAATCAATACTGATGGCCTCTATTTCATTTTTGATGTTAATAGTTTAGTCTGGTTAGGTATTTTTAGTCTGGTTAGGTATTTTTCCATTTTAGTGATATTTTAAAAATCCCAGCTGTTGGTTTCATTGATATTTCTCTATGAATTTTCTGTTTTTAGTATTGTTGATTTCCACGCTGATTTTTATTTCCTTTGCTTCGTTTGGATTTAACTTGTTCTTTTGATATTTTCGAAGGTGGAAGTAGAGATTATTAAGTTTTAGGTCTTCATTTTTTCCTATTATGTGCATTCAGTGCTATAAGTTTCCTTCTGCTTTCTTTTCTCTGCATCCCACAAATTTCAAAAAGTTATGTTTCAGCTTCATTTAGTTTCAAATTTTAAAAAGTTCTCTTGAGAGATATTTTTCTTCTTTGACTTATTTGTTATTTAGAAATATGTTATTTAATCTCCAAATATTTGGAGATTTTACAGCTGTCTTTCTGTTATTGATTTCTAGTTTTATTCTGTTGTGATCTTAGAACATACATTGTATGATTTCTGTTTTAAAAGTGTTAAGGTGTTTTTTTGTTTTTTGCTCAGAATGCTGTCTATATTAATGAATATTCCATCTGAGCTTCAGAAGAATGTGTTATTTTTCTGTTTTTGGATAAAATAGTCTATAATCATTGAATAGATTATTACTGTTATTTTGATGTGTGCCCTTCCAAATTTTCCTGTGCACATGTCATCTATAACCTTTGTATTTACAAAGTAGGATTATCTTGTTGTTTAGTTGCTAAGTTGCAACCCCATAGACTGTAGTCCGCCAGGCTCCTCTGTCCATGGGACTTCCCAGGCAAGAATACTGGAGTGGGTCACCATTCCTTCTGTAGGATAATCTTGAGCACTTGATTTTATAACATTTTCACTTCACGTATTGTGGACCTACTTCCTTGCCATTAAATACATTTTTTCTCACATCAATTTAATGACTTTATAATGCTCCATAGTATAGGTTACCATGGTTTAACCATAGTTCTTCATTTGCTATTTTAAGATTGCTTTTTTATTTTATTAAGGAATAATAAATGATGAATGTTCTTGTGGCTAAATAGTCACACATCCTTAATTACTTCTTTAAGTTAATTCCCCAAAGTAGACTTGCCAGATTAAGAGGTAAGCATATTTTATGACTTAATAAATGTAGTCAAATTACCACCCAGAAATTTCCCTATTTATTTATTTATTTACCAACAGTGTTTGAGAGTACCTGTCTTTCCCATGTCCCAGTGCGTGCAAAGTGTTAATAACAAAATATTTGTATTGAGTAGTGGTGCGTGAATATTTGTTATTGTATTATCTACTTTTCTATGTGTTTGAAATATTTCATAATTTTTAAAATATGTTACCAGTGTAGCAAAGAAGGGAATGATTTAATTTTGTCTTAGGTTATTAGTGAAATAAATGTTTTTATATTTGATTACTACTTTTTTCTTTTGTAAATTGTTGGTTCCTGATAGATACATACATAGACAGCTAGAAGTGGAAAAGCAACAGGACACCTTATTCACCCTGTCTAGTCTTAAGGTGAATAAGGAGAAGGAAATAATAACCCACTCCAGTATGCTTGCCTGGAAAATCCTATGGACCGAGGGCCTGGTAGGCTACAGTCCATGGGGTCGCAGAGTCAGACATGACTGAGTGACTAACACGCAGTCTTAAGGTAGATATATATGGGATATCTATTAGAATTTTTGAAATGCTGAAAACAAGTATACTACCTGAATATGACCTGGTGTTTCCCAAGAATTATCTCTCAGAAAAGAGAATCTACCCCCCCACACTTTTTTTTTTAAAGAAAGCAGAGAAATTTAACACAGTTTCAGTGATTATTCTAGGATTATAATCTCAAAAATAAAATATCAAATAGCATTTTTATTAAAACAAGTATTCAAATTCACGTACAGGACCAATGAAAGAATTGATTATTGTGGTTTCATGACAAAAAGTACTCCTGGCTTAGGATAAACTTCCCCACAATAACATTATTCACAGATTCAGAAAATTTGTTTAATGGACGTATAGTTGATTTGCAGTGTTGTGTCAGTTTCTATTGTACAGCAAAGTGATTCTGTTATATATACATTTTTTCATATTATTTGCCGTTATGGTGTATTGAATAGAGTTCCCTGTGCTGTTCAGTAGGACCTTGTTGTTTATCCGTTCAATATGAAATAATTTGCATCTCTCATACTCTCAATCCTTCCTCCCCCCACTCCTGCAACCACAAGTCTGTTCTCTATGTGTGTGAGTCTGTTTTTGTTTCATAGATAAGTTCATTTGTGTCATAAATGAACATTTGTGTACAGATTTTTGTATAAACAAATTTCAGTTCTCTTGGGTATATGTCTAGGAATGGAAATGCTATAACTTTTTGTTGTTGTTGTTGTCTTTCAAGAGCTTTCTCCTAATGGATTAGGCTCCATTTTGGAGTGGTGTGGTATTGAAAACACAGAATACTCAGTTCCAGTGACCAAGTTTCAGTTCTTAGATGCCTTGGGCATTCACACTGCCATTTTTGAATTTTCCCTTGGACTGTGGTTTGTTTTGTTTTTGAAGCACTTGCTGCCTTGGGCATGGATCAGCCTTTGTTACTTGGTTTTGAGCATAACCAGAAATTGTAGTTGAACAGTCAGTTTTCTTCTTTTCATTCCTCACAGGTTCTCCTGCTCAGAGTCAACCTTTTTTTTTTCTTTAATAATTCCTGAGGTATCTTAGTTTAAAGATATAGAGTAAAGGTGTTTTTCTTTCTTCTTCTTTAACTTGATTCTTGTGCACTGTGAATCCAGACCAATGCATAAATTCACCATGAACTGGAAGAAAGACAGCTCATAGAAACATTTGAGTTTATTCCTATCATATTTCTAAGCTTAGCTGGACTTCTTTAAGTCAGAGAACATGACTTTTGGTGCCTTGCCTAGGAAAGTGCCTCTTGTGTCTCTTGAGTACTTGGGATGAATGGGACTCTGTGTTGTCAGGCATGTGCTTAGGTAATTTCAAGATAGTACTGAGCTCGGAATCAAGATTGTTGGAAGAAATATCAGTAACCTCAGATTTGCAGATGACACCACACTTATTGGCAGAAAACAAAGAGGAACTAAAGAGCCTCTTGATGAAGGTGAAAGAGGAGAGTGAAAAAGCTGGTTTAAAACCCAGCATTCAGAAAACTAAGATTGTGGCATCCAGTCCCATCACTTTGTGGCAAATAGATGGGGAAACAATGGAAACAGTGACAGACTTTATTTTCTTGGGCTCCAAAATCACTGCAGAGGGTGACTGCAGCCATGAAATTAAAAGACGCTTACTCCTTGAAAGGAAAGCCATGACCAACCTAGACAGCGTATTAAAAAGCAGAGACATGACTTTGGCAACAAAGGTCCATCTAGTCAAAGCTTTTGTTTTTCCAATATATGGACGTGAGAGTTGGACCATAAAGAAGGCTGAGCACTGAAAAATTGATGCTTTTGAACTTGTTGGAGAAGACTCTTGAAAGTCCCTTGGACTGCAAGGAGATCACACCACTCATTCCTAAAGGAAATCAGTCCTGAATGTTTCATTGGAAAGACTGATGCTGAAGCTGAAGCTCCAGTACTTTGGCTACGTCATGCAAAGAACTGACTCATTGGAAAAGACCGTGATGCTGGGAAAGGTTGAAGGCAGGAGGAGAAGGGGACAACAGAGGATGAGATGATTGGATGACACCACCGACTTGATGGATATGAATTTGAGCAGGTTCCAGAAGTTGGTGATGGGCAAGGAAGCTTGGCATGCTGCAGTCCATGGGGTCGCAGTTGGACACAACTTAATGACTGAACTGAACTGGCAGCACATAATGTGCTAAATATTTGTTTCTGTATGGTAATGCACACTGAAAGTGGGGTTTCTGACTATTCCTTCTTGATAACCCTTTAGTGATCTTTATAGTTTCTGCACAGTTAGAGGGCTCTTATCCTCCCAACTTGAGTAGCCTCTTGACCTGCCAGATTCTGGTACTTCTGTTAGGTTTCTACCCTATTATGTTTGGTAGCAGATAGTAATATAGTATTGGTGTTCTAAAAGAGGTCACCACATCTTGTTTGTCGTACTCCAGGAAATAGTGAAAGGAAGAGCTTGGAAAGTGCAAAGTAGGTTGTTAGGGGCCTTACATTTAGTCTTTAAAAACACAAGGGAACCACAGGAATGACACTATTGGGAAACTCATGTAATAGAATATAGGCTTGACTAAAGGGGAGAAACTGCAGAGTAAAGAGTCTGTTAGAATCTGGAGCAGAAATTGAGATGTGAGGAGATGATGGCTTCCACTAGGGGGTGGGAGCAGGTATGTAATGAAAATGTCAGGCTTGAAAGAAGACTCTTTAAGGTTTGGTAACACTGGATATTGGACAGAGGGACAAGAGAGAGCAGATTTAGAGGCCTCTCAGAGGTTAGAAAAAGAGTAGTACCTTGAACAGAAAGTAAACATCTGTAAAAGGAAGGCACTGGAAAGAGAGAGGTGAAGATGCTTGCTGAGTGTGAAGTTGACGGCAGGATCTTTAGGTTACTGATAGAGATTCAGTACTGGTGCCTGGCAGAATATAAACATGCGGTTTTTTTCATTGTTACTTTTTGTATCTTTTGTTCCACTATTTAACTAGTTTTCAAAAGTCTTAGTCTTTGGAGTAGAATAATACCTCCCTCTGCCTATCACCGATAATCTCCAAAAGCATCTAGATCAGTTAGGATTAGATTTGGTTAGTGACAAAACTCACCAAAAAACTCACAAAACTAGAATTAACTATGGCTTAAATTGAGATGATTTATTTCTCCTTAACATAAACGAAATCTAAGCCATCCAGGTGTTCTTAGGGTGGCATGATCGTCAGGGATTTGGGCTCTTTTCACTGTGTAACCCTATCATCCTCAACATGTGGCTGCGACCTGACTGTCCAAGGTGGTACCTTGGGTGTTGGCCATCACTTTGACTTGCTGACCAGTGGTAAAGACGAAAGGATGAAAATGGACATTGCTTTAAGAATGAATGCTTCCTGAACTCTGCAAGTACTATTTCTGCTTATGTCCAGTTTATTCGAATTTAGTTACAGCTTCACTTAACTGCAGGGAGGTTGGGAAAATTCTTATTCCAGGCAGCCGTGTACCCAGTTAAAAATCAAGGATTTGCTTCCAAGAAAAAGGAAGCAAATAGTCATTGGGAGGCTACTCTGATTCTCGTAATTTTCCAGGCTAAGAACCAGATTCCGAATTCTTTTAGGTCATGTATGAAACCTATTTTTTTCAAACTTTATCCTAATAATTAAAAAATTATGAATAATAAAATACTAATAATAAAATAATTATCCCAGTAATAAAATTATCCTAATAATAAAAATACTAAACAATAATAAAATATATAAATAAAATATTAAAATGTACACTTCTGGTTTTGTATTTTTTAAAATGTCACATAGACTGAGGACTAGTAGCTAAATGGACACTGGAATAGACAGTGTTGATATTAGTGTCTAAATAGTAGCTAAATAGACACTAAATACTAGCTAAATAAACACTAAATAGAGACATAGTAGCTAAATAGACACTGTGGCATAGACTGTTGATATTAGTGTCTAATATTTAAATTCAGAAGCCAGAGAAGTTAGAACATGATAAAGACTATATTTTAACTAGGCAGCTTTGGGTATAGCCTTTCTGTATGAGTTGTTCCATGACTTACTGTTTGTGAACTGTACGATTTATAGAGGGCAGAAGTAGAATGCTCCCTCCCTGAAGGCACTAGCATTTCTGCCAGGCTCATGTTATCAATATCTATGTATGTCTTGATCTTACTTACTGCTGGCTCTCTCACGTAAGTGTGGTTTATCATTTTCTTCTCTCTGGGTAATATCCAGCTTTGTCCATTGTATGTGCTGCTCACAGTGCATTTTATATGTGGTCAACTGTGTCACTCAGTTGACCTCTTAGCATAAACTTTCTCACTCCGTTTGTCTCTCTTCACTTCTGGCAATAATAAAAAATACTTTCCAGTGTGTGTTTCTCCTGATAAGAATTTCAGGTCAAGATATATGCTCCTTATTTGTTTAAAATGATACTTGTTTGTTGTTCTCGTGCTTTGAAAAATAATCATAAAAAATAATCTTGAGAGCATTGCTAGATTTTGTTCACTACTGAACCCCCCATATTTCATCTGCTGTGAGGAAATAGCTGCTTTTGAATAATGAAAACATAGTCTGTTCTGGCTATGGATTTTGGGGGATGCGGAGGCAGTAGGGAAAAGGTTAAAGGCATTTTTAATCTGTAAAACTCGAGAAGTCTTCCCACAAGAAGAAATGATCTCAGTATACTGAACTGAAATATTTTGGAGAGGAGCCAGCTGTGTTGTAATGTTGACTACCTTCTAAACTTCAAACTGGTGTGCATTGCCTTTTGACAGGACAAGACACAAAGTCAGACTATCCTAAAAAAATCTAGACATGCCTGCTATTCTGTGTGCTGGAAACTTCAGGATGCTTCCTGACACTGCTCAAACTTCTCCCCTTTTTAATATGTTCCCCCCCACCCACCCAGTTTTTCTTAAGAAGAGAAATTTTTATTTATATGATCACTTCCCTTGGTTATTCTGGTGATTGTCAAAAAATAAAAGGGATACCTTTTAATATACTAGATGGTGTATCCTTAGGTCTTGAGAATATTTCAAAGCATCCAAAGGTAAAGTGTGTGTTAGATTTCTAGAGCATACAGGTTTGAGCAGGAGGGTTTCTTGATGGCCGGAGGCCGTGCCTTTGTAACACTTGATAGTACCTCTAGCTGGGATAGTGTTAGAGACTTCCTGGCTTTGTCTCTTCCCAGGCTCCTGGGTTTCTGCCCTGTGCAGAGATCATTCCCTTATCCTCTAGACATATCTGCTGTGGTAGCAGCCATGCTATTACAGCTCAGCAGATGTTGCTTCCTCAGTATGGACCAATTTAACATGGGCATGTCTTCATGTGAAAAGCCATCCCTTATTATTAGGGGCTGAAGTTTGATAATTCTGTGTTATTTGTGTGTGAGAAGGAATAGATCTAAAAGAGTGAAGGATCCTGTCCCAGCGAACCTTCTGACTTGACGCTTGCATTGTTGGTCTTGTTGCTTCTGTCAGTGTGGCATGGGGTCTGTGGCTTTTTGACTAAGAAATAAAGAATGGTGGCTGGTTGCTTTGCTGTAGTTGAACAGTGTGTGTTCAGAAATCTGGCAGCTTTGTATTTTATTCATCTTTTCAAGGTCCTGTTTCTGCAGAAAGTATGTCAGCTGGGTTCTCTGAAATGTCTGAGCCTAGGACATTGAAGCCAGAGAGGCTAATAGAGACTGCTTTCAAGAGAGCTAAGGTTCTTGGGTGGGAGGTAAGAGATAAAGAGCCAGGAGAAATAATCTCTTTTCATTGGTGAGGCCGGAAGAATAGCTGCTGATGATTCTTTGGGGGACGCCTGGGTAACATTGTACGGCTTTTGTGGTGGGCTCAGCTGTGTGGCCTGTGCAATGTCTTAGGACTTGTGGGCTTTATCTACTTACTCTCTTGGCTGTTCCTGCTACCTCCAGTTGTCAGCTCTGAAAGAAAAAGAAATGAGAGAAATGGTTTGAATGTTATTCAGCAAACAAAATAAGAAGCTTGATGTTTTCCACAGCTATTTTAGAAACTTCCTTTTTCTTCCCCTACAGTGACTCTGTTTAGAGACCTAGACAATGAAGCTTGAGTATATGTCGAATTTAAGGTCCGCTTTTCCCAGAAGAAAAGAGCCAGGGGAACTAGAACAGTAGTTATCTCGGAATAGGAAAGAATAAAATGGAGGTTATGGAAGCCTGAATTCTGAAAGGAATTCTGAGCATCAGTAAGCTATGTTCGAACCTGATATCCTCTTCCACAAAGATCTAGGTCATATCTTTATTTGGAAATTAATAATTGATTAACGAGGGAAATCTTAACTGAGGTCTTTATAAATATTGGCTGAAATGTTGTTCTAAACCATGCAAAATGATAACAAACTGAAAGTTTCAAAAACGATTTGCATCTTAGTGGTTCATAGTTGTTGATTATTCTCAGTACTGTTAGCTGGAGCTTGTAAATCGTTTCTTTGTGGTGAAGGAATTTGCTGAGTGCCCCATCTGCCTGGCAGTAACAAGCCTCATCTTCTAACAAGGAAAGAAAAGACTTTTGGCTGTTTTGATCATTTAATTTATTTGATTTTTCATTTATTTGTTTGTTTATACTTTGCCTCTTTGTTTTTGCCTCAGATGACTTAGAATGGGAGAGTCTCATGTATTCCCTGGTAGACGAGTTGATTTCTTCCTAAGTCTTCCTGGAGCTAAGTATGACATCATCAAAAACTGCAGATCACTGATTTTCTTTGACAATGACAGAGGCATTCTCTGGAGGAACTGGGATCTCACTTTAAAATCCACAGAAGAATGGCAGGGAGTGGTGGTGGAGTGGGCGGTTTATATTCACAGCACCAAATGCCTGTGTTGGGACCTGTGTTGTGTTCCTGGAGCAGAGTTCATCTTGAGACCTTACTTCCACTGAGGCTGAGTCTGGTCGAAACACAGTCCAGCCATATGCCTTCAGAGAACACAAATAAGGTTTTAGTTTTATTGTGATACAAATTGTTTCCTTTTAGGAAATGATAGGTAAATTGGTCAGGTAGTAAAATAGTGTTATTAAGGAGCATTTTAGAAAATGTTTGTTGTGCTTTCATCTGGACAAGAAAAGATATCAAGATAAGTCGCTGCCCAGAGGGTGCTGTCTCCTTGCTCCTCAGTGTTATTTGGACCCTCAAGTTCGATTCTGTTTCTAGCGGAGTTCCCTTCAGGACCTCACCTCGTGCTTGCTTGGAGGGCGAGTTGACTCCTGTCAGATGAAATGCCATTCTAAGCAGAAGGTACTCTGGAGTCAGTGGACCAAGCTAAGGTTGTCACAGAGCATTCTGTGTAGTTTCATCAGGATTCTTGGCCTCTCCTTCCTTCCTGTCCTTTGCTCTTTCTGACTCGTTTTGGTTTTGGCCTCTGAGAATACTTAGTTTTACAAGATGTTTGAGCTGTTACATATCCTTGTACCAGAAAGAATGAGTCTAGCTGCTTTGCAAAAGATTTCTACAAAAAGCTTCCCTTTTATGCTGAGGGGAATGACATACGAGCAGCCCTCCACATGCACAGGTCTGCATCTGTAGACACAGGGCCAGCTCTACTACACCATTTGTGCCAGACTGCAGCCTCCTTGGATTGTGGCATCCATGGGGTCCCAGAACCAGTCTCCAATGGTTATCAAGAGATGACTGTACATCTGTGTTAAGCCTGTTATTTTGTTCCTCCTGATTTATTTCTGCAGGTCCATTTGATTGTTGTTATTGAAATTCCTTGTAGAGTACCAGTTAGCAGCCAACTTTGTCTTAGACACAGCACCTAAAGTAATCATAGGTGCTTTAAGCACATTAAGAATACCTTGAGCAGGCCAGTTTGGAGGACCGGCAGCACTATCAGGATCTTTGTAACAGTTTCTCTAAAAATTCCTATGGTGCCATTGCCTGTGAATTTCTTTAGACACTAGCTTATGCACTTTTTCATCAGAAGCCAGCTCAGTTGTGTGTCAAGTGTTAAAGAGTTAGCTGACACTCTGGAAGTTTAAAAACAAAGAAAAGCAAGATGGTGAAAAGAAAACCTGCTGTTTGGTCCCATGTATATTGCTAACTAGCTCTATAATCCTGAACAGGCTGCTCTGTATCTCAGTCATACTTCCCCATGGGGAAATAGATTTTATATATCCCCTATTTGCAAGGATCGATCAAGGTGACATTCGTGAAGAATGCCTTTGTAAACTATAATTGCTTTGTGAATAAAGATTACTATCTCTGATAGTACCAGTTTTCAACCACCAGTAACCTGACTCTCCCATCCTGTGCTTGGAAGAAGCACAAATCTTCAAAGAGGGCTTGCTGATTTTTCAGTGTAAGTTGTATTCACAAGGCTCACATACTTTCCGCCTGCCTTTGATCCTGCCTGTCACTCCGTTCTTGAATGGGATGACCTGTTAGGTCACACAGCAGCCGTATTCTCAGTACAAAGTAGAACTGTGACTGTGCTTGTAGGAGATCTTTAACAAAGACGCAGAGCTGCTGCCAGAAATGTTCTTTCATTTCCATTTTCTCCTGTACCTCCTAGTACCTTAAGAATCCTCGGACTTGGTTATAAACCTGCAAAAACTTAAGGTAGAGTCTCAATTCTCTGACCCAAGTTCTTTTCACAGGTCACAAAATGGGGCTATCAAGTCTCCAAAAGCAGCAGATGAAAAGGGAAATGGGGATGTGCATGTTGAGTTTAGCAGCCCTCAGGCGCAGGTCATGGTCCTCTCCAGTGTCCCTGAGGTGGACAGCAAGCACTCGCTGTGCTGCTCAGAAGGTTGATCATCTCTCAGTCCTTGCAGCTTCACGTTAAGATACCCTTAGGAACGCATCTGTGTGACTTTGTCAAGTAAGGGCTTTCAGTTTAGGAGGATTCAAGCAGGTTTTAATCTAATTTAAGCCTAATCTCCAACGACTGAGAAAGGACATGGGTGTCTTTGGTTTTACTTTCAAATATATGATGGTACCAGATGGAGCCAGATGTAATTAGTCATACTTGCAGTCTTCATGGGGTTGCTTCAGGAGCCTTAATAAACAACCCACTAATTCAAATGATTAATAAAATTTCTAGTGTGTGAATGAAGATGGTAGGTATTAGACAATGAAATGTGGACAACCAAACAGTGATGAAATCATCCTACCCAGCTCCCCACAGGTTGTTTCCCTAGGAGACGCTGGCGGATCTTGACTCTATGAAACCTGAAGAAAAGACCTGACAAGCATGGGGGGAGTGCAGCATATGTCACGCCTGTGTTTTGTATATCTGAGCAGCTGATGTATGATAGCAACTGGGGAATCAGATCATAAGTCAGCCATTTGACTTTGTTCCGTGTCTGTTTATTCTTATTCAAACAGTTGGCTGTTTTTCAACAGTGATGGCTTTCACAACCGTTTTGTATTCCTTAGCAGTGGTCTCTGGTAGCCTTATATCTAGC
Organism: Oryx dammah; assembly: GCF_014754425.2. Classification (NCBI taxonomy): domain Eukaryota; kingdom Metazoa; phylum Chordata; class Mammalia; order Artiodactyla; family Bovidae; genus Oryx; species Oryx dammah. Next base: position 10,240,447 of record NW_024070193.1, read on the forward strand.
CATGTGCAGGTGGAAAAGAAAGGGCCATCTTAGTTGTAGATAGAGGACCCTGAGAAATAAGAGATGGTGCATGGGGAATTCCCTGGTGGTCCAGTGGTTAGAACTCTGTGCTTCCATTGCAGTGGGCACAGGTTTAATCCCTGGCCAGGGAACTAGGATCCTATAAGCTCTGCAGTGCAGCAAAAAAAAAAAATTATACATGGCCTTTTTAACATGAGTTGAAGGTGATCTCCAATTGATCCTCTATGAGTACTCCTAGCAGGGAGAGTTCCCTACCCTTGGCAGAAAGTCCTCAGAGGCTCCTGGAACATCCATCCGTATTTGTTATCTGAGAAGTAGAATGTGCTCCTTGCCTTAGGAATTCCTGAATCTACTGATGCCTCCAAGTGGTGAAATCAGAGTTTGCAGACTGCTATTCACAGTAATGCCTTGTTCTGAAGGCACTGTTCACTGTTCAGATAGCATCCCACATATTTTATGGACGGGTATATAGATGTGCACTACGACAGCAGAACCTTTCTCCAGAGCTCTTGTGTGCCGAGTACTCCAGTCTTCCAGGCATAGTTGGATGCATCCAAGTCTTTTTTTTTTCATTCCATAAATGCTTATTAAGTTCCTTTTCGGTACTAAGTAGTGGGCTGACTACTGATAACAAAAGACCAGCAAGATTTAGCCTGGTTGATCAGATATGGTCCAGCAATTGAAAACTAACACTAAAGGCTGTAATAAAAATATAGGTTCTGACAGGCAATGACCCTGCCCTTATGAAAGCTTAGTCTTTCAGTAGATTGAAATGGGGTACGAAATATTAACCCCTGACAAGCAAGTGAGAAATACACTTATTAAGCCTAACTATATCCCATGCTAAGCACTTGCAATGAATTAATTCATCTTGATAACCACCTTGATACATACTATTATTCCTACTTTACAAATAGAGGAAACTGAAGCTCAGAGAAGTTTAGGACCTTGCTAAAGGTCATGGAGTAGAGGCAGGATACAAATTTAGGGAACTTGACTGAGAGTCCATTATCTTAAATGACTTAAATGACACACTGCCTCTGGATGGAAGGATACCATCTTGACCAACCTCCTATATGATAGGGCTTGGCAGAGTGATAATCCCCTGACCCTCCTTGTCTGCACAGCTGTCTCTCTTTCCTATACTGGCTCCTTGGGCAGCTTACCTAACCCTCAGAGTGAGCAGGAGTTGCCAAATGTAGCCTGTAGCCACTTACGTACAGCCCTAGAAGTTAATCTGACTCTGCCTTTGACAAGCTATGTATCCTTGCCTCTCTGAGCATGTTTCCTCATCTGTGAAGTGGAGAGAATGATCATGGGATCATTTAGGGGTTAAAGAAGATAACAACACAATCTTTGCCTCTGAGTAAGCACTTCAAGTTGGTTAGCAAATTTTTGTTATCATCATCCTCTGGTCTTGAGAGCAAACCACGAAACAGTTTCTCAGAGACCAGATTCTAAGACCTAGGTAGGCGGGCAGGTTTTTTTTTTTTTTTGGTTTTGACAAGACAATAATTTTATTCTGTGTATTTCTCTTGACTCTTTTGGTGTGAAAAGCAGAGAGGTAAAGCATTATTTGACAGATGTATGGATTCAAGCAAGAAACTGAGGTCCAATTGCAAAGAAATGCCTTGTATAACTCAGAGCCCTGTCTGAGGAGACACAGAGGACCCTAGAGGGCGGAGAATGAACACAGCGCAGGGGCTAGTTCCAGAGTCGCATCCTCGGTTAGTTCACTTGCAAGTGTGGGTGAGGGTCCCTGGTCATTAGGCAGAGATTTTTTTTCCCCCTCTGCTCTAACACCTATCTGCTGTCTAGTGTTTATTAAACAAAATTTATTTCATTTTTCTTGGTGTTAAAGAATTCGTGTCTTGTCCAAAATGCAGAGGCAAAGGAGCTCTGTAACTGCAGGCTTGTTGAACTGCTTTTCCCCACCTGTTCCTGTGCCAGAGTTTGCCAAAGTGTTCACTTGCCAGCTGTTGCTCCTCACTTCTCACGGCCAGCTCACTCCGAAGGCTCAAGCCGCAGTGACGCGGCCGTTTCTGCCGCTGCCACCGCCAGCAGCAGCCACTAAGTTTCCTGCTCTAAGGATGTGACCTGCCGTGAAGCTTTCACAGTCCTCTTTCCTTCCTGTCTTCAGTGTTGTATCTCTTTCTTTTGGTGCTTTTGCCATGCAGCAGTATTGCAAAAAAAAAAAAAGTTTTCAGGCACCAAAGTGAAGAGCCCTTACTACCTTACCATAGGAATTTGAGTTAGCTATGGCAAAGAAGGAAATTGAGAGGGCTCCTGTGCCTCTGTGCTGAGCAGGAAGGAGTTTGCTTCTTGACAGTGTGCTAGCTCCCTGGCCAGGTGGGGGACTTGCTGGGATTATATGACCTCTGGAGGAATATAAAAAGAAAGACAGCGCCCCCAACCCACAGGAGCCAAGGCTGGAAGACCGATCTCACCTTCTCCCACTCCCTTTCCCTAAGCTTAAGCTTGCCCTGCCAGCAGACACTGCCCCAAGACTGTGGCTTATAACAGCCATTTCCTTTTGTCCATGAATAAGCTCACTCTTTGTAAAATGTTTCAGCTTGGGGGACTGGAAAGGCTCTCTTGTGCCTTCCTGTCTCTTCATTTCTCCAAGGGTTAATGTTGATGGCTCTGTCTTTGTCTTCACAGGGAACTCTAATGATCCATGACAAAGAGGTCACGCTCGAGTATGTACCAAGCCTGGATTTTTGGTACTGCAAGTGGGTGAGTGCCCAGAATTCCTCTCTTTAGAAGTAAGGATCCAGCGTCATGGTTCCTCCATGTTTCCAGGAATGCTGCCTGGTGCATTATACATTGCCAAGGGCAAAGTTCTTCTTTCTTGGTTCACTTCAAATGAACTGGAGGTCAGGGCAAGGTCATCCCAGCTACCGCCTGTGGCCATAGAGGTTTCAAGGCCTGTAGATGGAGACCTTTTCCCAGGGACATATGCCGTGTTTTTGTTGATTTTGAACTGAAAGAAAGACAGTCCCTTGATTTAAAGCCTACCCCTAGTTACCTTTCCTGGGAGTGGTTAAAGAGGATTTACTAATACTTCAAAAAATCTGTATACAGAGGCTGGATCTATGAGAGGTATACTTTTTTTTTGGATATTCAGGGGTTTCCAAGGATATAGAACTTCAGGTAATGTAGTATTTATCCTGTTTAACTTCATATTCTTGAACGGTATATTTAAAGATTTTAGGTTATACTCTTTTTAGATGTCCAGTTTGATTGCAAATGAGTGTGAATATACATTTTATCATTTTTCATCAGGCTATTAGTTTCAAAAGTAAGTTTGAAAAGTCTATAAAGTTTCTGAACCAAGATTCACTAAAAATATTGTAGAACTTGATAAAATTAAGTAATGGCTTTAGCTTGACATTTTGAAATACAATTTAAATAGATATAGTTGTCATTCACCAAAGCATTCATAGTTCATGGATATATACCATAAGCTGTCAATTTAGAAAGAAAGACATTTAATTATTTTTTAAATGGTGATGAACTAAACATAACATTAGTTTGCTGTTTTAACCATTTTAAAGCAGGTAATTCAGTAGCTTTCAGTACTTTCACAGTGAAGTGCAATCACCAGCACTAAGACTAGAACTTTTTCTTCACCCTGAAGGAAACCCCGTATCTATTAAACAGTCATTCCCCATTCCCCTTTCATTGAGTTTCTGGAAACCACTATTCTGTTTGTATCTCTGTGAATGTGCCTATTCTGAACATTTCACGTGAGTAGAACCATGTATTATGTGACCTTTTGTCTGCCTTCTTTCACTTACCGTGTTTTCAGGGTTCATCTGTGTTAGAGTGTGTATCAGTATTTCGTTTATTTTTATGGCTGAATAATAAATGGATATGCCATGTTTTGTTTATTCATCAGGCAATGGACATTTGCATTGTTTCCATTTCTTGGCTATTGACAATAAGAATACCATGAATATTTAGGTACAAGTTTTTGTTTGAAAGCCTGTTTTCAGTTCTTTTGGGTTTATGCCCAAGAGTAGAATTGTTGGGTCATATAGTGCTTTCATGTTTTAACTCTTTGAGGAGCTGCTAAACTTTTTTTCGTAGAAAGCAGCTGCACAGTTTACATTCCCATCAACAGTGTCTTAAGGGTTCCAGTTTTTCCACATCCTTGCCAACATTTATTTTCTTCCCCCTCAAACCACCACCCCCCCGCCTTTTTTTTGGTAGTAGCCATCAAACTATTTAACAACCACTAGTGGGTGTGATGGAGAAGGCAGTGGCACCCCACTCCAGTACTCCTGCCTGGAAAATCCCATGGACTGAGAAGCCTGGAAGGCTGCAGTCCATGGGGTCACTGAGGGTCGTACACGACTGAGCGATTTCACTTTCATACATTGGAGAAGGAAATGGCAACCCACTCCAGTGTTCTTGCCTTGAGAATCCCAGGGACGGGGGAGCCAGGTGGGCTGCCGTCTATGGGTCGCACAGAGTCAGACATGACTGAAGTGACTTAGTAGTAGTAGTAGTAGTAGTGGGTGTGAAATAGTATTTCATCTTCATGATTTTGATACTGATTTGCAGTTCCCTAATGATTAGTGATGTTGAGCATCTTTTCTTGTGTTTGTTGCCACTTGTGTATCTTTTGGGCGAAAATGTGTATTTAGGTCTTCTGCCCATTTTTAAGTAGGTTGTTTGTCTTTTTTTTAAATTGTAAGAGTTCTTCTTGGCAATTCCCTGGTGGTCCAGTGGTTAGGACTCAGCACTTTCACTGTGGTGACCCAAATTCAGCCATAAACTGTGCAGATTAAAAAAGGTCCTGCCCCCACCAAAAAAAGGTTGTAAGAGTTCTTTATATATTCTGGATGTTAATCCTTTATCAGATTTGGTGGTTTAGGTCACTAAGTTGTACCTGACTCTTGTGACCCTATTGACTATAGCCCACCAGGCTCTTCTGTCCTTGGGATTCTCCAGGCAAGAATACTGGAATGGGTTGCCATTTCCTTCTCCAGGGGATCTTCCTGGCCCAGAAATCAAACCCAGGTCAGATAGGGGATTTGTAAATATTTTCTACCATTCTTTGTGTTGTTACTGTGTGTTACTTTCTTGATAGTATCCTTTGATATACAGTTTTAATTTTGATAAAATCCATTTTATCTGTTTTTTTTTTTTTTTCTCTTCTGTTGCTTGCCCTTTGGTATCATGAAAGTATTGCTAAAGCCAAGGTCTTGAAGATGTATCCTTATGTTTTCTTCTAAGAATTTGATAGTTTTGGCTTTTAAATATATTTGGACCTTTGATCTATTTTGAGTTAATTTATGTTCAGGATATGAGGTAAGGGTCCATCTTCTTTGGAATGTGGATATTCGGTTTTCTGTGAACCATTTATTGAATTAACTATTATTTCCCCATTGAATAGTTCTGGTACTCTTGTTGGAAATAATTTGCCCATAGATGTATAGATTTAGTTATATAGACTCTCAGTTTTATTCTGTTGATCCATATATCTCTTCTCATGCCAGTACCACATTGTTTTGATTATTGCAGCTCTGTAGTAAGTTTTGGCAGTTGCAAAGTGTGAGTCCTTCAGTTTTGTTCCTTTTCATTGTCTTGAGTACTCAGTGTCTCTTTACACTTTCCTATAAATTTGAAGATGATCTTTTCCATTTCTGCAAAAAGGCCATTAGAATTTTGAGAACATTTTGCATTTATGTAGTGATTGTCTCTACATCTTGGAATTATGAGTGATTTTTTTTAATAATCAGAGCTGGAGGGAGCTAGCATTAAAGAGAAAATTTTGAACTCTGTTTTCTGTTGAGCAGCAAAAAAAAAAAAGATGTTGGTATCTGATGTCAGAATTATACAACTGTTGCCAAGGATGTTGCTTGAAAGAGCAGAATGGCTTGGTTAGATTGTCCCCTAAAATATCAGGCCACTCTTTTAGCTATTTCAGGGGTATTTTGTAATTTCTGTGCTTATCTGGAAGGATTGAACTGCCATTCCTGCATATGGGATCTTTGGCCTGATGTGAAATACACTGACTTCTAAAAAAAATTCATAGCAGTAGTAGTCATAATAGCCAAGAAGTGGAAACAGCCTTAATGCCCATCAGCTGACAAATGGATAAACTAAATGTAGTATAGCCATACAGTGGAATACTATTTGGCAATAAAAAGAAATGAAGTACTGATCAGTGCTGCAGCATGAATGAACTTAAAAATACTATGCCAGATACAGAAGATCAATTCTGTGGGACTGAAGGTAAGAATGGAAGATGACTGCACTAGTTTTTTCTTTGGGGGATGAAGAAAATGTTCTTAAGTTAAGTTTTGGTGATAATCTTACTATATATAGATGTACTAGAAATCCTTGAATAGAACACTTAAAACTGATCAATTTTATGGTGTCTAAACTATAGCTACCTAGGTTAGGATCATAACTCCCCCACTTAAAGCTCTGCTGTTCGATCTTCCCACAGTATCTATAGGGGATAGATTCCCCTATATTTTGGTATCAAAATCCACAGATGCTCAAGTCCCTTATATAAAATGATTTTGTATTTGCATATAACCTAGGCACATTCTCTGACATACTTTAAATCATCTCTAGATTACACATAGTAGATAATACAATGTAAATGCTCTGAAACACTTTTAACACCCTCAGAACAGCTACCAGAGGTGCCACCTGTGGATCTTCTTCTTCCTTCCACGCCCTTTTAAGATCAGTGTTTGAGAAAGGAATTGATCACTGAATTCTTCTTGGTTCCAGCCAAGCCTGAATCAGGCCATCGTAACCAGTTCAGGATCAGATTTTTGGGTGCAGGCTGAGTAGTCACAGCCTTAGGACAGAATCTCCTATAAACCACTTAATAGTCCAGTTTCCTTAGTAAAGTTTACTTCCGGGAGAAATCTTTGTCCAGAGCAAAGGCATTTGGGCTGCTCAAAGGTCCAGCCAGATACCCTGTTAGAGGCAGCTCTCAGACAGCAGCTCACCGGATTCTGTGCCAGCTCTGACGAGTAGAGGATATCAGAATGGTCAAGTTTTACGGGAATCTGGGATATGGCTTATTTCTTTCATTTTTGGCAGTTGTCACTGTGTCATATATATAAGGCTTTTTTTTTTGGTCAAATTGAATTATTTTCTTTCCCCGTGTAGTGTAAGGCCAGCACTGGTGGACACCGATCTTCATGTTCATTCTGCAAGTGCCCAAGGGAAGGTGAGTGGTGGTGGAGGCGGAGGTGGTGGTTATTATTTTGTACGCTGAACATGACAAATTTCCTGCTTTCCTTGGCTTTAAAGAGTCACCATCCCTAAATACAAGTTCATCTGTAAAACTCTTAAACTGCTATGTGATAGCTAACTTTGTGTGACCTGTTAGTAAATAGTTTTGGGTCTCGGAGTTCCGCCAAGGGCAGGAGATGGATTATGGGCTACTTAGCCTAGGCAGCTGACCATAGGTCAGCAGTATTGTTACTTAGGATATTGTTACAGTTTAAGGGTATTAGGTTGAGGAAGAGTCTACATGGCATTCATCCATGTGACCCCTCTACCCCTACTTCTTTGAAGTTATTGGGGACAGTTTGCTATTGTTATTGCTTTCTCATTTACATTCTAAACATTTGAGGATCTTAACACAAACACATTCCTTAAAGTAACAGTAAAAGTATAAACAAGACAAAATCAGGATTGAGGGTATGTGTTATTATTATAGTGATAAACCTACCAGCTTCTCAGTGACTTGATTTTAAAGTTAATTTCTCCTGAGAACCTCTAGGTAAACAGCCTTAAGAGTCTGTCAAAGGCATTTATAACAGTAGTCCTATAACAATGACTGTTACGTGCCTCTTTCTGATATTATCCTGTAAGGAAAGCTAGTACCTGACAGTAAAATACAGTTCAGTGCTGGGATCCTGGTAGTCTTCTAGAAGATTTGTTTGTTCCAAGGTTAGACTTTAGTGTGCCTCCAAGGAATTTTCTAGCTGGGCTTTTGGCCTGTAGTGGAGATTCTGCTCTCAAATGAGGGCTATGAAGCAGGTGTTCTGAACATATTTGCGGGGAGGCTGTATATGCTCTAGAGACCAAACCGGCATGTGGGAAGGTGAGTAAATAACTTTCCTATCAACAGGTGGGAGATTTTTAGCTTGCTATATTACTCCAGTTATGCAAAATTGTGCTTTCCCTCCAGAAAGTCATCTTTTCAGTCTGTTCTAACAAATGAATAAATGGGTTATAGAAACCCTTGAGCACCATACCACTAAGATGTTGAAACAGCTTTAAGCTAGAAACATACGTGGCAGGCATTCACTAGTCGCCTGTCACCACTGTTAAGTAATCTCTACACTGCTCCCATAGAATGTCTTTTTGAGCCACATGACTTCCCTTAAGAATGAATTAACTGTTAAAAAATGCCCCCAATTAACTGGGCACATTATCCTGATATAGAAAGAGATTTGAAATGAATCATTTATATCTTGAAGGACGTTTACCTCTTACAGTTATTGGCATGTAAATGAGCCTTGTACAGGTAGGTCTCTTCTTACTTTTGCAGGAGACTGAGGTGTCTAGTTTTATAGAATTTGAGCAGCTATTTTAGTACCATAACACTGGAAAAAGAAAGACTCCTAGGCATAGCACATTTGACATAAATGTTTCTAGCAAACTCCTGGAAAGACCATATGTTTAATACTTTTTTCCTCAGATCTGTTCTTATCAGTAGTTATAATAGTAAAGTCCAGGGTCTCTGAAAGATTTAAATGTTGGGGAAGTGATAAAAAACTCACTCATAAGATTAAATTTTTTAAATACTTAGTTTCTGCTGTAAACTGTTCTATTTACTGTCTTTTTAGCCTTTCTGCTTAAAGTTTGTCAGAGGACTTTTTTGTAGGTTTTTTTTTTTTTTTTTTTTTTTTTTACTTTTAAAAATATTCCAGGGAATTCTCTGTTGGACCAGTGGCTAAGACTCGGCACTTTTACTGTCATGGTCCAGGTTCAGTCCCTGGGTAGGGAACTAAGATCCTGCAAGCCATACAGCTTGCAGGATATAAGCCAGTTCCCTGGCAGTATAGTGATTAAGACTCTGAGCTTCTACTGCCAGGGGCACAGGTTCAATCCCTGGTCAGGGAAATAAGATCCCACATGTTGCTCACTGTGGCCAAAAAAACACAAAAATAAAAACATTCTAGTGCGAGTATTTGTTGGCAAGTAAGGAGGAACCACAAGAGTAGTATTTGGGGGATTAAAACCTGTTGGAGATTCTTTTTCTATTTCTGTTCGTCTAATGACAGAAGCTAAGCAAGAATTAGTAACCTACCCTCAGCCTCAGAAAACATCCATACCAGCACTATCAGAAAAACAAGCCAGCCAACCCTCAAGGTCAGCTGATAAGGAATCTGAACCCAAGAAGAGGGAAGAAGGACAAGAACCACGCTTGGGACATCAAAAGAGAGAATCAGAAAGGTATCTGCCTCCTCGAAGGGAAGGACTCAGCTTCCGAAGAGACCGAGAGAAGGAGCCATGGTCTGGGGAGACACGCCAGGATGGGGAAAGCAAAAGTAAGTGGTTTGTCAGGGCATGTACCAGTCTGTGACCACCACGGTTGGGGCATAGATGACCTGTACTGTGACTTCCTACACCTTAGTAAAACAGCTCAACCTGATTGTAGATGCTATTGTTTTTTGCAGGCCTCGCTGTCAGAATCTATATCCTCCAACTAGCAAGTTTCTATTCAAATGTAGCAAGGCATAACTTTAGATTTCTAAGTATTGTGAAAAAAAGTGTGAAGTATTTGACTAACATTGTGATAGAATCACCCTTGGTAGAGCAGGGTAACATCTGCAGTATAAAAAAAAAATACACTCAAACTCTGAAGACTTCAAAATTGTAAACCTTTCTCTCTTTCCTTTCTTCTCTCCCATTTGTGCTTGGTTTGTTCAGCAATCATGCTAAAACGCATCTATCGTTCCACTCCACCGGAGGTGATAGTGGAAGTGCTGGAGCCCTATGTCCGCCTCACTACTGCCAACATCCGTATCATCAAGAACAGAACAGGGCACATGGGCCACACCTATGGCTTTATCGACCTGGACTCCCACGCAGTGAGTTGCAGTTGTCCATCACCCTCATCCCCCAGGCCCCTCACCCTCTCCTTTCACCCCAGGATGGCCTAGGAACAGCTGGCTATGGAAACCTCAAGAAGGTTGGAAGGACTTGACCCTTAAAATTGTCATGTGCCACTTGGCACCATAACCCCTGTTATTGTTTTCTTTGGCTCATTCAGGTGAAGTGACTGCCCTAGAAAGTTGGAACTCTGAGTGGCTTTCCAGGTCTATTTCTTGTCTGGTGGCATTTCAGTTTCCAGTTAAAATAAAGTGACAGCTTAGTCACTTGGAAAATCTGAGTACTGAACCTTTTCAAGATTTTGTTGAATTTTCTAATTTCTTAAAATCATTTTGACCAATCACAGTTTTATGTTTGATGGTAACAGAATATTCACTCTTTTTCCTCAAAGTGTTGCTTTAATAGATTCTTGTGCCTTGAATTTCTAGTTGTTGGGCCCTTTTCCATGTAAGTAATGCGAGGGTAGCAATGAAAATTATGTTTTGCACTCAAAAAAATCACAAGAGACTTTGTAAACTGGATCTGATGCAGTGACAGTTGCAGACTAAAAGAAGAGGATTTGAAGTTTTGAAATTGATACTAAGCACTGATGGCCACACTGACCATTATTCTGATCAGCGCTTCATTAAGGGTTGCTTATTTTTGCCAGTGTGCTCTTAGTGTTATAATGATGACCAGAACATAATGTTTAATAAAGTTTTTTTTTTTTTTTTTTTGAGAAGGAAAATCCATGTTCAGTTTTCTTTCATAGCACATGTCCTTTTCTTTCTTTGGGTTCAAATGAGTCTTTGTTTCCCCAGGAAGCTCTTCGAGTAGTGAAAATCTTGCAGAACCTTGATCCACCATTTAGCATTGCTGGGAAAATGGTAGCTGTAAACCTGGCCACTGGAAAACGAAGGTAAAGCAGAGGGATGGGACTCCTTTCTGTTACCCCACTCAGATGTTTGGGAGGCAGCTCTTATCTCTGACTGGAGATACAGATGGTAAAGCATGCTTTCCCAGTGTGAGTTGCTTCAGATTCACATGTATATTTTCTTTTTCTATAGCTTGCCTTGTTCTTTCTCTAGTTTTTCTTTTTCTTTTTTTTTACCTTTTAAATAGTAGTACTGAGTACTTATTTTTTTCCCCTCTTAACTCTCTGGTCTTTTGGGGCCCCAAGTGATGGTACAGCCTTGGATGTGCAAAAAAAATTGCAAAATGTCCTTGCTCCCTGGAATCCTAAGAAAATGCTGTCTTGACTTTGTTCATACCCCCATAGTGCTGGGAAGTCTTATTCTTCTTTACTCCTTCACTCATCTTGACCCAGAAGTGGTAACTGGGTAGTGGCAGCATCAGAGAGGCAGGCTTACAGGGAGGGGGCAGCTCTGTTCTGGTACCCTCAACTCAATTGCTGTTTTCCTCCAGCAGATAGTTATACAGGAGTCTCGCTGCTTCTCCCTTCAGGAATCTCTGCATCACCAGACCAGGAATCATCTGGGTTGATTCCTTTCCGTGCCACGGGGGGAATAGAGTTTCTCAGCAGATCTGTTAGGGTTGGGCACCCCTCAAGTGGCTTTCGGTAGCAGGCTCAAGACATGTTGTGTTGTTTGTTGCAGAAATGATTCTGGGGACCATTCTGACCATATGCACTGCTATCAGGTAGGCTTCAGCAGTTGGGGAGTGCTTTGTTAAGATCCTTGAAAGCGACCTTCAGTTCTCTCTAATGGGTGATTGTTAAGGTAAATGGCTATCCGAAGTTCCATAATTTTAATTTGTTTTTCTGTGATAGGGTAAAAAATATTTCCGAGATAGGCGGGGAGGTGGCAGAAATTCAGATTGGTCTTCCGATGTAAATCGACAAGGACAACAGTGTGAGTAACCTTTGTCTTGTTTCTGTTGTTCTTTCTAGTTTGATTGCCCATCAATTGAAATCTTGATGGTCACAAAGTTGGCAAGTGAGGGGTGCTCACTCACGAGAGCTCCAACTACAGGTTTTCGGTTGGCCAGCCTCCTTAGATTGTTCTTGATGAGTCCCCAGCACGGGCTTCTTTGGACAGGGGCTAACACTGGCTCTGGTTTTATTCCCTCTAGCTTCATCTGACTGCTACATATATGATTCTGCTACTGGCTACTATTATGATCCCTTGGCAGGAACTTATTATGACCCCAATACACAGGTGAGTTTGGGGCTTTGTTATTTTGTAAATCATTCTTTTATATTTATTTACTTATTTTTTAAGATTTATTTATTTATTTTTGGATGTGCTGGGTCCTCATGGCTGCGTGAGCTTTTCTCTAGTTGTGGTGAGTGGGGACTACACTTCATTGCAGCGAGTGGGCTTCTCATTTCAGTGGCTTTTCTTGTTGCCGAGCGTAGGCTCTAGGCATGGGGCTTCAGCAGTTGCAGCTCACAGGCTGTAGATCATGGGCTTAGTAGTTGTGGCGCATGGATTTAGTTGCTCCACAGCATGTTGGATTTAGTTGCTCCACAGCATGTGGGATCTTCTTAAGCCAAGAATTGAACCTTTGTCCCCTGCATTGGCAGGCAGATTCTTAACCTACTGGACCATAAAGGAAGTCTTTATTTTGGTGTGTATGTTTTGTTTTGTTTTTTTGGTGTTTTTAAATGTCCAGGTTTTATATTGAGTTATAATTATGTAGGTGGATTTTAAAGATGGCAATCTTCATGTTAACTGTTGTGTATATAGAAAAATCAATGCCTTGTGACATTACAGGTGAGAACAGTGCTGCTCTTGGGAAAAATGGACAGTGAGTGGTCTGGCTACCTCTTGACCCCTGGAGTGGGTTTTTAGGTTGTTTGATATGTTTTCCTCTAAGGCAAGAGAAAGAAAGCTGTTTCTTTCCCTCAGAAGAGAACTGTGCTCCTTAGACGTGGAATTTCTGGGAAAGTGAAATGTTCTACAGACTTAACTGTTTTGCAGCAAGAAGTCTATGTACCCCAGGATCCTGGGTCCCCTGAGGAAGAAGACATCAAGGAGAAGAAACCCAGCAGTCAAGGAAAGTCAAGTAGCAAGAAGGAAACATCGAAAAGAGACAGCAAGGAGAAAAAAGACCGAGGAGTCACGCGGGTAAAAGGGCGTGGGAATCCTGCTTCCTTTTCGCCACAGTACACACAAAATGTATATATCTTTCTAGATAGAATTGTAGTAAAGGCTGAAAGAGATAGTGTACATAAATGTACCATCTGGTACCTGACATAGAGTAATCACTCAATATATACTAAATGGGATGTGTTTAAACCTTTTTTTATTTTGGAATCACTATAGTAATATCACAGATATTTCACAAATTAAGAGGTTTGGAAAATCAGACTCATTTCAACAGGTGAACTCTAAACCCAGCTTTTATGAGTATCATATAAAAATTACCTGGGATTTTAATCAGTTTCAGGAAAATGCCAGTGAGGGGACAGCTCCCCCAGAAGATGTGTTTAAGAAGCCTCTGCCTCCCACTGTGAAGAAGGAAGAGAGTCCTCCACCAGTAAGGCTAAGCTGATGTGCTGGGCTAGGGCTGGGGCTGATTGCAAATGGGAAAGAAGGTTCAAAGGTTGATGACTCACTTCGGTATTGGTCCTGTAATTCTCTGTGTCTCACAGACAAGTACTCCTCTTGAGTGTAAACATGAGGTGCATTTTTCCGTCTGTTAGTAGGAGTGTTCCTTGAGACTCAGAGACCGTTATCTGTCCTTTTTCTCTCTACCTTCTGCCGTTCCTACCAGACCAGAGAATGCCAGCCATTTTTAAGTTAGAATCTTGATTTTGTTAATTCTTCTCTTCTAAATGACCAAGGAAACATGTTTTCCTGGCCCTAATGTTTTCTACTTTTTGATGCTGCATGAAAACATCTTAAATGTCAAGTGCATACATATGTCGTTTTTATCATTTGCCTGCCAGAGTGAACAAGGCTAACACTGGTACCCGTTTTTTAGATGCCTTAAAAGTGATAGTCTCAAGGTAATCAAAAGTTATTTTGATGCTAGGCCAATGATCATGTATCATTATTTAACATTTTCTATAAACTCATGATAAATACTTTTTGCTGCTCTACATTGTTGATTCAGTTCACTGTAATGTCTGTCCTAACCCTGCCTTTGTCTTTACCTTATTCAGGAACTGGATCTATTTACCTGGGTGTTTATCCTTTAGTTAGTTTTAGTCCATCTCCTAAATCTCTCTTGCTATAGGGGTTTCTGTGCCCTGGATGAAAGTTGTCTTTTCTCCATGGGTTACAATGTCTCTGCCTCTTTAAAAGTAACTTGTAACTTTTAAACTCTTTCTTTGAGGGCTATGTGAGTTTCCATTTCTCTTCCTTCTCATCACTCTGCTATTGCTAAGGTCACTTCTAAGGGAACCTTTCTGGCTTATGTCAGTGGACAAGGAGAAAAATCAAGCTCAAGCCATGTTGCTTCCATCTGGAAGATGAACAGTGTGGTCAATGGGCCTGTTTTGAACCCAGTTCATTATCCAAACTAAAAGAGAAGAAATGAGATGCCCATATCAGAATACCTAGAAAACATGCCCCAAATACAGGTTGAGGTTGTGTTAATCCCTGGCCTTCTCCTTCCAGCCTAAGGTGGTAAACCCTCTGATTGGCCTCCTGGGTGAATATGGAGGAGACAGTGACTATGAGGAGGAAGAGGAGGAGGAGCAGACCCCTCCTCCACAGCCCCGCACAGCACACCCCCCGCAGCGGGAGGAGCTGACCAAGAAGGAGAATGAAGAAGACAAACTCACTGACTGGAATAAACTGGCTTGCCTGCTCTGCAGAAGGCAGTTTCCCAACAAAGAAGTTTTAATCAAACACCAGCAGCTTTCAGATCTGCACAAGGTATTAGGGAATGGGCCCTGGCCTTCTAAAGTTTGACTGTCATCGTTGAGCAGTACAGTAAAAAGAAGCTTATGCTGTCCTTCTCACTCTGTCTCTTCCCCAGCTCCTCTAATTAAATCATTCTAATTCAAAAATGAGTTGTTTTTCCACCTTTTTGTTCATGAGTGGCTCTGCATTAAGACTGTGCCTAGCTTCAGAAAACTTCAGTGTATAGACACAAGGCAAGTGGTATGTCTGGGGTTGAAGCACCAAGGATAGAGGCTGTGCTAAAGTCAGGAGGAGCAGGGGTCATGGAAAAGGACACTCACTTGCTGGGTTTCTCATCTTAGCTCTACTATTAACCTCACAGTTGGTCTTCAGATAAGGCCCTTTACCTCTCTGATACTTGGTGGCTTTACCTGGTTCCATCTAGCTCTGACAGGGTGCAGTTTTCTCGAAAGGTGAGTCACATTCTGCCATATCTTCATGTAGACACCTTAAGTTTCTTATATATTCCAGAGGGCATTGTGTGGTGAAGCCACACGTGAGGAGTGGGGTACCCTCAAGGAGTACAGGGCTCTCAGAGCAATCTGTTGTTTTGTGTCCTTGGAGTTCCTTTTCATGTTTGTCTCTGGGTGTGAAAGAGTGACTAGAGTCAGGATGGCTGGTGATGGTGGTGGTAGGCAGAGCGTGTGGGTATTTGGTTTTCTTCAGTGGTGTCTTCAGAGTCCCCTCTCCCATTTTTACCTTGGATAAAGAGATAAAAACCAGGTTTGTGTCTTCTACATTTCAGGGAGAAGTAGGATAAAATTCTGCCTTGTGCCACAACATGGAACTAATCTATGTGTCAGAACATGGGTTCCCATTGGTGAGGTTAATGCAAGATTTAGGGGTTGCTGCTTCCATAGTACAGTGATCACTTAGGAGAGTTGGCCAGTGAAAGGAGCCACAGTCCTAACACAGCTATCAGAAAAGGCCTAGACACATTGCTCAGACCACTCTTTTTGTAGACCTACACTCAAAGAACTCCTTCTCTTCTCAGCAAAACCTGGAAATCCACCGGAAGATAAAACAGTCTGAGCAGGAGTTAGCCTATCTGGAGAGGAGAGAACGGGAGGTAAGATTTGGTGGCATGTTAGTCCCTTGACCCCAGCTCTTTTAGTTTTCTGGTGTAATATATGCAGGCTGTGCTGAAGATAAAGAACGGAGAAGCCCCAAAAGATGGTGTGTACATTTCTCAAAATTCATCAAACTACGTTAAAGTGGTTTCATTTTTTAAATTTATAAATTATACTTTAATAAAATTGGTTCCTTCAAAAGTAATGTTAGGGTCTCTGGGTAGGTCACATAACTCTCCTCTTTCTTGCCCAGCTTTTAAAATCAATGAAAGAATGTTGGCTTGGGCTGCTGAAATAGCATCTTTTAGGGTTAAAAGCCAAGTTGGAGGAAGTAGCTTAGTCTGAGAGCCAAATGGACTTGCTATTTAGACCACACAATTAGGCGGACTCACTTAGGCAACTACAGGCTTTACTGGCCTATGACGGGTCTTATGTAATTGTTAGGAATCCATCTGTGGAGGCTATCTTTTCCTCAGAAGAGGGGAAGATAACCTGTTCTTCCCAAATTTACCACTTAAGAGAAGCCACTACTTTCTCACGAATGTTTAAAGTGAGAGATTCCAGGAGTTACCAGTTGAATTCCCTTCTCGTTATAAGAAATACCCAGAATAAAGTGAAACTCTCCCACTCCCCCACCCCCTCAGATGGAAATCTCAGATCTGTTCTTCTCCTTACCAACAGGGAAGGTTTAAAGAAAGAGGAAATGATCGCAGGGAAAAGCTCCAGTCTTTGGATTCTCCAGAAAGGAAACGCATTAAATACTCCAGGGAAACTGACAGGTAAACTAGAAACTCTTCACTCAGCCTACAGCTCAAGGCATAATGATCTCTTTCTCCAACTTGCTGCCTTTTTCTGATCTCAGAGAGTGAGGTTATCGGGAGCAGGTTCTGTGTGAACTCTTTGAGCATGAGGTTCACCCCAGCCTTTTGACCACCTGTCTTAACATAGGCAGTATATATGTTGGCATGAAAGAATCATTGGCTGCTTAGCTGCTCAAAACCAGGGCTGGAATGGCTGTGGTTGGGAACCCTTCCTCTTCTCATCAGTAATGCTGTATCTCTTTATTAACCTGATAAGAATGTCACACTCCTGGACTTTTTCTACAGGGAACCTTCATTCTCACGTGTATGTGTGTTAGTCGCTCAGTCATGTCCGACTCTTTGCAACCCTATGGACTGTAGCCGGCCGGGTTCCTCTGTCTATGGAATTATCCGGACAAGAATACTGGAATGGGTTGCCACATAAGTGTTGAATAAGTGGTTGGTTGGTGATACATAATCTGTAGCTTCCTGTGCTTGTTCATGGTCAGAGAGCTCCCAAGTTTTGAGTCCAGAGTTACAAAATTTTCTGATAGCCACTGTGTACAGATACTGCACCGAGTGCAAAGAATATTCAGGGGGATAAGATAAATATTATCTTTGGCTGTCTGAATGAACATAGACTAAGGAAGACTTCGGTGATAATTTGTCTCATAGAGCAGACACAGAAATCCAGTGAGGAAGGGAAGGGCATTTTAGTTGCAGGGAACTGCATGTTTCATGGATGAAAGCGAGAGGTCATGATGCATTTGAGAAGTTGTAGATAGCCTGATGGGCTGAATACTGGGAAAATGTGGTTGAGTGACGAGGAGATAAGGCTGGCTCAGTCCAGTTCATGAAGTTCATGCTCTTTGAACACCTTACTAAGATTTTGTCTTAGGGCAATAGGAGGTTATGAAATGATTTTAAGTAAGGTGCTGATCTAGTGAAATTTGGGCAGGTCTCTTCGTTGGTAAGGGAAAGAACCAGTAGGCAGGAGAGAACACGCCTCTGGGGGAAAGGTCGCGATCTAGCATTATGTTCATGGCTGTTCATGGTCTGGCTCAAGCAGCCTCTGGTCAGCTCCTACTGCTTCCCTGGTGGGCAAGCTGTATTCTTTCACTTTTCCCTGCTTGTGTCCTCCTTTCCTCCTATGCTTTTTCTAGCTCACAAGCTCATCATTCATTGAGAACCTGTTCAGGTATACTCTTTTGTTAGAATTCCTCATTTGTGATGATTCCCCTTCAGGTTTGTGATTTTTTTATTTCCATAATAGATATGTACTGCTGCCCCATCCATGGCTGAGCTCTTCAATGTGCTATAAGCATCTGTTGACATTTTATCCTTCTCACATCCTTCCCCATGAACAGGGTCAGGTCTTAGTTTTTGTATCCAGGACAAAGCTGGTTTCGTAGAGAGCAGGCACTGAAAGATACTGTTTAATATTCTTTTTTTTTTTTTAACTGTTTAATAATCTTAAGAGGAGGCATGTCCGAATCAAAAGGACAGAGGTTTTTATTGGGCTCACAAGCATATCACTGGAGTCTTAGTATGTATGCTTCTTTTGCAGCGATCGTAAGCCTGTTGGTAAAGAAGGCATCGACAATAGCAGCAAAGGAGGCTATGTCCAACAGGCCACTGGCTGGAGGAAGGGGGCAGGCCTCGGATATGGCCATCCAGGATTGGGTTCGGCGGAGGAGGTGAAATGGTTTCCATCTTGTTAGGGGTGTCATGAACCTGGTGTATACCTCGGTTCCTCTCATTCTGTGGCCCACAACTATGTCCCAACCTATTAGGTGGGCTTTCTCCACCACTGGCAAAGAACTTGAGAGCTGAGAAGGCTGTCAGTCTTTATTCTTAGGTTATAGCTAGGCATGCTAGGCTCTTTGCAGTTTGATTGGTGATGGGAAGCAGAGAGAAAAGTTGGAGTGGGGCTCATTTTACTGTTACAAAGAGTAAGACATAGGGCAGCATGGGAATCAGGCCGTTTGAGAGTGAAGAATAATTTGGTGAAAAGAACCAGGAACCAGCAATAAAAGGTATAAAGGCATCTCAGAGAGGAATTGTTATCAGAGGTTTTTGATGGCTAAAGTTTGAGGAGCATGATATTAGTCCTGGTTCTCATGAAGGGCCTCACCCCTCATGTTTCAAGAAAAGAAGATAGAAAAGGTGATACAAGGGAACAGTGCCCATTTTGTGTTGTCTTAGTCCCGGTCTGAAAATGCCAAGTATAAGAGGTTGGCTTCTCATATTGCTGGTGTTGAATCCTGAAGTCATGGTGTCACCATCCTTCTTATTCATCTTGAGTGTTTATTAATTAAGCATTCTTTAAAAATTCTCCTGTATCTTGCTTTCCTTACTAGTCCAGAAATGTTAAAGACCAGCCCTGAAGCTAATTAATTTAGAGCCCACTTCAATGTTTGTCTTTGTTCTACAGACTGAAAGTCGGATGAGGGGTCCCAATGTGGGAGCTCCAGGAAGAACGAGCAAGAGACAGTCCAATGAGACTTACCGAGATGCTGTGCGAAGAGTCATGTTTGCTCGGTATAAAGAACTCGATTAAAGAGTGGAGACAAGTCCCATAGGACACAACCTCCTTCTTGTTTTGTTTGTCCGTCTCTCTTTTTGTTTTGTTACTGTTCTTGCTGCTAGAACTTTTTTAAATAAACTTTTTTTCAATGTGATTTTTTTTTTGGGGGGGGTGGTTAAATTTTTCTCCCAGAGATGGGTGGGGGTTGGGGGTAATGGTAGGCGGGGGAGAATCCCTTGATGTGGGCCCATTTGAGGTGATGCTGAAATGGCAGCAAGGGCTTTCGTGAGCCCTGGAACACTGCCTACTGTCAGTGTGAGAGGACTGGCTGCAGGGACCTTTGAACACTGGCTTGTATGAATACTGTCAGATCTAATCTCATTAGTGAAAACAGCATCTCATTATTGTAACTGCTAAGGCTGAACCTATTTCCATAGGTGGGTTTATTACTCATTAGACCTTTAGAAGTGCTCTTCTGACTTTGTTGGTGGTCGGGGGAGGCAGTGTTGTGACACCTCTTTTTCTGAGTGTCTGCTGGGTGTTCAATGCTTCACACATTGTGATCACTACAGCAAGCTGGCATACTAGGAATTATTATGCCAACATAATAGGAATTATGCCACTTCTCTGCAGCCACTGCCCCAGTTTCTTCTTCCCTCCATGCCTAGGATTCTCCAAATAAGTGTCTGCCCTCTTTCAAATCTTTCCTTATTGCCCACCATATCACTCATACCATTTCACAGAATTTGCTTCCAAAGGAAAGGATTTTTTAAAAAATTCTTTGTAGTTAAAAGGACTGCTATATCTTGTGAACCTATTAAAACTTAAAAATAATATCTCAAGGGAGCATATGGTACTAAGAATTGCACTTCTCAGGTATCTCAGGGGAAGAATGATTCTTAGGAAGAGAAC
Organism: Oryx dammah; assembly: GCF_014754425.2. NCBI lineage: Eukaryota > Metazoa > Chordata > Mammalia > Artiodactyla > Bovidae > Oryx > Oryx dammah. Next base: position 10,260,734 of record NW_024070193.1, read on the forward strand.
TGCATGTTTGAAGGAACATCTTGATTGTATAAGGTAGGGGTTTGTAAACTTCTCTGTAAAGAGTCAGAGAGTCAGTATTTTAGTCTTAAGTCATAGGATTTCTGTTGCAACTAACTCAGCTCTACTATAGTAAGAAAGCAGCCACAGGCAATACAAGTGATTTGGCTGTGGTCCAATAAAACTTTATTTACAAAAACAGGTCACAAGCCAGAATTGGCCCAGGGCTTGTGGTTTTTGCCAACCTTTGGTCAAACAAGAGTCTGCATGCATAAAGGAGGACCAAGGAGGGTTCTATTTAAAAAAAAAAAATGAGTAGCGGTATTGGCATTTTTGGACAGGATGAGCAGTGAGGGGTGGGAGAGGTAAGGAGATGGAGGAATATACCAAGGAATAAACATTTCTAGCAACAGTAAATGTGAATTTAAATAGTTTGCTATGCTGTGTCCAAGAATAACCCGTTTCTCTTAATCTTTTGACCCCTTCAAAAAGGAAGACAAACAGGAGTACATTGGCTTCGGGATCAAGAGCCCCTAGTTCTGGGCCTTGCTACCACTAGGGCAGCATTTTAGAAGAAGGGCCATTTGAATCTTTCAGCCCTAGACAGATGTACTCCAAGAGCCCTTCTGCTCTAACTGATAGTCACGAGTGTATCTGTGATATGTCTCATTACTCTCTGTCCAACCTTCATTGAGTAGGTCAAAACACTTTTTGGAAGCTGGTCCAAGCTTTTCCTGAACTAGTCAGACTAAGTTTTCCTTCTAACTTGGTGTCATCCTGTTGGACGCTACATATAGATACATACATACATATGAAAGTGTAGAAAAGTCTATGTGTGTAGACAGTACTACGGTCTGAATGCTTGTGTTCCCCACCACCACCATCACCTAACACCAAAGGTGATAGTATTGCTAGGTGAAGACTTTGGGAAGTAATTAGGTTATGAAGGTGGAGGTATCAGCTGTCGTAATGGGATTAGTGTGCTTATAAAAGAAATTCCACAGAAGTCACCATGTGAAGATACAAGAATTTTGCAGCCTAGAAGAGGGCTCCCACCCAAACATGCTGGAACCTTGATCCTGGACTTCCCAACCTCCACAACTGTAAGAAAAAAATTTTCTGTTTACAACTTAACCATTCTGCAGCATTTTGTTATAGCAGCTGGAACAAAAGGTAGATAATAGTTAGGGAAACAGGTAGGGAGGTAGATAGATAGATAGGAAGATAGAGCCAGGAGAAGAGAGAAAAGTTATCCATTCTGAAATCCAGTGATTTCTACATTTCCATCTATTCTCGTGGGGTGTTTTGGGCTTTTTTCTTCTTTTAAATATGGAACGCTTCACAGATTTGTGTGTCATCCTTGCACAAGGGCCATGCTAATCTTTATCGTCCCAATTTTAGTATATGTGCTGCCAAAGTGAGGCATATTTTTAAGTATCCAAAGAGTTTCCAGTGTCAGTCACTTAATGTCCTTGAAGTTGAAGGATAAGCCTTGGTTAAAACATGTTTTTCTGGGAAAAAGATTTCCTAGTATATCTGAAGCTTCTGGTTTGAAATCTCTTTTGCCATCCTTCTACTTATTCTTGAAAGATTTCTTCTTACCCAAAAAGAGAAGAGTATAAGTTTGGTTTTCCATAATTAATACCTTCCTCTGCATTGTTATGGTCTAGTTTTCAATTTGTATATGTGACCTTAAAAATCAGTTCCCTTAAACTGTATCTATAAAGAATGCCAGTGGGCAAGTTATGTCAATTGGATACATAGGTATACCACCATCTGACTGATGAGTCAGGGTCCAAATATCTCTCGAATTGCTGAAGAATCTCTGCTGCTTCTGCTGCAAATGTTGCACTTTTAATTTTGGTGGTGGATTCATTTGTTCACTCAACGAATATTTATTAGTGTATACCGTGTGCCTGGCAGCAGCAGAGGCACTGGGGGATATAAAACTAAACAGAGAAAAGTCCCCACCCTTCTGGAGTTTACATTCTAGTGGATGAAGGCATGGACTCAAACCAAATTTACTAATTCAAATCCTAGTTCCACCACTATAGTGTGGAACCCATAGTGTGACCTTTTAGCGTGACCTACTGTTTCTAAAACAAGGACAGTGATAATGGTTTTGACTAGGAGACCAGCATTTGAGGCAGCTGTTTAAAGGTAGAGTCAACAGAATTTGCTGACAGATTGAGTGCAAGGGAAAAAAAGTCATGGATGGCTCCCAGGCTGTGTTAATTTTGAGATGTCTTCCCAGTGGCTCAGCGGTAAAGAATCCACCTGCAATGCAAGAGACACAGGTAGGCATGGGTTCGATCCCTGGGTCAGGAAGTTTCCCTGGAGGAAGAGATGGCAACCTACTCCAGTATTGTCTGGAAAATCCCATGGACAGAGGAGCCTAGCAGGCTACAGTCCTTGGGGTTGACTGAACACAGCATACACATTAGACAGCCAATTAGTAACTACTAAATTGTTGTTCAATTGCTCAGTCGTCTGGACTGTAGCATGCCAGACCTCCCGGGCCTTCACTATGTCCTGCTCAGAGTCATGTCTATTGAGTCGATGGTGCCGTTCAACTGTTCTATTAACCCTGGAAAGTAACTTTCCCGTGTCTTTGCCTTAAACTAAAGATTACCAATAAGATAATATTCTGAAGACTGCCTTCAAGAAACTTCTTAATTACCAGAAACGTCAATTTTCTTACTTGCAAAATGGGATTAATAGTCATCCCAAAAGGTTATGAAGATGGAAATAGATATTTGTGAAGCATGCAGCCCAATAGTAAAATCTAGCATTCAATAATGCAAAAGGTGATCAACCTACGTTCCTTCTAAAGTAAGATTAAATGTGATGGTTTACATCGCGTCGGTGAAAACAAACTGTACTAAGGCCCATGTAGCAAAGGCAAATAATTACTATGCTTAATCAAGATAAGAGGTCTAATCCGGATCTGGAAAAGGCAGACAAGGCCGAGGTTTTGAAGAAAGGGAAATACGTAGGAAATTGACACAGGCTGTAGCTAAGTGACGTGCTGCCCTAGCGACCACAGTTCCCAGCAGCCCTCGCGCAGCCAGACACCTTCGCGGATTGGCCGCCTCCTTAGGCAACGTGTGGTGGGGGAAGGGGATAGGCGCGAGGTACTGTGGGTAGGAGACGGCCGTCGGCGGAGGCGCCATTTTGTGAAGCGGCCGTACCCTGTTGGAATTCCTTGGCATAAACTGCTATTGCTGCTACTTTCGTCCTTCCTGGGGGTAAGTGCGGCGGCCGCCCGTAATGACTGGCGGTTCTTTCTGCTGTGGCAGGCCCTGTAGAGCCTCCCTGTCAGCCGCAAGCTGCGGCCGTTCAGCCCCAGCGGGATCTCGAAGGGCTACCCGAGGCATTGGAGGGCCGCGCCCCTCCTCGGCACAAGCGCTGTCAGCTTTCAGAGAGCGTTCTCCCGGCCAGCCCGAGGCCCTCTTCTCTTGGGGCTGTGAGTGTGCCCCTCCCGGGACGTGTCTCCAACTCCCAGGCCAAGTTGAGCAAGGAGTCGTCGTCTGTCCCTCAGATACTTCTCAGGGGCGCCCTGACAGTCTCTAGCCGCCATAGCTCCGCAGGTTCTCCTGAATCAACTCTCTCCGGAAAGCTGTTCGCTGAAGGGTGATCTGGGGCTGGGAACCTCTTGGGGGTCGGGAGGCGCAAGTGCAAGCAGGAAGAGAAAGCTGGACGCCTGAGTCGGTCGCGCAGCCTGTGGCACCGCCATCTCACCCGCGACTCCCCACGGAGGTGGGTCTGGGCAGTGCCCAGGCGTTGAGGGGCTGCAGCAGGGATTCTGCCCAGGTCCTTGTTCCTCCCTGATGGTTCTGTTCCCTGTATTAATTCACATGTTCGTTGAGCGCCTGCCTAGAACAGGCGCCAGGGACGGCTGTAACTAGTTTGTCAGACCTCGCAAGCATCGAAGGCCGTCTAGCTGTGTGTTTTACCACCGTCAGTGCGCAACGGGGCCAGGTTGGCTGCCTCAGGGACCTGTGGTGATTATTGTTACCTGGGAATTAAGTCGTACGGAGGTTTACTCTTGGTTGATATAGCTTTGGATCTGCCGTTGCGTTTAAACGGAGTCGATTTTCAGTTAGCCCAGCATCGGCTTTCTGAAAGGTTTTAAATTTTTCATGAGTAATTTTTGAATTTTGTTTTGCTTCTTGAATTAATAAAGACACTTTGGTTAATGTTTTAAGGCTCAACTACCCCATTGGAGTTGCTTTGATTCAGAACACAGGGAGCTGATTGCAGCTGTGCCCTTTTTGCTTTGTAATCCTACAGTGGGAGCAGGGAAGGCATCTTCTGCTTGCATCCTTTTATGGGTTTGTGTTTGAATATGGAATCTAATATTTTTAACTCGGCTAGCCTTCCTCCTATGCTTACTGTTAACAAAACCGTCGTTTGATTTTAATGTTGACAGTCGGTCCCCACCCCTCAACCTTAGCTCGTCACTGTTAATGGTTTGAAGAAATTCCAGTCTCAGTGGTGTCCCAGCTATGAAACAGGACTTAGGTGATCTCCCAGATTTGCAGCAACGGATCTCTCTTGTCTCCTAGAAAAAAGCAAATTTGAACCTTTTGGAGCAGTGTCCTAGATCTTCATTAGAACGATGGGTTCAGACAAACGGTAAGTTATTACTGTACATGCCTTTGATCTCAACATTTCAATGGGGACTGAGCTATTTGTTGAAAATTGTTTACCATATTAATATTTGAATCTGTGTTTTGTGTCATGCATTCTGTGAGCACTTTCATGATACTTGCTCGCATAAACACATGGTTTAATGAGATAATGAAAAATCCTGTGTGAACTGTCCTGTGGTAAAAGTTGAGGGGCCTGTTAGAACAGTTAGGAACCTGTGTTTTCTTGGAAACAGCCAGGAAAGCTTCCTGGAGAAAGTATTCTCTTATGGTGAAGCCTGAAGGGTAAGAAAGAATTAAGCAAAGAAGGGCTTGGTGGAGTAGGAGATCATGAAGGTTCCTGGTGTGGATAACAGCCTCTGGCAGAAAGTAGGAAATTGTCCTGTCTCTTTGCACAGTACCTGGCTGTGGAAGGCAGTCAGTGAAGGCCAGTTCTCATTATTATCCCGTCCATGACAAGATGATCCAGATTATAGAGCTGAGAAGCTTTGGACCATGAGTTACATTAAAAAAGAAGAAAGAAAAACTGCTGAAGAATTAACAGAGAATTAAGATGAGAGCATTTGGCTCCTGTGTCATCTGTGGAGTCTCCCACTCAAACCATTTGATTTAAACACACAACTTCTGCTTATTCAGCCAGCTGCCTCCTTAATATTGAATCCAGGCCCAGTGATAGATCAAACTGATGGCCCACTGGGACTCGGGAAATGTTCATGTTACATGATGTCATTGTTTGGTTCCAAATAAACATTTACCGTTTTAGGGTCTCTCATTCATATACTTTACATTGTGAAATTGCCCTGGACTATTTGTTATCATTCACTTCTTTTTATTAAATTTGTATACTCTAAATGATGCCCTAAAAGGCCTTCCCTTTATTTTGTCCTTATACAGAGTTTTATGAATCTGGTAAACAATTTATCAAAGAACTGTTTGTAAAGAGACACAGATGTATAGAACAGTGTTTTGGACTCTGTGGGAGAAGGTGAGGGTGGGATGATTTGAGAGAACAGCATTGAAACGTGTATATTATCATACGTGAAACAGATCGCCAGTCCAGGTTCAATGCATGAGACAGGGTGCTCAGGGCTGCTGCACTGGGATGACCCTGAGGGATGGGATGGGGAGGGAGGTGGGAGGGGGATTCAGGATGGGGAACACATGTACACATGGCTGATTCATGTCAATGTATGGCAAAACCAATACAATATTGTAAAGTAATTAGTCTCCAATTAAAATAAATAAATTAATTTTTTAAAAAAGAACTTTTTGTATCTGTGGTCCAATGAGTTTAAGCCTTTTGTTATTAGATTATTAGCCCAGTGCTGCCTAGTAATGAAAAATAAATCAGATGTTATAGGAAATAATGTTCTCTGATGATGCTTTTTATTATAACAATTGAACTTGGTTAACTGCCTAACGGGGAAAAAAAAACTTAACTCATCCAGTTCAGTGGTCCATTTCTCAGTAGTGAGAATACCCTTCAGAGTGGATGAGTCAGGATATGTTTTCTTTTGAAACTGAATGAAATGAGAATACATTTGACCCTTAAACAACACAGATTTGAATTGTACAGGCAGATTTTGTTCAATAAATACAGTACTACATGATCTGTGGTTGGTTGAATCTGTAGATGCAGGACTGGGTATACCAGGGGGCTTACTGTGCAACTTCAGCATCCATGGATTTTGGTATCTGCAGCAGGTCCTGGAAACAGTCCCTGACAGGAACAACTGTAATTGCATTCTTCCTATTTAAATTGATCAGTAAGATCTGAAATCAGGGATGAAAGGAGCGATGTGTAGATCACAGGCTTGGGGAAATGCAGGATAAACATGGACAGACAGCCTGTCTCAATTGTAAGTTGTTATTTGGTGATCAATTTTAAGGGATGCATTGAACTATTTGGATACCTTATAAACCAAAATGTGGATTGAAAATTTTTTCAACCATGTTTTCTAGAAGGACAAAATGTGATTTACTTAAGAATAAAGGAAAATTTTCTTCCCTGGCAGAGTGAGTAGAACGGAGCGCAGTGGAAGATACGGTTCCATCATAGACAGGGATGACCGTGATGAGCGTGAATCCAGAAGCAGGCGGAGGGACTCAGATTACAAAAGATCTAGTGATGATCGGAGGGGTGATAGATATGACGACTACCGAGACTATGACAGTCCAGAGGTGAGTGACCAGCAACTATTTATGGAGTTGTTAGAATTATGAAATAAGTATACCAAGTGTGAGAATCTCTCAGGAGGAGTGTTTTATTCAAACACTTTAGTATTCTGAAATCTGTTTAGTCAGCTGTAATTCTCAAAGACAGACGGAGATGTGTAATCAGAATTCTTGGCCAGGATTTACATAGGGCTCACCAGGCACTCTTTTGAGCACATGGCTAAGATGAACTTATTCAGATCTCACTACAACCATGTAATGTAGTTACTGTACCCATGTTAAAGATGAGGCAATTGGGGCGTAATTATATACCATCCCTTGGCCTCAGATAGTTTCTGAAAGTTGTAGTTTAATATTGTAGCGTAGCTTTTTTTCACATTTCTTTCCATATGCATCAACTTTGTTTAGAAGTAATGTTGTGCTACCCATATAATTTGGCACTTTTTTTTTCTTTTTTATTCATATAATCATCTTATTTTAACAAGTAATACTGTTTGTGTGTAGATATACTGTTCGGTGAGTTGTTAAACCATTCTTCCTGAAATTAAATGATTGTTGCCAGGTTTGGGGGTTTTTGTTTTTTTGCTATTTTAGAAGACACTATGGTGAACATCATTGTGGAGTTCGTGTATTATCTCTGTTCCTAAAGATGAATTATTAGGAGTGGAGGGAGTGGATCAAAGGGTATAAAAAGCCCAGTGTGATTTGAATTACAATTTTGTTCATTGTAAATCAGAGAGAACGTGAAAGAAGGAACAGTGACCGATCTGAAGATGGCTACCATTCTGATGGTGACTATGGTGAACATGACTATAGGCATGACATCAGTGACGAGAGGGAGAGCAAGACCATCATGCTTCGCGGCCTTCCCATCACCATCACGGAGAGCGATGTAAGGGGACCAACTGTTCTAATGAGCCATCAGTAGGCCCAACAGACTCTGAGCTTCTACCGTTATTTTCTGGTGTTCTTTTTAGCTCAAACTAATATGTAGTGAAGTACCTTTCTATAATTAGGGTGAAGTTCTCTCAACTGGCTATTGAAGCTCAATATACAGTTTTCAGAACCACAGGGAACAGTTTTTATTCTTTCAATAATAACTCCTAGAAGATAGTCAGTACATTTTTGTTGAATTGGTCACTTATTCACTGAGATTATATCCATAAGAACATTTTAATAATTCAGCATCCTTTGATTTGTTGGAAATTGTATTATCCATTTGAAACCTCTGGAAAGCTTTTTGACAAGCCTGGCTTCCCCCTTCTCAGACTGGCCAACTATGGCTTTGGTGCACTGGACACTGCCTGGTTTCCATTGGTATCTCTGGCCTTCACCATTCCTTCCAGCCCCATCCACCACTTGGCTTCTGCTGCAGGCGACTTTGAACATGTTCATTGTTCTGCCAATATGCCCCCTTGCCTCCCCTTTTTTTTTTGCTGTGCTGTGTGGGCATTTGGGATCTTAGTTCTGCAACCAGGGATGGAGCCTGTGTCCCCTGGGTTGGAAGCACAGAGTCTTAACCTGTCTAGTTGTGGACGTGGGCTTAGCTGCTTTGCAGCATATGGGATCTTAGTTCCCAGGCCAGGGATTGAACCCACGTCCCCTGAATTGGAAGGTGGATTCTTAACCATTGGGCCACCAGGGACGTCCCCAGGCAGAATTTCTTATGTGTATCCCCAACCCTTGAACTCAGGAGGCTGCCCAGCCAGTGTCTGTAAAATGAATGTGATGTTTTGAAATATATTTTATAAACCATATAAATCATAGTGTTATGCCAGTATCTGTTGTCTTGGGGTATTCAAGGTAATAGTCTGACTATGAATTTTAGAGCTGTATTGAGTTCACATAGCCTTGGTCTTCTAAAACGCTGGAAGTGACAAAATGTGAGATAGGATGTTTGAGTTAATAGTGGGTATTTATTTGTGTTCCAAAACACACTTGTCCCACTGTGTACTGTTACACTGCAGAACCATGGATCCTCCCTCATAAACGCTGAAGGATGGTAGCTAAAGTTAACAGATAATGAAGGCAATGCAGAGTAGAAAGGGATGTGTTGGAAGAGGTCTTGTTGAAAGTAGTTCTGTGGAATAGTAACTTGATGCTTCTTAAGGGAGCTTTGTTACTGGTGGAGGGTAAGGAAGAGCTCCAGGGAACTGTTAGTTGAGCTTATTCTTGAGGGATAGAAAACGTTTTGATCTGGTGGAGAACTGAGGATTAAGGCGTGGACTGGTCCTAACTAGCTTGATTTGACTGAAATCAAAGATGTTTGGCAGGAGAAAAGTGTATTTGGGGGCCACTGCTGGCCCTAACTAGCTTGATTTGACTGAAATCAGAGATGTTTGGCAGGAGAAAAGCGTATTTGGGGGCCACTGCTGGAATCTTTGAAAGCCCAGCTAAGTATAAAAAAAAGCTGCCGAAGTTTTTGCCTGGTAACAAAAGCTGTGCAGGTTTGAATGGTAGAGTCGGAATGGTAGGGGCTAAAAGGAAGGCAGAGCTGAGCTCAGGTAGCAGTAGCCATGGGCATGTAGAATAGGGGATAAAAGAAATCCTGCAGGAGTCAGTTGAGGAAAGTTTACTTGTTGATCATGTTGTTCCCTTGAGTCTGTTACGCTTGTGGCCCTTGAAGCCTGCAGAAGTGGGTGGCAATGGGAAGAGCCATGCCCTAGCTGACCCTGGGGGCCCTACCTTCTGGTAATGAAACAAGATTGTAATTGTTGTTTATTTCAGGCTTCTCGGGGAACTAGAAGTGCTTACCATAAGAAGTCAGGTTTTTCCAAGTAGGCTTTCTGAGATTCCCCAAATTTGTGCAATATTTGTGGGAAATTTGCTTGTTGGGCTCTTTGGTGGTGGTTTAGTTGCTAAGTTGTGTCTGACTCTTACGATCCCATGGAAGCTCCCAGGCTCCTCTGTACATGGAATTCTCCAGGCGAGGATACTGGTGTGGGTTGCCATTTCCTTCTCCAGAGGATCTTCTTGACCCAGGAATCGAACCTGGATCTCCTGCATTACAGGCAGATTCTTTACCAACTGAGCTATGAGGGAAGCCTCCTCATATTGGGACCTTTAAAAGCATTTTAAAATGATAGTGTTCTCTTGAATGAACTTCAGTTTATCACTTCCATCATTATTTGTCCTTTGTAATCCCCTCAGGGACATATGAACTCCTAGAGCAACTGTGTTTAGTTAATTTTGTTACTATGTGTGTTACTGTATCACTATATTCATAGTTTGTCTTTAGTTACTCTGGTAACTAAGTTTTCGGTAACTATGTTGCCAAGCATGAACTTGAGTCAGGTGATTGGGTCTGGCTTGATGTTAACACTTCTACATACTCTCTATTTGTGCTAGTCTCCAAAGCCACTAGGAGTATTGACTCATGCTCTTAGGGGAAATACAAACTTAGATTCCTGTAAGCCTCTGGTCACAACATTTTCACTAACAGATCAATACATAGCCTTATTTCGTGTATATTTCTGTTTAAATGTGCCTTATTTAATATATACTTTGATTCATTAGCATTGAACACTAGACAGCACTTCAGCACTACACCTGGAGAGCCATTTTAAACAGTGAAATCGCCAACAAAAAGTACAAAAATGTGAAATACCTGCCAGTAAATAGACCAGAAGGACGACATCTGTTTTCAATATGAAAGCTGATACAAAGCATAGCATACTCTGCCAGGAACATGTGCATCAGGCAACTCAAACTTTTTACTATTCTGCACATGTTTGCAAATGACCTTGAAAGCGCAAGTGGTATTCATTTGGAGTATAATGAATTTTAATTAGTAGGCAAATCTACCCCAAATAATGAGGACTGATTTTACATAATCCTGCAACCTTTACACGTAGTAATGAAATGGGGAAGCCACTAAGAGTCTCTCACAAATTTGTCCCTGGTGTTTTTCCTGAGAGTATTGCTGCCTGGTATGATTGCCGGAGAGACTGATGTCTTTTTTAATGTATTTTGCTTTTTGCAGTGAAGGTTTGATTTGAAATTGGTAATAAGTTTAGCAGCCAGAAGTCTTTCTTAAGGCCCAATTCATGTTCACTTTGATTTACTAGGAGCCTAAGAATATTACAAGATTTTTTTTTTAATGTAAATGTAAGGAAACTATTTCTTTAAGACATTGTGCAAAAAAGGTTTCTTTTAAGGGAGTTCCTTGTTTTGGGGCTCTGGATTTCTTAGTCTCCTTCAGAGACTCTACATATCATCTGCCTCTTTTAAATCTTTTTCTTTTCTCCCTGGTCCTTTAGAACAAAGGACAAGATTAGCCTGAGGGGGCGGGTGGAGGCTTGAGGGTCAGCACACCACAAGCAAGGCTGTGTCTCACAACATAAAGTAGCTGTACTTGAGGAAATCCCCCATCAGCAGGTAAAGAAGGCTTTCAGAGCTATTATAGTATATCAGTTTCTATGAGAAGCATCCCTTCTTTTGTTCTATTTTTAGACTAATTGCATTTTGATGATAGAAGTTTAAAAGCTTGGCCAATTAAGCTTAAGTAATATAAGCTTAAGTTGATGTAATCCCTAGTCTTTGAACTCTCTTTAGTGTGGAATGGTTTGTGGCTAAAGCTTTAACAGTAAATGTGTAAAACCCTGTGCAGATTCGAGAAATGATGGAATCCTTTGAAGGCCCTCAGCCTGCGGACGTGAGGCTGATGAAAAGGAAAACAGGTGAGAGCTTGCTTAGTTCCTGCTGTTCTGGTTCTCTTCCCCATTCCCACCTCAGTCCCTAAAGAACATCTGATATTCCCCAGTCTTCAAGCACATGAATTCAGAATGAAAGGTTTGCCATGGCTAAGGAATGTGACTCTTTGCAAACGATGTTAGAAAGCACCTGAGGACCTTTTTAAAAACTTTGTTTTTAGGGGCTTTTTTTTCCCTTCGGTAAGTAGTGATGTATAAACTCCTTGTTTGACTGTTTGTAATCGGTTGCATGGTTACTTTTTAAGCGTGGAATCAAATCGAATGGCATTTAGTTCAGGCGGCTTGGTTCCTTGCCATGGCAAAGTATCAAGAAGATCCCCAAGTCAAGTCACATTTGTAAAGCTGCTTCCCAATTGGCTTTGTCACGCAGTGTTGAAGCAGTGGGAGAGAGATTCACCTGTTATAAAGGAACTGACTAACACGAGTATCCCGTCTATATCTGAATGCTGTCTCTAGGTGTAAGCCGTGGTTTCGCCTTCGTGGAGTTTTATCACTTGCAAGATGCTACCAGCTGGATGGAAGCCAATCAGGTTGCTTCACTCACCAAGTCTAGATATTCATGAAAATGGAACAAGTCTGTACAATTAAAAAAAAAAAAGGTTGAAGGAGTGGTTTGTTCCAAAGGAGTGACTTTACAAAAAAAAAAGGCTTTGTATATATTAAAATTGATGTTACTGGAATAAACACAGTACCACACGTTACACTGCAGAGTTTGCTCTGCCTTTAAACATGGCTACCTGACATGGCCTTGTTAACCACTGAATATTTGTCTGGTAGTTATCAGAACATCTTGAATATTCCCCCTTTCCTCCCCTGATTATATTCCTGTTTATTATATCCTTTGAGAGTCATCTTAGATTATACAACTCTCAATTTGACAATGAAGAGAATATAATTGAAGTTTGCTGTAGGAATTTTGTAAGTAATTATTTCAACTTGGAGACCTCAAGCCTCCTAGAGGCATAACTGCTCATATGGGTCTTCAAGAACTATTTAAGGATCTAGTAGAATTTATGAACAGTAAGTCTGATGAGATTAGCCTAAGAGCTGGTGTCCTGCTGCTGTCTAATCTAGTTAGAGTGGCATTAACATCCTAATCTCCCTGAGAATGCCTCTTAAAGTCTGTTCAAAGCAAATCTTTGATGATTTCTTTGATGTGGCATTAACTGAATCATTCTACAGTTCATCAAGATAATGTTCAGTGCTTGGCACATAAATAACATTTTTTGCCAGAACTCCAAAGCACAGTATTGAATGCCTTAACCAAGTGCATTCTGGGAAGTTTGCTTAACTCATTATGTTGCTTCTCTGTAGCATTTTATGATTTGTTACTCATAAATAAGAGTTATATTCTTTGGAAACTTAATATCATTAATAATGTGACTCACTAATGAGGATATCATTTTGATTGACTTGTTAGATTTTTAAGCCTCTCACATCCTTAACCCAGAGGTGACAACCTGATCTTATAATGGTAGATCTTAATTCATTTCATACCATGGACACCATCCTAGTAAAATTCAGGACATAACACAAGCTTCATGTGAACCTGCTTTCTTTACATGACAGCATCTTTTTAAAGCATCTTATTAATATAGTCGATGTATCAGAATGACTTGGGAGTTTAAAACTCCTGGGAAATTGAAACCTGAAAGACACTTAAAAGCGGCACAATTTTAATGTATACAAAGCTGTGTTAACGTGTAACTATTTCATTACAGTTCAAATTCACTCCAGAAATGAAAGGCCAGTAGGATTAGGGACTCAGTGATAGTTTGGAATCGCCCCAAACCAGCACATCCCTCTTAGTGGGATGATCTGTTGACTTATCTCCCAGCTTCTTTATTTTTGCTTCTGTACAACACAGTGAGTGGATGACCTTCAGCTTTTTCCCTCTTGGCCAGACATGCAGTCTTGCCTTTAGATATTGCAGAGACAACATTCACAGCATGTCTTAACTCTTCCAGGATTTGCGAGAACCAAATTACTCAACAGTATGTATGTTTGGAGGGGTTAGACTCCTTTAAAAAGTTTGGATATCTAACCTCCTACTTAAATCCCTTCTGACGGTGTCAGAACACCCCGCTCCCTTTCCCTCCCCCCAGAAAAAAAAAACAGAAAAGGTGTTCCTGTTAAAATGAAGGCTCTTTGGGGGCAGATGCTGGGTGTGCTCTTGGTAAACTGTTTCAGCTCGGAATTTTCACTTTTGAAAATAAAATCCCTTGTAGTCACGCAGTTGACTAGAAGGATGAGGTGGTATATGAACACTTAGACACTTTTCCTAACCCCCTGAAGAAACTTCATTGGCCTCCTGGTTACTCATCTTGAAGAGAGTACCATCTTATTTCAGTGAAAAACACATCTGTCACTCAGGACATCACGTGGTTGCACTTGGCAGGAAGAAACCTCATTTAGCTGTTTTTAGAATCGATGGCATTCAGACTAGTGTCTCCTGAGAAAATTGTCACCAGCTTCCCTTTAAAAATGGGTTTCCCTCTCATTGTCCCCAAAGGACACATCCTGAAGCAGGAATTTGGGTGAAGGGGAAATGTAAAGGCTTTCACTTTGCATAAGGATGTGGGACTGGGGGAACAGTGAAGCGAAGCCCAAGGACACCATGCTAAGGGCTAACGTAGGAGACAACCTCAGAACTGGGAGAGTTGTGTCTTCTGCTCTTTGAACTAGATTGTCAACTCTCAGGCAGCCTGTCAATGCTGAATGTTAGGACTTCTGTCTCTGCTGGAGACACGGCCTGGTGCATGTCAGCGTTTATAGCGTGTGTCAGCTTCCTCAGCACTCCCTGACTCCGTTTACCTTTACTCCGCATCCCATTCTCTTACTGCCTATCTGAAGGATTGGATGGGCAGAGTATAGGTGGCGGTGGTTGGTCCTCCCCGTATGTTGTCCATTTAATTCCAGAGCACTGATTTTTCCGAAGTGTGCTCTGCCCTGGGAAAATGGACACATGTTCCTCACAATGGGAATAACTAATTACTTCTTTTTTTTTTACAGAAAAAGCTGGTGATTCAAGGAAAGCATATTGCAATGCATTATAGCAATCCCAGGCCTAAGTTTGAAGATTGGCTTTGTAACAAGGTAAGCACGTGTTCTTCCCAGACAAACCAAACTCTTGGAGTTTTCTGTTTTCTATTTGTTTGACTATCCAAACAAGAAAATGAGTAAAATACATGATTACCAGCTTTTATCAGGAGGTGATTTTCATACTTTGTGACTTTCTTGGGTCCTCCTGAGTAGGTATTAGAGGACAGACTCCCTCAAACATGAGAGATTTTAAGAACCAGATTCTAAGCCCAGTGTTTCAATTAAGATTTTAAGTTTGTTTTACTTTACAGTTTCTTAATTCTAGCGCGCTCATCTTTTGGCAATCTCTTTGTTAACAAAACCCTTTGTGGCCCTGCTCGCGTTATATAAGGGAGTTATATAAGGTCTGTTACGAGTAAGGAATGGTATCCATGGGCAAAACCCTAAGTGGGCAAGTGTCACCAAAGTCACAAAGTAGGTGTTGCTATTGGCATTTTGAGAGTACTTGGTGTCACATGTCCAGCAGGGCTCTAGACAGAATTTCATTCACATTGTATTTGTGTATATAGAGTGGTATATAGTATATAGTGCTTTTCTGACATAAGGGAGAACTTTGCCAGTGGCTTGCTGCAAGGTTTTGGGGTGAACTGAAACTTTTCCCCAACTTGAGAAAAATGGAAATCTACTTCAAAACACATCAGAATGTATTTTTCTGGGGGTCATTCATATAGTGAAATTTTTAGGTTAATGCTCCTTTGTCTTCAATGCGTAGGATCACCTTCTGCTTTTATTGCTCCTCACTGGGACTTGCCTGTGACCCTCTTGCTCTAACCCACATTGTTACTAGTAAACCTGGCCTACCATGAGATAGGATAACAGATAAAACTTTTTATTTTCCAGTGCTGCCTTAACAATTTCAGGAAAAGACTAAAATGCTTCCGATGTGGAGCAGACAAGTTTGGTAAGCCCAGATTTGGCTGTTTGGGAATATGTATTGAAACTTGACTAATTGGGTTGTCTGTGAACCTAAGGAAAAGTACAGGCTGTGGGGTATTTAAGCAATAACGTATATATTTTCCTTAAACCTTCTACCTTAGGTTATGTAGTTATTTTCTTTAAACCTCCTTCCTTAGATTTAGTAGATCCTGCTGTTGAGTGCAAGAATACAAAGAGTTCTTTTATTTTTCAAAATTAAGTCAGCTTTCCTGCTTTGCATTCTGTATCTGCTTTTCTTTACAGAGATGAAGTCCTCCGAAGTCCTCCAGTGGCCTAGTTTTTGCATTCCACATTTAAAATTCATGTCAAAATTAATGAGGTTTTACTGTAGCCACAAATGGTTAAAAAAGAAAAAATAACAGCTACGTTTACTTAAAACTTTGGTATTTGAATGTATTTATGTTGGTTTGTTGTTTGTCTTCAATTACTGATTCTTCCTCTTTTCTTCCCTTTCTTGTAGACTCTGAACAGGAAGTGCCCCCTGGAACCACAGAATCAGTTCAGTCTGTTGATTACTATTGTGATAGTAAGTGCAAATGTAATCTTTTGGCTGTTATATTGGAAACTGATCTCCGTTGGATGTTTTTTGTTCTCCTGCTCTTTTTTAACGAGGAGCAGTCAGTGGCTTCAGATGTCTTGTTAAAGACTGATTTTTGGATTTCTTTTCAATGTCAAAGTGAAAGATATATTCAGTTGACCCTTAAACAACAATGGGTTTGAACCATGTGCATCTATGCTGGTTTTTTTCTTTCTTTTTTTAAATGAATGCTACAGTACTACACTGGGCTCCCCTGGTGCCTCAGACAGTAAAGAATCCACCTGCAGTGTGGGAGTCCTGGGTTCAGTCCTTGGGTTGGGAAGGTCCACTGGAGGAGGGCATGGTAACCCACTGCAGTATTCTTGGCTGGAGAAACCCCATGGACTGAGGAGCCTGGTGGGCTACAGTCCATGGGGCTGCAGAGAGTTAGATACTACTGAAGCGACTGAGCACACACAGTACTACACTGTTTACTGGCTGAGTCTGGGGATGTGGAACTACCAGTAGAGAGGGCTGGCTGTAAAGTTATACACAGATGTTCTATTGCATGGTGGGAGTGGGGTCAGCACCCCCTCATCCCCCTGCATTCAAGGGTCAAATATACTGGAAACCTCCCAAAATGGGTTTGTTTGTACTTGAATCTGCTTTGAAAGGCATTGGTGGTAGAAATGCGTGTCTCTGTCATTTGTCTCGTTCACCTGCAGCAATCATACTTCGAAACATAGCTCCACACACTGTGGTGGATTCCATCATGACAGCCCTGTCTCCCTACGCGTCCTTAGCTGTCAATAACATTCGCCTCATAAAAGACAAACAGACCCAGCAGAACAGAGGCTTCGCGTTTGTGCAGCTGTCTTCTGCAATGGTGAGATGTTCATTGAATCTTTCCTTTTAAAAGAAACTGAGATAAGAGGCAAATGTGGTTCATCCAGTTGTGATGCTACCTACGTCTAATGTTCTTGGAGCCCAAAGTTCAAGACTTAAGTAATGACAGTTATTGCAGTGCTAAATTATAGGCCGATGGCTTTAGTAAGTGGTAAAAATACCATTGGTATACCTGTAGATAACTGGCTGAACTGAAGTCTGAGCCACAGTTTAGTCTTTTTTCATGCTTTTAGATTGACCTAGCACTGGCTCCATTAATAATACTAGATACCTTGAAAGAGGGCTTTTTAAAATTTCTCATGATTTCATATCCACAGATAATAATGAATTGCCTTTTTTTTTTTAATTTCTTTGACTAGGATAGGTGGTAGATACTTTCAGTTGCATGACAAAAATCACAAAATTGTTTTTCTTCACATTCTCCTGCAGGATGCTTCTCAGCTGCTGCAGATACTACAGAGTCTCCATCCTCCTTTGAAAATTGATGGCAAAACTATTGGGGTTGATTTTGCAAAAAGTGCCAGAAAGTGAGTGGCTTCATTGCCCTTACTTCAAACCGCTGCATCTACATGCTTGTCCGAGAATGCGCTGCTAACTACACTCGAAGCCCAGTACTGAGTGGGATCCTTCCTAATTGGCTGGGAAGGATGCACTTGTCTTCTTAGCACTTATTCCCTCCTATCCTCAATACCAGTTGCCAGAAAGCCTGAGAGCAGGACAAAACAGACTTGGTAGATGGGTTGAGAATATGTGCTATGCAAACTGCTTCAGAATGGTGGAAACCCATCTGGAAATAATTCTTTCCTTCCACAACAGCATGCTAATACAGCTTCATGTATGTAGAGCTTCATTCTAGTGATGTAAATTCCCCATTTCTAGTATCATTGCCCATCAAGTGGACACCTTATTAAATAGAAGAGTACAAAAGAAAGCAGCTATACCGCAGGGACACATGCCCACGTAGGGCTTTGCCTGTGGAGACCCTTCCTCACTCTGAAATGTGGTATTGCTGGCATTGGAGACCTTCCAGTAAAGTCTGGGTAGCGTGGGGTTAAGTGATGGGGAAGCATACTGATATAAAGTCACATGGTTGGATTTTTGTGGTTTCAGAGACTTGGTCCTACCAGATGGTAACAGGGTCAGCGCCTTCTCCGTGGCTAGTACCGCCATTGCTGCTGCTCAGTGGTCATCTACCCAGGTAAAGGGAAGGATCTTTCTGCTCCAAGTAGTGTGGTGGTGGTGCCCAGATTCATAGAAGTCAGCTCTGTGATTGTGCTTGCCTTAGAAGCTCTGCAAGGACATTTGAAGACCTCAGTGTCCACTAAGTCTGTCTATGTTTCCTCTTCTTTTGACATTGTAGTCTCAGAGTGGTGAAGGAGGCAGTGTGGACTACAGTTACCTGCAGCCAGGCCAAGATGGCTATGCCCAGTATGCTCAGGTGGGTAGACTGGACCATTATCTGACTTCTGGTCTCCAGAGTTTGTCCAAGGATGGCAGCTTTAATGGTGGACTCTTCTTCAGTACTCACAGGATTACCAACAGTTTTATCAGCAACAAGCTGGAGGATTAGAATCCGATGCATCATCTGCATCAGGTAATAGATTTCATATTCTTTTTATCTCCTGTTTAAGCAAATACAGTTGAGGACATAGAGCTAGATGTTCTCATTAGATCCAAATAAATCTAGGAGAGCCATTTTCCTGTAAGACAGGGGATTGGGCACTTTCAGGGATGTCAGCATGTACTTAAGCTTCTGGGGCAATATTGGCATTGCTTATGCAGTGGGCTTCCCTGGTGGCTCAGATGGTAAGAAGCCACCTGCATGCAGAAGACATGGATTTGATCCCTGCGTCAGGAAGATTCCCTGGAGAAGGGAATGGCTTCTCAACTCCAGCATTCTTGCCTGGAGAATTCCACGGACAGAGGAGCCTGGTGGTCTCGAGTCCATGGGGTCACAAAATTCGGACAGGACTGAGCGACTAACAGTTGTGCATATCAGGAGCTGATACAAAGCTCTTGGAGACTATGCCATCATGAGTGTTCATTCTTGAATTTAATTCAGTATTTTCCCTCTCTGTGCTGTTTGGAATTGTGGGTGCCCATGTAAGCTCAGGTGAGCAGTCTCTTGTCCAGACATCAATCAGAAGGGTCACTCTTAAAAGCTGTTGCTCTAGTTTTTGTTCCAGTATTACAAAGGTGTGGCAGTTAAGTCTATTTTCAACCCCAGAGCAGATGTGGAAACCTTCTTCCCCTTCTTAGCCATCATACAGAATGTCTGACTTTGTGTATCACATTCTAGTAGGATTATAAAAATGAGAATATCATAGGTTAAAGAGTACTTACTGGGAATTAGGTGGTTAAGAACTGACATATACAAAGACAGAGTCTAGATTGGGCATTCCAGGTAAGGATGTTTGGTGTAGAGTTCAGTGCCTTGGCTGTTGTAACTCCGGTGTTTATCATCAGGCACAGCGGTGACCACCACCTCAGCGGCTGTTGTATCCCAGAGTCCCCAGCTGTATAATCAGACCTCCAACCCACCCGGCTCTCCGGTAATCCTGTCATCTTAGATATAGAACTGGTGATTGTTGGGGAAATTGTTGCTGTACAAGTACTACCTTTTCTCACTGTGTGAGCCAGGATTGACTGATACACACACATTCCAACCTTACTTCTTTCTGTCTAATCGTATTATGTACTGAAATAATTTTGTGTCTGTATTTTAAATGCAAGATTCCACATAGGGTCTATTTATACTATGCATGCTTCGACTTGACCTTTAGGAAGACAGTTGTCAGCATGTGTTTTGCTCAAGGATTGCCCTAGACCATTGCTACAGTGGGTCTGTCAGGGGGCCCTTGCTGCTGGATGATTGCAGTGATTTAGTTCTCTTGAGAGGCTTTACAGTTGAAACTATATTGAAGCTGCTGTTCTTTCCAGACTGAGGAAGCACAGCCTAGCACTAGCACAAGTACACAGGCCCCAGCCGCTTCCCCTACTGGTGTAGTTCCTGGTACCAAATATGGTAAGCCAAACCTCATGGGGCTGTTGACAGTTGGAAGGTCCTAGTTGTTGATTTTGTTTAATAAGCGCTCCTCTCCCTTTGTGGGTGTCAGCGGGACACGTGGGGATATGAGAGAAGACGACCTGCTGCATCTCAGTGGCTTAGAATTGGAAGTAAAGCCAGTGTCTTCCCTGGAATGACTATGTGCTGGGTTTTGTTTTTGCAGCAGTGCCTGACACATCCACGTATCAGTATGATGAATCTTCAGGATATTACTATGATCCAACAACAGGGCTATACTATGACCCCAACTCACAGGTAATTTAAGGGGTAAAACAGACGTTTTGAGGTGTAATGTACTTACTGAAAAATTCATGAAACTGACTCGTGCAGTTCTTGCAGTTCTTTGAATGTTTGTTTACATATATATACATTCGTTCATTTACCAGCACCACGATAAGAGCAAGAACATTCCTAGCACACTAAACATTCTGTGGTGCCTCTTGTTGGTCAGTCCCACCTCCCCTGCCCCAAGCACTGTTCTTTCTCTTATTGTCATGGATTATTTTGTCACGTTAAATTTTCAAGTGACTGTTAATCTTCATGTAGACACCTATATACAAATTTTAAATTGTGATTTTTTTTCACCTGAGAGAAAATTCACATTTCAGCCATTTAGAGTGTTCAGTTCAGTAGTTTCTTAGTGTAGTCACAGTGTTGGGCACCATCATCTAATGTTGATGAACATTTTCATCAACCTGAAAAGAAACCCTATACCCTATATATTAAGCAGTTACTTCCTAATTCCTTCCCACCCCAGCAACTACTGCTTTCTGTCTCTCTGGGTTTGCCTGTTCTAGACATTTTGTATAAATGGAATCAAATAATATGTGACCTTTTGTGTACAGCTCTTTTTTTACTTAGTATTTTTGAGAGTAGAAATCAGCAGATCTGTGGAGTGACATTTTATTTTTGGCAGTGTATAGAACTTTTTAAAGAGGAAAGGCAACATTAACACTCCATAAATAAGCAACTGTTTATGACCAGAAGCTGTGTATATATATATAGAATAGTAAAAATAAGTGCTTTTAACAGGAATTTGGCATTGAGAGCTTGTGGTTTCTGAGAGTCAGGTGTGACACTGTGTAGGACTTGCCAAGCGGGCTGGGCCTGTACATGTTGCTTCCACTGCTCTTTTTGTGGAGTCTGGCCATTTCCCAGGCCATTCTTCTTGGTGGCCATAAAAGTTGTGGCTCCCGTGTCTGACGTGCACTGCCTCCCCTGAAAAAGATACAAAAGGCAGTCTCTCCTGAGCCCCTGTTGAGCAGGTAGAGTAAGCAATTGGACAATAGAGAAGAGAGAGAGCTGCCACCTGTTCTCTGTTCTGGTTCTCCCCACACACTTCAGATCAGGTTCCTTCACCTGTCACTTCCTTCCAGGTTCCCAAGCTGGTTTTTACAACCGTGTTTGGTTGCCCGGGCGTCCAAACAGAACAGGCAGGGCTCTGTATGATTGAACGTAGCAATGAGATGTTAACTGATTGTCATGGAGGACATGTGAGAAAAAGCTCCTCCTGAATCACTTGCTCTGGCCACCTGGTTTGTGTAAAGGGTCTGTCTGTGGAAAGGAGTCAGGCTTATTGCTCTTTGGGTACTCTCCAGGCCCAGGGATTAATTAATAGAAACTTGAGACTCTGAAACCACATTCTACTCACCCAAGAAGTTTCACATCTCTTGGCCAGCTGGTTCACCATCCTCACCTACACCAAGGTGTATAGCACCTCCTCTCTGCCCAGGAAATATTACTGATCTGCATCATGCTTTATGTTTTTATGTTTAATTTTTTTGACAAAATAATGGAGATGTAAAGGAGTAAAAGTACTCCTTTAGGTTAGTGGTTTGACCCAGGAGAAAGTCTGCATGAATTGTGTCTTTTATTCTAGTATTACTACAATTCCTTAACCCAGCAGTACCTGTACTGGGATGGAGAGAAGGAGACTTACATGCTGGCTGCGGAGTCTAATTCCCACCAGCAGACAGGCCTGCCTCCTGCAAAAGAGGGGAAGGAGAAGAAGGAGAAACCCAAGAGCAAAACAGCCCAGCAGGTAAGATCATGACCCAACCAGCAGGCCCATTTTTCATTTTTTTTTTTAATCAAGGGGTGGGGTGGGGCTGTGGCATTTAGCTTTATTTGGATTCTTGAAGACTAGGTCATACATCTTATTTACATTAAGCTCATAGTCTAGTTAGTCTCTCAGTCATGTAACCGCATGGACCATAGCCTGCCAGGCTTCTCTGTCTGTGGAATTCTCAGGTCAAGATTACTGGAGTGGGTAGTCATTCCCTTCTCCAGGGGATCTTCCCCACCCAGGGATCAAACCTGGGTCTCCTGCATTGCAGGCAGATTTCTTTACCGGGTGAGCCACCAAGCCCTAAGTTCCTAGAGCATTGTGCAGTTTTTTAGTATTATTCTTTGTTATCTGTCAGTTGCCTGAAAGACTCACAGACTTTGGAACAATATTCATTAATGACTTTGGTAATATGCAGTATCTCATAAAAGATAAGGGCAAAAGGGGTTTTGTTACAGTTTGTTACAATAATGGCTTATTATCTTGGCATAGGAGACTGTTTGCTAAGTTCCTCTACCTAAAATCTCTGTGATTGTTGTTTGACTGTAGATTGCCAAAGACATGGAACGCTGGGCTAAGAGTTTAAACAAGCAGAAAGAAAATTTTAAAAACAGCTTTCAACCTGTTAATTCTTTGAGGGAAGAAGAAAGGAGAGAATCTGCTGCCGCAGATGCCGGCTTTGCTCTCTTTGAGAAGAAGGTAACAGGAACAAGGATGGCCTTACTTCGTAAGGGCAGCTTAGGTAAAACTTGAGGCTTATGACTTGTTCTGTGTTTCCCAGGGAGCCTTAGCAGAAAGGCAACAGCTCATCCCCGAATTGGTGCGAAATGGAGATGAGGAGAACCCCCTCAAAGTAAGGAAGTACCAGCTTTAAACCAGTGTTTAAAGGCTCTGTCTGTGCTTTGTGTCTCACTTTGATCTGCATCTTGGCTAATGTGAAAGTGTTAGTCACTCAGTCATGTCCAACTATTTGCAACCACAGGGTCTGTCTGTGGAATTCGCCAGGCAAGAATACTGGAGTAGGTTGCCAGTACCTTCTCCAGGGGATCTTCCTGACCCGGGGATCAAACCTGGGTCTCCTGCATTGCAGGCAGATGCTTTACCATCTGAGCTAAGCATCTGGCTAATCTCATTCCTGCTTAAAACGGATGTGTCCCTGTCAGTGGGTATTTGAAGCAGCTTATATACACAGAATCTATGTTCAGGGCTTTGTTTTCTCTGTGTGAGAGCAAGTGAGATGGAACAGAGAATAAAGCCCAGATTCCGGAGCTCAGTTGAGTTTTATTGCATTTGCAAATACTTTTAACAGTCTGGAAAGAGAACATTAAGACCAAAAAAGCATATTTTACATGCTAGATACTTACCTGAGTGGGTCATTACTCTCATCTGTTGTAAAACCTACTCTCATAGGTTTTCAGACATGGTCAGTAGTTTGAGAAAAGTCATCCAGGAAGTCTTCTTGGTTCCCAAGAGGGCTGGTGGTGGGAGGCTGTCAGGCCCAGTACCGGAAGACCTAGCTGCTCTACTCACTGATATGTGACGTATGGATAATGGGCATTCTCTGACAGTTTGGATTAAGCGTTACTTTAGCCATTGCTGTTTCTCTGTTGCACATTTCCAATGACCCACCTTCCTCTTGTCTCTAGAGGGGTCTGGTTGCTGCTTACAGTGGTGACAGTGACAATGAAGAAGAGCTGGTGGAGAGACTTGAGAGTGAAGAGGAAAAGCTGGCCGACTGGAAAAAGATGGCCTGCCTGCTCTGCCGACGCCAGTTCCCAAACAAAGACGCCCTGGTCAGGCACCAGCAGCTCTCAGACCTCCACAAGGTGGCCATGCTTCTCTGAGCTGATCTGAGGCAGGGAGGGGAGGCAACGAGACGCTGTGGGTACCCTGATGGTAGTGAAGTTTCAGTAAATACCTGCGTTAAGTGATTGCCTCTTAGAAGGCAGCTCTTCAGTATAGTCTATTCCTAGAAGGTAGCTCCTCAGTATAGTCTGTTGCAGATTGTGAGTAGAAAGGAGCATGGCAGCTCCAGGTACACCCACCTCTGGCTTTCCTGTTGTAATTAATTGGACTTTGACTTGGATGGAGCACAATAGATACTAATAATGTTTGTTAAATCTCTCATACAGCAAAACATGGATATCTACCGACGATCCAGACTGAGCGAGCAGGAGCTGGAAGCCTTGGAGCTGAGGGAGAGAGAGGTGAATGGGGGTCAATGTGCCACTTGAGTGTCTTGGGGTAACTGCCCTTGGCTTTTACTCGTAGCACTTGTTCCAGGTCCCAGGGACAGGGTAGGGTATGTCACATATCTGTCACCTGGCTGTCATGGCTCATGTAGACTGGACCCAAGCTGTGTGCACTGGGAGCCCTGCAGTGTCCTTTCTTGAGGATGCTCGAGACCACTCACAAGTCTTGGGTGCCAGAGACCCACTGGTGAAGAACACTGGGTTTTAGTAAGGACAGAGTAAACTTGTTGGGCCTGGCCAAGGAAGCCTTTGTGGACAGTGAGGGGAGCTCAGATGAGGCCTGGGGAACAGCAGGACAGAATGATTGCAGGTGGCCTGGAAGGAAGCAGTGGGGCCCCTAATGAGCCGTCACTTGGTAGTTGATGAAGCAGGTTGAGAGCCAGCCACCCAGGGGTTTAAGTACAAATGGAGGCCTATGGCTTAGAGATGAACCTTTGAGCAAGTGACTTGAAGTTGCTCGCCCCAAGATGGTTCTGAGGTATCTATAGCTAAAGCTTTTTACATTCCTGTTTTTTCCTACTGTTTTATGGTGCCAGCTCCCCAGGGACTGTAGAGCAGGTCTCAGGAAGCCACCTCTTGGCTCTGTCTTCCCAGAGGTGGCCCTGTCCAAATGCTGAGGAAGAACGGCAGCCCTGCCCTCCTCTCCCTCAAGGACCTTGGCAGGCTGTGCCCACCCCCAGCAGTGCCCAAACTCTTTGCCCACACCCAGCAGGCTGGTTGAAGAGCTTGACAAGAAGTGACTCGTTAAATTAAACTGGTTGTTGGAAACGTAGTTTTGCCCCAGGTTCCACACACAGATCATCTCTTCAAACCTGCTGTTTGGGATATGACAAAGTGCAGCCAGGGAAACAGGGCATGTGGCATTTGCAGGCACTCTAAAAGGCCAAGCTCCAGATGAAGGAAGCACCTGAGGTGACAGTCTGAAGTGTGGGTGCTGGCGACTGCGACAGATTGATTGAAGTCTGAATATCTCTAATCGGGCTGTTCTCCCACGTAGATGAAATACCGGGATCGCGCTGCGGAAAGACGGGAGAAATACGGCATCCCAGAGCCTCCAGAACCCAAGCGCAAGAAGCAGTTTGATGCTGGCACCGTGTATGTGTTGTGCACATTTTCCGCTTTCTGAGACGGGGCTCTGGCTGTTTTGAGTAACTATGTGTTTGCCACTGGCAGGAATTACGAGCAGCCCACCAAAGATGGCATTGACCACAGTAACATTGGCAACAAGATGCTGCAGGCCATGGGTTGGCGGGAAGGCTCAGGTTTGGGGAGAAAGTGTCAAGGCATCACAGCCCCCATTGAGGTAAGCAGTGGGACTGGGCTTCAGCAGCCTGCAGGCTTGTCCCAGAGTTGGGATGAGGTTGAAGCCCGCAGAGGGCCTGGGCCCCAGTGGGAGTTGTGTTCCCTGCAGCCGTCTCATATTGCACCCTCTTTTTAAGATGTCAGTTGGAACAGGTGTGGTACCCAGCTTGATTTTCTGGTTTTTGGGTCTCTTTGGGTAAAGCCTACCTTCTTCTAAGGAGCTGTGTCTTTCTACATCCTTCAATATAAACAAACCTTAACGCTGACTCAGTAGCTTAGATCGGATTTTCAGAAAGGTACTGTGCTTTAATTTCTAAGTGACTTTTGCTTATGTATAAAACTAATTACACTTTAGTAGGACTTTGATCCATGATGAGAAATCCTTTATTCAGTCAGAGCTCAGGACCAGAGGCCCTTGACCACTGGCCTTCTAGACAAGAGCACTGCCAGTGATTGCTCTCCCTGACCTGGCAGCATAGCTTAGAACAAACACTTGCTGTTGATTTGTGCAGGCGAGTTCTGCTGACTTTGAGCTGTCCTGCCATGATCTGTACCTAAAATTACCAGACCTTCCCTGGGCTTTGGTGCAAGGCTTTGGGGCCCTTTAGCAGGCACAGTGCTTGCTGAACGGGCATGGAATTGGGGGAGGACGTGCTTCTGTCTGCCTTTCTCCCTCACCCATTTGATGCCCTCAGTCCTTCAACCTACTCCAGGTCTCCAAAGTAGAAATCCCTGTCTTCGTTTAAAATTTCTGTCTCCTGGCGGGGTGGTCCAGCTCAGTAGAGAGTGGGCTAGACATAGGGGAGAGGGAGCAGTCCACACGCTACCTGCCAGCTGCTGACTACAGTTTCATTACCCCCCCAGGCTCAAGTCCGGCTAAAAGGAGCTGGCCTAGGCGCCAAAGGCAGCGCATACGGACTGTCTGGTGCAGATTCCTACAAAGATGCTGTCCGGAAGGCCATGTTTGCCCGGTTCACTGAGATGGAGTGAAACACGGGGATGAGAGAGAGAGAACGAAGAGCTCCAAAGAGCACAAGGAATGCTCCGTCTCCTGAATTCACTCTGACCACCTTTCTCTTTAAGGGCATGCCCTGTGCTGTTAATGGTTTTTAGGGTGAACCAGTTCATTCTGCAGGGTTCTCCCACTTAAAGGAGGTCCCCTTGTATGGGTTATCTGGTGAATGGCTTGCCTTCCTGCCAGAGGGCCTGTGAGCAGACCACGAGGGGGGAGGGTCTTTTATACTTCAGTGTACATATTGTAATGTAGTGTGTGTTTTACATGTGGAGCCTATGTTGTGGTCCATCAGCCCCTTGCATTCCCAGGGGGTATTGAGATGCCCTAGGGTGGTATGTGACACCAAAGCCGCCTCTGTCATTTGTTGTGCTGTCTTTTCTCGGCAAAAGCCTTATGTATATTTGTATATTACACATTTGTACAGAATTTTGGAAGATTTTCAGTCTAGTTGCCAAATCTGGCTCCTTTACAAAAGAAATACCTTGAAAAATGAGTGTGTGTGTCTCTTTATTCTTGGGTGACCAGGTAAGCAGAGCATGTTGGAGCCAGTCAAGCCTTGTGATAAAATAAGTACGTGAAAATTCCATCATAACTGAGTCCGCTTTTTCCACTTCCCTCTACTCCCTTCAGGCCTGAGTGAGTGCGAGCACTTGTGCACCTTCACTGTTTACAGACTGTAAGTCCAGACAGGAGGGTAGGCATGTTACTGCTCTATGAGGGACAACCTCCCTGCTTTTGGGGGCTGAGGTGGAGGAGCTGAGAGGCCCTTTCTTTCCTGAAGCACTTCACTTCTCCACGTCATCTTAGCTGCCCAGGAGGTGGTCAGGGACATTGCAAGGTTTTCCATTCTCAGCAGCAGTGTCCCATCCTTGTCATCATTTTGGCCAGCAGGATCGTGCCTGACAAGGGCAGGAAGTGTGCCTGAGACTGAGGCTGTTCCCAAGACCAGCTGCGATGGGGTACCCATGCCGCCCATCTGGCTGAACTGAGTGATTGGGCTTTGTGTTTGGCATTTAGTCATGGAGGGGGGGAACTTGTTAAATCTCGAGCTCCGTGGCTTTTGTGGCTGGGCATACTCTTCAGGCAGGCCTGGCCCATATAAAATCAGGATGAAGAATTGCACAGGAGGAGCTTTAAGGGCACGGACCCTCACCCCAGTTTCCTTGGGGGTACCTTGGAGAAGTTGAGCCTAGCTTTGCTAGGGAGATGCGGAGGCAAATGCAGAAAGCTCAAGCTTGGGCTTTTGTGGGCTAGGGCTTGGAGACCTCACAGACGAGGGCCCAACTGACATCCCCATCTAGGGTCAGCCAGGGGCAAGGGTGGGGAGACCAGCCCCACCTCCAGAACTTTTGCAGAACCTGGTGCTCTTAGCATCAGAGCAGCAGTCACAAGCAGCTTCATTAGACACCGCCAACAGCCAGCCTGGACAGCTCTTGCAGGTGAGGACACACATCAGGAGATCTGGGAAAGCAGGTCACCAAAGGCCGAGCCAGTGCGAGCTGCTCCCCTGGGGAAGCCACAGCCGAGCACTGGCCGGAGTGCCAGGGCTTTGTCAGCCATCTTGAGCCTCAAACTAACTGCCCACATCAGGAAGGGTGCTTGATCCCAACCTACTTGGTGCTCTCAACTGCTCTGGACCACTGCATCTGCTGTCTGCACTGCCATGGGCTCTCCTATAAACATGAATTTAGCGTCCATCCTCTGATCAGCCCCTCAGAGAAGCTGGCAGCCCACTTTCCCACTTTCAGTCTGTTCCACAGCTATTCCTGTCACCAGCATAACTTAGCCAGGTGACTGCTGCCCCCATCCTGGATCTGAAGCCATGGCCCAGTTTCTATGCTTTCCTTGGATCTCATGTAAGACAGTATTTGGGAGATCCTGCTAGTGATAAGTGACTCTCACCCCCTGAGAACCTGAGGCTTAAGCCCAAGGACCCAGGCATTCCCCACTGCTCGTCATGGGCTGCTCCAACCCCAAGCCCAGGAATGAGTGTGCCAGGTCCTGCCCTGCCCTACCCTGCCCACAGGGTTGCTGTTCGTCCCAGCCATGGCCAATGGTGGTGCTATGAGAGCAGTGCAAAGTTCTCAATCAGTGAAACCCAAATTCTGAATTTGGAAGGGTCTCCTCTGACCTAGAGGGATCCTCCAGGGTTCCCAAGTCCAGCCCGCCCTTTGCTGGGACAGCTGCTACACTGTGCAGGGCTTTGAGAGCCGTCCAGGAGCAGCTGTCATGGCCATGCATCAAAAGAGTTTCAAAGCCCAGATGAGCAGCCAGGCCTGAGCTAAGCTCCCCAGGCATGCACAGTCTGGCTGGAGGTCTCAAGGGCGCCTGGAGTCCAGCCATTGGGCACCCTGATTCCCAAAGGATGAAGCCCTCAGGGACAGGTGGGGATGGGGGGGTTGCGGAATTGCCCTGGAGAATGGACCCTGGAGAAGGGCTGTGCTGCTGGTGGCCACCAGGTGGCAGCACCCCACCATTTATGGGTTGGCCTGGTTTAGGTGTCTTGGTGGAAGTAGGTCTCATGAAGTCTTGGGGTGCTGGGCTTCTTGCAGGCCTCTCAGATTCAAGGAGACCTGGCTAGAACTTGGCCTCGAAGATCTGTGTAAAGTGGAAGAGGCAACAAGTTTGGGGATCTGCAGGTTCTTGACAGGTCCCTTACCCCCAGGGATCACCTCAGGCTAGAAAAGGAAATTGTCGCCCAGTTGTGGGGCAAAGGGTCAGGCTGGCCCCATGCACAATAAGTGCTTCAATCTCTTAGCAATCCTTCTCAACCCAGGTAAATAATTTCTATGGTCGATAAAATGCATTTCTGCCTCTCACACTCCCTTTACCCATCTGCGTGATTACTGACACAGAAATACTCCCTTGGCAGGCTAGGGAAAGTTAGGGCTGAGCTTGCCCAGGGCTCTCAGGTGGAGGCAAGGGATGTCCACGTGCCCTCAGCCAGCCTCGCAAATGGTAGGAGGCCTGGGAAGCTTTCCAGCAGGAGGCACAGCCAGGGGCAGAGCCCTCACAGCATCTGATTAGTCTCTGAACCACTTTTAGTCTCTGAACCATTTTCATCCCATTTAAAGAGGAAACAGGCTCAAAGCAGAGAAGTTGCTGGAAGTTATTATCAGGTTGGCAAGTGCTGAGCCTAGATTCTGACCTAGGTACCCGTGCCCAACTAATATCCGGGTCAGCTGAAGGGACTCAGTAGAAATGGGTCCTTAGCTGCAAGCGCAGGGTCAGTCTCTAGTTGGGACAGGATGACATGCTCCGGCTGATGTGTTGGGCCTGGGGGTGCCCCCCTCAATGCCCTAGAGAGAGAAGACAAACAAGGAGAGGCAGGAAAAAAAAGACAACTGCAGACAAAGCAAGGCCTAGAGGATGCTGGGAAAAGGAGCAGGGAAAGGTCTGCAGCGGCTGCAAGGGGCGGGAGGAGGCTGCCGGGCAAGATAACAAGGAGTGGGGGTGGCCAGGTCTGGGGCAGTTGCTTCCGCTCCTCCCCCTGGCCGCCAAGGAGATAAGACATTCAAGTAGCAGTGGGTGAATTCTGTGCGATGAGGGGGTAGGCGAGGGGCAGCAGGCTGTGGAAAGAGGAGGAGCCAATGGTCTGGCCAGGACCCCTGCCGGCTTTCCTGCCAGAGTGAGCAGCGCCCTTCATCCCCCCAGAGCCTGGCCCACCCAGGCCTGGCTCCCGCTCCAGGCAGGCACCAGCACCCTGAGTCCAGCTGTTGGACAGGAGCTATTTGAGAATGATTCACGGATGCAATTAAGTGTCCCCACACTATCCCCTTGCTCAGGCGGGACGAGGGGGAAGGGGATTAGAAGGCTAGAAGGCGATGCGGATATGGGAACCCTGGCCTGCTATACAAGGGTGAGGTAAAGCGCAGCAGAGTGCCCCAGGTCATCCACTGCAGATCTCCAGCCTGGAGCAAGGGAGACTGGGCCCAAATGTGGGGGGAGGAGGAGCGCTTCTCCTTTCTCCCCAAATCCTAGCCTGGCTTTAAGGGTGGTCCTCTGCATGCACAAGCAGGCAAGTGTAACACATGCACACGCACGCACAGGTTTGGAAGCACAGGCATGCTTCTCCAGCGTGCTCGTGTGTTGGAGTAGCACACGAAGATACTAAACTCTACCCCACCCCAGGCCTTGCCCATGCCTAAGGCATGCAAGCTCACACACACCTCTTCCCAACCACCTGTACATGGGCAGGCCAGGTCCAGTCATGAGTTCTAACCCCTGCACATGCTTACAGCCTGCTCTGGCCCAAGGGGGCAGCAATCAGACTTGCACTACCCTTGAAGGAAGGAAACTTGGTCTGACAACCTGTTGGGAGCTGGGAAAGAAGTGGGAGGTCCCTATCTGCCATATGCGGGAAGGGCTCAGACTGGCAGGACAGAGGCACACTGTGCGCGTGTGCATGTTCGGCGCACACGCACTGCAAGCAGGGACGCACGCACCGCTCTCCCTCAGTCTTTCAGGCATCCCCTTCTGAGGTAGGTGGGTCTTGGGGTTTCCACTCTAAACAGGCTTTTGAGCTTAATGAACCCAGAGTCCTGGGTCTACTCAAGGGTTGGAATGCAGAGCTGCAGCGGGAGAGGAGGCTGTGGAAGGGGACACGGTGCTCCTGAAATACTGGCTCAAAGCTCAAAACCTTCCTGTTAGCCACAGCCGCGCTTATCGGGGAGAGGATGGAGCCACCTTCTCAGACAGACTACAGACTGAGGCTCAGAGATGGGCTGCCGGCAAACCCTGGCTGATACGGTTCATCTACAGCTCTTGGAAGCACAGGGCTCCTGTCCCTGCCCCTGGCCATCTCCGCAGGTTGGTGTCCTATCCCATCCAATACTGGCCTCTGCAGTACCCGCAGACACAGACATGGAGACCCTGGGCTAGTAGTGCCCAGAATCAGCTGGGCTCTGCCTCCTTTCTCAGACTGGGATCTCCTAGGACTGGATGGCTTCTCCTCTAGGAGTGTGCACCCCAGCACTGGCTTGGCTGGGCCTCTCCTCTTAAGTCTAGGAGCCCCAGCCTGAGCCCCACAGGCTCTACCAGACTCAGATACACAACGTGAGCAGCAACCACACACCGCTGTCCTCCCCTCTCACAGATTTTTCTGGTTCTTATTAATGTAAATGAAATCTGCTCAGCGTCCTTAATGGAAAGCGTTCCTGGAATTTGTGCACACGTGGTGGGGGCGGGGTGGCGGGGGAGGCGGCACCCTAAGATTAACCCTTGTGTAGCCAGATAGAGAATCATGACTGTATAGTGACCCCCCACCCCCCCCACCTCGCTGGGCCTCAGGCTGTGGTGGGGCTTGGTGGAACCAGAACATTCAACCCCTTCTAGAACTGTGTGCCTGCAGCATCAAAAGTGGCAGAGCACCATACATGCTCTGCCTTCTGCCCCGAGACCAGAAGTTCTGGTCTAGAAGTTTCTCAGAGCCTGAGAAAGGTGGCCTTGACAGAAAGGGGGAGCCCTAGAAAGTCCTTGACCACGGAGGGGCCCGGCCAAAGAGTGGAGGGGGAGGGGTGAGGAGGGGTGGTGGCTACCAGCCGGCTGCCCTTCCTGTGTTCCCCTGGCTCTGTCCTGAGTTGGGAGGGAGGATCCAGGCAACAGACCCTGACTCTCTGAATCTCCCCACCCAGCCGGGAGAAGACCATGCCTCTGTGGTGCCCCCCGCCCTCATCCTTCTTCTACCCACCTTACTTCCGTGATAGGACAATTATCTTCCTAACTTGGGGGTGGGTGGCAAAGAGGGAAGCTGGGGATCCCAGGGTAGGTGCCTAGAGAGATCAACTGTAGGCGTAGGGGGGCAGCGAAGCCCTGGCCTGGGGCCCACAGCGAGCCCCGCCTGGCTCCCTCCCCCAAAATCTGGATGCTTGTTCTGGCATAGCCCTCAGCCCGCCGCCGCCGGGCCCCAGTAGAGCCGTGTTTTACTGCCTTTCGTGGCCCGGACAGGGATGTCTGCTTCATTGGCGGGAGTAGAGGAAGAGTCTAAGATTTCAATTTCTCCCAGGTGTGGCTCAGTCTGGAGGATGCCTTGGGGAGGCTGACTGAGGGGCCAGCACCTGGGGGGGAGGGCAGCGCAGAGAGTGGGAGAGACTGTTTAATGGGAGAAGGCCACAGAGGGGGTCTCTGAGAGGGAAAAGGGGGCTCTGGAGAGTGGGTTGGAGGGGCAGGGGACTCGGGGAGGGGGTTGACGGGAAAGGGGTCTCCTCTCAGAGTGGGACTGGCTTCAGTGGGGGACAATAGACCGACAGTCTTCCCTCCCACCCACACCTGTCAGGCAGGCTGGGGGAGGGGGACTGACCCACTTAGCTGTCTCCCCTCCCAGGCTTCCCACTAATGAGCGCTCTGGGCTTTGGGAGGCAGCCTTCCCCCCCAAGGCTGTGCCTGAGGCTGTCCCTTCCCCCCAGTCCCTCATTATCTACTGGGGGTGCTCACTGGCTCAGGCTGCCCCCCTTATCTGCAGCTATGCCTGCCTGTGGCAGTGAGGAGGTGGCTGTGGCCCCCAAAATGTACCCTCTCGGCCCTATCTCCCCTACTCCCCCAGGGCTGGGGAGACAAAGGCTCCTGCTCCCTGCCGTGCAGCTCAGCGCTGAGCAAAGGGCTTTGATTCCACCTGTGGGCCCCACCAGCATGCCAATGAGGGAGGCAGGGGGCCTCTGTGGCTCATGGGAGAGCTGGCATTGAGGCGCTGGCAGGACCCCTGGGATGGGGAGTCTGCTCTGCTCATCAGAGGGGTTTCCAGCAGCTGTGGTCAGGAGTCCTTCTTGGTGGGGAAAGCAGGCCCATGATGGGTGATGGTGGGAGGGGGCTCCTGAATGTGTGGAGAGCGCAGCTGTGGAGGGTGGAGAATTTGGAGTACCATTCAGGGTGGGGGGCATATCTGGGGGCTGATGTGTGGGGAGTGCTGCTCTCAATGACATTCTGTCTGTCAGAGGACAGTCCAGGGAGGAGGCTGCCATGTCTCTGGTACCCTTGGCTGCTTCTGAATCCTCCTCCCCCACATTCCTGGGGGCATGGGGAGGTCTGGTTGCTGGAGCATACCCAAGTCCCCCCAGGCTCCCTCTGACTCTGTCCCGCTGTCCATCTGTCCACCCCCCTCCCCGAGGAGCCCAAGGCCCAGGTGGCACTCTCCCCTCTCCCCTCGCAGCACCCTCATTAGGAAAGGACTTTGAGATCCTTCTAAAGCATCTGCCCCAACCCCCACATCCCCAGCTCAGAGTCAGCTGCAGGCTGTAGCCCCTAGAGCTTGATAAATATTTATGACAAGATAAGTAGGATCTGTCAGGTCCTAGCCCAAACCTTTGTCCTGGGAGCTAGAGGGAGAGACAGGGTCAAAACCTCAGGACTTGAGTGTCTGGGGGCCAAGCTAGGTCTCTGGTTCTGGGTGCTGACAGGCCTCCTGGGCTCCATACACTAATGAGGTGGCGGGGTTGGGCTGCCCCTGAAGCCCTGGGTGCCTAAGGGAGCTTCCTCCAAGGTGCCACGCTGACCAAGGTCATTCTCCCCAACCCTGGCAGGTCTTGTATGGGGGTGCGAGGAGGGTACACGCTAGTACTTGGGTCCCATTTACTTCCTGCAGCAGCGTGGATATCTGCTGTAGCCAGGGTGGGGTTAAAGCCATACTTAGGGGCAGTTCTGAGCTCAGGAATTCAAAGAAGCCCTGAAATTGAAGAGGGAATGAATGAGTGCCATTAATGATTAAGTCCAATGAGACTCTGGGCATTCCTGGCTAAAGAGATAGGGCCGAGGTGATCCAAGGGGTCACCATGGATTCCAGACCTGGCTACTGGGTGTAAACCCAGCAAGGCAGCCAAGCTGGGCTCCCGGCTGGTGATGAAGGGGTCGGGGCAGCCTCAGGAAGCCTGGGGAAGGAGTCCCTACCCGACCAGCCATTCTATGGCTCCTGCATAGAGGGGCCCCAGATCTTCTTCCTGGGAGCAGGGTGCCCTGCTGAGTTCTCTGAGACAGAAGCCAGAAGCCCCAATGAACCAGCAGGAACTGGCCTTTTGCATGTGACTCCAGGAGCTCCTGGGGCATCAAATACTGGCCTGGGGCCACGGGACCGCACCAGGGTTGGGGACCAGGAGGGGGATGGAGATTGAAGCAAGCTGGGGCCCGCCAGTCTCGGGGGAGCTGGAGGGTCCCTGCTCTGAAGAGAGGATGGCCACCTTGAGAAAAATGTGTGGCGGCAAGAGGTCCCAATGTCCCCACCGGCCAGCTCCATTGCGCCTGTAGTTCCTGTGTGTGTGCCGACTGTGTGTGAGTGAGAGGTGCAGCCTGAGTGCACCCCAGCTGCTGCCCCTCTCGTGGCTCAGGGTCTGCGCCCTCTCCCCATCTGTCATGACTCCTGCTGCAGTGGTTCGAGCCACTTTCTTTTCTTTTTTTTTTTATTTTATAATTGTATTATTTATTTGGCTGCTCTGGGTCTTAATTGTAGCATGTGGGATCTAGCTCCCTGACCAGGGATCGAACCTGGGCCCCCTGCACTGGGAGCTCAGAGTCTTAGCCACTGGACCACCAGGCAAGTCCCATCGAGCCACTTTCTCAGACAGTTCAGTTCAGTTCAGTCGCTCAGTTGTGTCCGACTCTTTGCGACCCCATCAATCACAGCACGCCAGGCCTCCCTGTCCATCACAAACTCCTGGAGTTCACTCAGATTCACGTCCATTGAGTCGGTGATGCCATCCAGCCATCTCATCCTCTGTCAGCGTCCTCTTCTCCTCCTGCCCCCAATCCCTCCCAGCATCAATCTTTTCCAATGAGTCAACTCTTCACATCAGGTGGCCAAAGTATTGGAGTTTCCGCTTCAGCATCAGTCCTTCCAATGAACACTCAGGACTGATTTCCTTTAGGATGAACTGGTTGGATCTCCTTGCAATCCAAGGGAGTCTCAAGAGTCTTCTCCAACACCACAGCTCAAAAGCATCAATTCTTCGGCACTCAGCTTTCTTCACAGTCCAACTCTCACATCCATACATGACCACTGGAAAAACAATAGCCTTGACTAGACAGACCTTTGTTGGCAAAGTAATGTCTCTGCTTTTTAATATACTATCTAGGTTGGTCATAACTTTCCTTCCAAGGAGTAAGCATCTTTTAATTTCATGGTTGCAATCACAATTTGCAGTGATTTTGGAGCCCCCCAAAATAAAGTCTGACACTGTTTCCACTGTTTCCCCATCTATTTGCCATGAAATGATGGGACCAGATGCCATGATCTTAGTTTTCTGAATGTTGAGCTTTATTTAAGCCAACTTTTTCACTCTCCTCTTTCACTTTCATCAAGAGGCTTTTCAGTTCCTCTTCACTTTCTGCCATAAGGGTGGCATCATCTGCATATCTGAGGTTATTGATATTTCTCCCAGCAATCTCGATTCCAGTTTGTGCTTCTTCCAGCCCAGCGTTTCTCATGATGTACTCTGCATATAAGTTAAATAAGCAGGGTGACAATATACAGCCTTGACGTACTCCTTTTCCTATTTGGAACCAGTCTGTTGTTGCATGTCCAGTTCTAACTGTTGCTTCCTGACCCGCATATAGGTTTCTCAAGACTGAATGTTAATCTCCCCATCTGACCCCAGCCAGGCACTTCCTTACCCACAGTTTGACTGAGCAGGGCGGATATGGGCTGCTACGGGCTCCTGAAACCTTCTGGAGGGTTTTGTGTTTAACATCCGCTGTCCAGAGCTCAGAATTCCTTAACCTGGGCCAACTGGGCTGGTGGGAAGGGAGGACCCTAGGCTGGATCTCTCCTCTGAGGGCTGGGTGGAGCAGCTTCAGCAGAGGTGGGACCCTTCTGGGTTCAGCTTTCCCACCTGTGAGATAGGCTGTTGGGCTGGAGGAGTGAGGAAAGGAGTGCCTCTCTTTCACCCAGAAGTACCCAAACTCCTGGAAGACCAGGCCAAGACAGCAGTGAGGAAGGGGTCATCACAGTGCTTTGGGTTCTGGCTTCTCCAGAGTCAGGAGGCATCTCTTACCTGCCTGAGAGGTGCTTTTCCCCTAGACGGATTCACTCTTCTTTCAACCCACCCCTGGTAGTCGCCTGGGGCTACACAGCCTCCCTGATGCTCCAGTGTCTCCTCAGAACTCTTGTGCCATGCTTTTGGCAGAAGGGAATTCTGGGAGTGGGTCTGGCAATCCAGATTGTGACAAGCCTGCTTGAGGCTGAGACTGGGAGGGTAGACACTCCCACCCTCTTTGCTGACTGTCCTGCACACACAGACACACACAGACACACACACACACACACAGAGCCAGGTCTCCAAGGCCACAGACAGCTCATATAATCTCTGAACTTGGCTACACTAATGCATTAATGGAAAAGCCTGAGACTCCAGGAGCCAAGATGCTCCCAGGTGTGTCTAACAAGCATCTTCTGGCGTCACTGGTAACCCCAGAGACTGACTCTGATGGTAGGATGTCAGGCCATAGGGCCAATGAACCTGAATGTCCAGTCTCTTGCATGGAGCCTGTAGCGTGAGAGTCATTTGGCACCCAGTGGCTGCACGGTCAGTCCTGAGCCCACACCAAGACCTATCAAATGGGACTTGTGCTTCTGGTTGCCAGGCTGTCCTGGGGTTCCTGAGAGTGTCCTCAGAGGAGCCTTTCTGTCCCTCCCTGAGCCCTGACTCTAACGCAAGTTTCTATTGATAGGTCTGGAATCCTGGAGGCTGGAGGCTCTTGGAGGAGAGGACTGTCGCCTTGAGAAACCCACCTCTAGGTATGTGTTGTCATCTTCCAGGTGTATGTAGCAGCCCTCCAGGTATGTTCATCTGTCCTCAGGGTATGTTGCATAGTTGTCCTCCAGAATTCATGGAACTAATTCTTGGTCATACGCTTTTCTTTCTTGGGGACCAGCGACTGACAGTAACTCCCAGATTGCCTCTCCCTAAGGTCAGGGGCCGACGACTTGAATGGTCTCTAAGTCCCAGGTTGTGCCCAGTTAAGAGCTCAGTTAAGCAGGCTCAGGATCCCACTCAGGTCTCCTATGGGTCAGAGATATTTGAGAAGGGAGTGGGTGGTAGAGGTTAGGGGATTATTCCTGGCGGTATTTTCTCCTCTGATCCCACTGCCAGGAGAAGGCATCCAGCCTGGCCTCCTGGAAGTGTGGGGGTAGGTGATCCCAGGCTGGATAACAACCCACCCCCAACACAAAAAGTGCTCCTGCCTAGGCTCAGCCTCCTCCACCCACCCCCTCCGGCCACCTCCCAAATCCCCAATCCCAGCAGCAAACCTCCGTGTTTGCCTGTTGCCATGGCAATGGGATGCACCTTTCTGTTACCATGGCAACAAGCCAGGGGTTTTTAAAATTCAGTTGAGGTAATTTCCACCCCTCAATCCTCATCCTCAGACACCTCATTCTTCTCTTTTCTTCTCTGAATCTTAGAAGGGAGGGGTTAGAAGACCAGAGGGGCCAGTGGGAAGACTTGGGCCCCATCCCTCCCCAACTCCTTCATGTACCCTAGACCCCAGAGAAGAGGGCACCCTCTTCCCCATTCCCTGTCCAGATCCAGGTCCACAGGGAAAAGATGAGGGCTTTGCGTGGCTGGGCAGGCAGAGGCCAGCACACTTGGGAAGCCTGGTTGAGAGTACAGCCTGTGTGGCTTTGCAGGAGCAGAGAGAGTCAGCAGGGACCCTCCCAGACCTCTCCTCCATGTCTCCAGGGCTCATGTGAGGATCTCAGGCCGCTGGGACCCAGACCCCAGGATAATAGGGCCCAGATGTTGTTTATACCGTGTCCTGGTATTAAGGAGCTTAGCTTAGGGAACCCTGTGCTGGCTGGATTTGGGCAGAGGGCATCTGAGAAGGATTGAGGAGAGGGATGCAGACACTGTCCAGTCCCTGCCCCTCCGCTCCCACTAGTGTCCTCTCTGCTCAGGACCCCGCTTCATTAGTCTGGTCATTGTAAATTCTTGAAGCCCGGCATCCCCTCCTCGCCTCACCTGCCTCCTGACTGGGAGAAGAGGAGCCAACCATCCAGGACAGACAGGTGGTTGCCCCTCTGAGCAGAGTAGACTGGGTCTAGAAAATGATGGGGCCCCAAGCCCCATGCAGTACCCCCATCATGCTTCACATTCATGTAATTCCTTTACACTTTGACTTGTCTCTGTAGCAGATCCATGCCCCACAGGCGGTGCCTCCCCCAGAGAAAAGCTTTCAAGGCAGAAGATGGGGAGAGTCCTGCAACAAGGCCACCCTACCCGCCTCCCCTGTGCTCTCCCTATGGCTGTGCTCCCACCCTATCGGTCATTTGGGTAGAGGGGCCCTTCTTCCCCAGGATGGATGTAGAGTGCCAAAGCCAAGCACTGCAGGGCCAGCAGATAGGGGCCAAGGCACTTCCATCTTACCTGTCCCTTGAGCCCAAGAGTTGAGACTGTATAGTAACAGCCCTTCAGAGGTCATAGATGGGCAGGCCAACCTTGGGAAGGCCACAGAGAACCCCAGGCACAAGATAGAGGGGTGTTATGGCCAGCCTGCCACCACCTGCCCACTTTTCTTTCAGTTCCTATCCTTCCCAGACACCCAGATCAGGGAAGCCCCAGGGTAGGCTGGGGAGGAGAGAACCCCAGCCCAAGCCCTAGGTGAGAATGAGAATGTCCCAGGTGGAGCAGCTCCTCTCTACAGCCTATGACTCCCCACCCCCAAGGTTATGACACCCAGACAGAGCCAGACCCCTCTCTCCCCCAGCCATCTGTGGCTACTAGGCTCCTGAAGAGCTTCCTGGTATCAGGGAACTGATACTGAACCACACTACACCTCTACGAAGGCCTCCACACTTGAGAGCCTGTAGCTAAAGTACTGAGGAGCAGGACTGCCTGAGATTTCTCTTGTGAGCAGCAGGCGTCTGGTGAGCCTCACTCAGTGCGAACTGGGGGCTTGGCATCAGCTAGAGGACTGTTCAGACCCTCCAAGAAGGTCTGCTGGCCCTGGCAGGCTGGTGCAGCACTGGAGCCCCCATCTTGAGTCAGAGGAGGGGTGTGGGTGAGAGGGGGATCAGCAGGGCAAGATGGGTGTCAGCGGCATGGGAATAGAAACCACCCTACCCAGCATACCTGATGGCCTAGTTTCTAGGCACCATCTCTAGGGTCAGAGGCAACATCCTGTCTCCCATATCCTGTGTACTCACATCAGGCAGGGACCAGGTCTCACACTCCAGAGATGGTGTGCCTGGACCAGTGTGACACCTGAACATCAAAAGGCCCCAAATTGTCCTGCCTTAGTGAAGAAGGGTCCCTGGAGCTTTAGAACCAGGAATCTGGGCCTAGAAGCCTGACTCCCCAGGGGGTATTTGAAAGAGAAGCTGAGGAAGTGCCAGCAACTGTTTATAGCCTATGGGATATACCAGCCCCATCTCCTCCTGCCAGCCACCTGCAAGCTGTGGGGGTGAGCATCCCTGCTCCAGAGCAGGAGACCCCAAAGGTTCAGAGACAGCAGACCTGTCTGAAATCCCACAGCTCACCATCTGCACAGCCCTGGGAGCTAGGAGCAGGGCCAGTGCTAACCCAGGGTACAGTGTTGTAGGGGAAGGGCACCGGAATGGGGACATTTACTCAGAAGGCCAGGGCAGGGCTTTCAGCCCAGGCCAGGCTTGGCAGGACTGGTCAACAGGAAAGGGTGGTTGAATAGGCCTTCTGGTAGGAGAGTGGAGTTCAGTTCCCTCTGCATGGAGCTAAGGCTTTCTGAGTATAGAGGTATAGGGGTGGTTGCTAAGGGGTGGTTGCTGAGGATATGAATTGTCCCATCAGCTGTTTAGGCGATCCAGCCATAGGGGCAGGGAGGAGGTCAGAGCTGGCAGTGTGAGGGGCACCAAGTGTCATTGAGGCAGGTCCCTACTGCTGGCTGAGCAGGCTAGATTTTAGAAGCTGAGGAAGCCCTCCCAATCCACCCATCTGATGACAGTGCTTTCCACGGAGCCCCTACAGGAGGCACCCCTGAACCCCAACCTCCTAGCCCTCCTGGTCTCCTAATGCTCCGACAGCCCATTCACCCCGGGTTTCTCTGGGTTTCTGTGGGGGCCCAGGGTCATGGCACCTATTTTCTCAGTCCCAGGCCTGTCTTCCAGGAAGATTCCAGGCAGATGGGCCGGCAGAAACCATACCTGCCTAATGTCTATACCCCACCCCACCACCACCACCACCACATTGGGACCCATGAAAGAGAGGGGCCCACCACGGGGCTGGTCTGTGTGTGAGGCAATGAATGAATTTGCCTTAAAGCTTTGGAAATGCAGCTGTACCTTGTGACTAACTGGTTGACCTAACTGTTACCCAGGGCCCCCAGGACCTGGGGACCAAGTGTGACTGAGACGGATGTGGTCTCCATCCTCCCAGAGCTCACAGTCCTGCAGGCAGGAAGGACAGTGCTGACCCAGAGTGACTGGACCTGTGATGAGGGATACAGGAGACTGGGGATCCCCAGGAGGGGAGACTAGGCCATCTTTGAGGAGAGGTCCCCAGGCTGAGCTGGCCAGGTCCTGTGGTCCTGAAACTGCAGCCCTGACTGGAAGGGGAGGAGTGTCAGGACCCAGGTATAACCCCCTCAGAGCTGGAGCAGTCTTGATTGGCTTTCCCTGAGACAAGTCTCTGGCGAGCTTGCTGGGGGACTGCAGGGGGCACCTCTTGTTCACAACAGTGGATACCCTGGGGACACGAAGCCACCCTCAGGCAGTGGCAGGGCCTCAGATCACTGCCTCTCACTGACCTGAAGGACAGGCCAACTCAGATCTCCCAGGAAACTGGCTCCATGCATCTGACCAGAGACAAAGAACCCAACCAGGAAGTGACCAGGGACGTTCTGGCCAGGAACACTGGGGAGCAGACTGTGGGGTTACTTAACCCCTCAGCCTTATTTGGTTCCTTCCCAGCAGGCACTCCCTTCCCAGGGACTGGTTTGTCTTTCCCAGGGCCTGCCAGGGTGACCCCCCACCCTGATGCACTAGCCAGGCAGACACCTGCCCCACTTCCCAGGGACACAGGGGTGAGTTGCCCCACATCTGGACAGGTGAAGCCCATTTTTCACCAGCCGCCAGACTGGAGCCAGGAGCCAGAGTCCTTCCTAGGAAACCATCTGCCCAGCTCAGGTTGCCTGAAATGGGCACCAGCATCTGAATAAACAGCCCGGAGTGGGTCAGGGCTAGAGGTGGTGGTGGTGGGGAGGAAGGGCCCCCAGCCCCGCCCTGGAGCTCACGAGAGTCCTGCAGCTGCCTTTGTCCCATCAGTCCTGCTTGATGACCACATGGACCTCCCACCGCTCAGCCCCGTGGCTAACTGCTGCCTGCCCACGATCAGCCGGGCTGAAGCTCTCCCAGGCCCTCCTCAGACAACCTGTCTTCTCTTCCTGGCACATGAGTGGCCTCTGCTGCACTCCAGGGAGACCCTGCCCATGGGCATCCTTTCCCCGCCACTACACCAGTCAAGCTGGGCTGTCCTTCCTAGTGTCCACCACTGCCCCAGTGCCAAGCACAGGCTGGCACACAGTGGGTGCTCAGTGAACATTGCTGCCCATGGTCATGACTGTGGGATGGGTGGTCCCAGGAATAATGCCTGAGCCAGCTTGGACCAGCAGTTCTTCCTGCTCCTCCAGCCTGCGTGGCTTGATCCAGCTCTGAAGGCCTGACCCAGACTCAGAGCTGGGCTGGGCCCCTAGTGGGAGCTGCCCATGGGAGGCCCACCCTTAGTCCAACTGTCCCTGCTCCTGCCTACCTGGGGAAAGAGGGGACTGGCATGGCCCCTTCCACAAGCCCCCATCTACAGGCTGTGGGGCTGCTGGGGACACAGTATCTGGATGCTCCTGCCTGGCACCCCTCACAAGGCTTCAGCCCCCACTTCACCTGCTGCCTAGGACTGGGGGCAGAGGGTGTATGGACCTTCGAGCATCTTTCCTGGGAAGGTCTGTCAGTGCTCTCTGTCTCCAGATGGGGGACTTCCAGATAGTGCAGGGGCAGGGGCTCTGGGGTCCTGGGTGCCTATAGGACTGCACACTGGGCTCCTCAGGGACCTGAGGGCACACAGGGGTCCCCAAACGACCTGCCTATCCTTGCTATGAGATCTTGGGCTGGAGGGTGGAGGGTGGGGGGTGTGTGTGGGGGGAGATGTGCCAGCCCCTCCCTCTGGGTACTTCAAAAAGCAGCGTGTGCATCCCCCAAGGTTCATTTTCCATTTCCTGTAGGTCGGATCTCAACCTGACAGGCATCCCCTCTCACCTCCCAATCACCATTCCTCCCGCCCCCTCCCCCTGCCCCCTTTTCTATTACCCACCCCTTCCCCTACCTAATGGGAACACACCCCCACCCCCACAGAGTGGCTTCCTCTCCACTGCGTCTGGTTCCCACTGCAGCCAGAACAAGAGGCCAGCACTCTGACCCCCTGCCTTCCTGCAGTCCCTGTCATCTCCCCCTCTGCCCTTCAGGCAGCCCCATCCCATCCTGAAAGAGCCCCCCCCCACTTTGGGATCCCCCTCCCCAACCTAGGGCCCCTACCCCCAGCAAACTTGACTCATTTCAGCTCCCCTCCCTCTCGGGCAGAGGCAGGGCGTTCAAGTCCATTTAATCTTGGCAGAATGCAATTTCCTGCTTCAGGGAGCTGGCGGGTTTAGGAGGCTTAATGAGGGGGGAGGGGGGAGACGGGGAAGAAGAGAAGCTGAGCGGGGCTGGGAGATGGAGACTGAGTCTCTGAGAGGGGTGGTCCAGGAAGCTCAGGGATGTGCCTGTGTCTTGGGGTTGCCTGGGGGCGTCTTTGGGGGATCACACAGGGGTCAGCTCTTCAGCTTCAGGTCTGGGGCTCCTTCGCACACCTCCCCACTCCAGCTATGTGGGGTGGAAATGGGGGAAGGGGAGGGGCCTCAAAGTGGCCCACAGAGTGAG
The DNA here is from genome assembly GCF_014754425.2 of Oryx dammah. Taxonomy (NCBI): domain Eukaryota; kingdom Metazoa; phylum Chordata; class Mammalia; order Artiodactyla; family Bovidae; genus Oryx; species Oryx dammah. Next base: position 10,304,290 of record NW_024070193.1, read on the forward strand.
TGTGTGTGTGTGTGAGTCACATCTCTGCTTGGTCAAATGGTGGGGGGTGCAAGTCCCAGTGTGCAGATGGGGGAGGGGGTCCTGGGGAAGGTGTGCAGCTGGCAGGTCTCAGACCCCCAGGTGGGGAAGTGGGCAGCCAGGCTGGAATTTCAGCCCCAAATGGGATGTTTATCTGGATACTGCCACCTAGGAGGCAGAGAAGATAAGGGACAAAGGGGCCTCTGAGCTGCCAGCAGCCCCACAGCTGGTGGGGGCAGGGCAGCCAAAAGCCTGGCCTGCCACCCAGAACCCCGGGCAACTCCTGGGGAGACTGAGGCTGGGTGTCTTCCTGTGGTCCCTGCCCTACAGCCCCACCTGGGCCTCTCTCCCCACCCCTCCCCATCCCTCCTTGCCCTGGTTCAGGCGTTCACTTCCTGAAGCAGTCCTTGGAGGAGCCACGACCCATCAGAGTCCCCAGGCAGGGCTGGCAGAGCCGTGGTCAGGCAGGGGCGCCCACAGGACACAGGCCTGGGGGAGGGTGGCAGGTATTTTCAGGGAAAAGCAGACAGCCTGGAGCCGTCCAGGAGCAGCGCCCTGGATAGGGAGGTTCTGCTAAGCTTGCGGCCCCTGGTGAGGGGAGACAGCAAGGAGGGTAGAGAGGCTCTGAGGGCTCTGGAAGCCAGTCTGAGCCCACTCTCTGCTAGGAATTCTCATTTATGGGGGCCTGGGAGGAAGGCCGAAGAACACCACGGAGGGCCTAGCCCTCAGCCCCTTGTGTGAGGCACTCTTCCTCTGGGCTGCAGTCTCACCATGTGTGAAGAAACGTAACTGGGGCAAGGTTTCTGAGGAGTAGCCCAGACCTCCTTGGAAACAGGTGGGTTCTGCCCAAGCCCCAGGGTCATCTGGGGGTGTCCTTGAATGGCAGCCAGGTGTGTAGAGGATACAATAGGGACCCACCTGTGACCTTTGCCCTCCCACACGTCTCCAAGCCTCCCAGCTGCCCATGAGTAATGAAAACAGTATCTTCTCCAGAGGAGGCAGCCTGTCTCTCCAGGGAAGCTAACACAAATCTACCAATAGACTATGCTCAGGGGCAGAAAGGTCTGCAGGCTGGAGGTCAACAGGAGCCCCCCACCCCAGCTCCTTGTGAAGGGCTGACCTGGTTCCCTGCACCTCTGCTTCCCCTCTGACTAGCTCACCAGCTGTCTGCGCTGCCTGCTGTCCTGTCACTGGGCCTCTTCTCTGATTGACAGCTCCCCAGGGATTGTCCCTGGTCCACATCTGCCCTCACTCTCACTCTGCTGAGCTCAGGGCCTTCCTGGCTCTTGCAAGGGTCAGAATGAAGCTCCTCTGCCACTTCTCCTATCCTCTGTGCCAACACGCATCTCTAGTACACTCCAACGCTGATTCTGCTCAAGACAGCCCTGTGATCTGGCCTTCAGGACACCTTGACAGGTCATGCCTCCAGCCTCTTGCCCAAGTTGTTCCTTCATCCTTCAAGCTGGGAGATCTCTGATTGGTTCTTTAAGGTCCAGTGACACTGTCACTTCCTCTGGGCGGCCATTCCTGAGTCACTCTCCTAGCCCTCCGCATACACACACCCGCTTGGGATATCCCCTGGCCAATCCCAGAGCTGGTCTGGGGCCCTGTCACCTTGCTGACCCTGAGAGCTCCTGAGTCATAGATGTTTGCAGAAACTGTGAGCTGGACACTGCAGTTAGGGCCAGAGTGGGGCTGGCCTCGAGGGAAGCAGGTGTGTGACCTGGGAGTCCCTCCTGTGCTGTCACCGCATTCCCTTGACAACCGGCATGCAGGCCTCTCCCTGGGAGGACGGTGTGGTTGCCTTTGCTGGTAGAGGCTCCAGCGGAGCAGTTCTGTGTGCCGCCCTCTAGGTCCTGGATGTCTGAGGAGCTGAGGCAGTGGCTGGATATGGAGTCCCTTCTGCTGGCTGAAAAGGGTCCCCACTCTCTCCTGGAGCTCCAGCCCATGGCAGAGGAGTTCAGGTAAGCCCTCATGCCCCTGGGTCTCTCTGGCACCTGCTGGAGAGAAGCAGTGAGTCATAGCAAGGGTGACCCAGGCAGAGAATGCCCTACATACCAGGTGCCGCTCCCAGAAATCCGCTCGTAGTGGCTCATTTCATCCTCCCAGCACCCTGAGATGAGAGACTAGCTCTCATTTTCCAAATGAGGAAACTGGTCTCCAGAGAATAAGCAAATGAATGTACGTGGGCCATGGGTGGGTAAGACCCTCGGGCAGCAAGGCTTGGAGTCAGAGGGTCCTTGATGGGGCCCTGTGGAGACCTTCCCACACTTGCGTGCACTCATACTGCAGCCCCAGCCTTGCTGGCCCTGACGGTTGGGTAGGCAGAGTGAGGCCCGGTGACCTCAAAGAGCTCAGTGTCCCCGGGTGTGTGTGCTCATGTTCCCACGTCCATGGGAGCCCCGGTGGCTGCTTAGAGAGCAAGGCCAGAGCTGCACGGCCTCTGCTACCACCCAGGCTGCACACCCGTCTCCACACTTCTGTGACACTCGTGTTTCTCTAGATGCCAGGCCATTTCCTATCTGAGACCCATCTCCCAGCCCTCAGGGGGCCTCTCCAAGGTGTAGGTAGGGTCCAGGGCAGGCCTGGGCCCTGCAGGGACTTGATCCCCCAAACTCCGTGCCATTCGGGGCTCCTAAGGTGGCCTCGTTTCCTCAACCCCAGGCCTACAAACCTAGCCTACCACTCCTTGGGGACAATTTTGTTGTTTAGTAGGTAAAGATTCTGCTTGCAATGCAGGAGATCCAGGTTCAATCCCAGAGTCGGGAAGATCTCCTGGAGTAGGAAATGACAACCCACTCCAGTATTCTTGCCTGGAAAATCCCATGGACAGAGGAGCCTGGCGGGCTACAGTTCATGGGGTCGCAAGAGTGGTTTAGTGACTAAACTACCACCACCACTCCTTGGGGACAATTTTGTTAAAACTTCAGCCCACACTGGGATGGAGAATCAACATGGGAAGCTGGGATTGGGGAGCTTACGCACCCAATGGGCAGGGGCTCAGTGGCAGTCTGACCCACGTTTCAGCTGTGCTGGGTCTTCGTTGCTGCGTGGCCTTTCTCTAGTTGTGGCAAGCTGGGGCTGCTCTAGTTGCCGTGTGCGGACTTCTTACGGTAGCTTCTCTTGTTACAGAGCACAGGTTCAGTCGTCGTGGCTCACAGGCTTAGCTGCTCCTTGGCATGTGAGCTCTTCCAAGATCAGGAATCGAACTCGAGTCTCCTGCATTGGCAGGCAGATTCTTGTCCACTGTACCACCAGGGAAGCCCAGTCTGACCCATTTTGTCCATCCTCCCAGAACTGCACCCTCAGCTCAGAGGAGACTCCGCCAGACCGTCTGAAGTTCATGGTCCAGAGTGAGTATGAGATGTGTGGAGACATTAGCCTCCATGGCCTGGCAGTTGGTTAGTCGCTCACTTGTGTCTGACTCTTTGTGACCCCATGGACTGGAGACCGCCAGGCTCCTCTGTCCATGGGATTCTCCAGGCAAGAATACTGGAATAGATGGCCATTTCCTTCTCCAGGGAATCTTCCTGACCCAGGGACTGAACCTCTGTCTCCTGCATTGTAGACAGATTCTATACTGTCTGAGCCACCAGGGAAGCCCAAATATAATGTAAGTGCCATGTGAATAGTTGAAGATGAGTGGAAAATTCAAGTTTTGGTCTTTAGAATTTCATGGAATTTAGGGCAGGGCACACTGATATCTGCAGAATAAATATGTGACATTTGACCAAGACACAAGGTAGAGAGGTTGTCTCCTAAGAGTTCAGGGGACAGCGACTAGCTGGGCAGTTGGGGGGCCTTTTGGGGGAGACAGTAGTTGAATCTGGGCACTACAGACCAGCCCTACCCATGGGGCTGGCTCTACCTGCAGAATGTGTGCTGGAATTTCTTCCTTGTTCCAGCCACCCAGCTCTCTGCGTGCCTCCTCTCCCTCCCGCAGGCAGGGGCTGGGTGTACAGAGGGGAGTGGGGAGAAGGCTGCCTCATGGTTGCAGGGGGGGGGGGGGTGGGGGCGGGGGGGAGGGGCTGCAGTGTGGAATGGGGCAAAGAGAAGTCGGCACTTGGGCTTGAGGACAGGAACTGCGGGTACTTCAGGAGAGGACAGGGGTCGGGCGGGCTGGGGGCCCCAGTTTTCTCCCAGGGATTGTGAGGAGACCAGCAACTGGGAAGAGGGACGGGAGAGCAGCCACCTCCTTCTGAGGAGGAAATGCCCCTCTGTGCCCCTGACCAGCATCCCGGGGTCGGGACCTGACCAGGACTGCTGCCTGAAGAGTGCAGCGTGGGCCCAGAGACCCTTCCCTGTGAGCGGAGTGGATGTGACTGACGTAGACGCAGCACACAGTAGGTGTTCAGACAGGCTGTGGACACCTGAATGCTTCGCTCTAAGTGGCAGGAATAGTCTGGAGGTGCTGAAGGCAGGCCGGCCAGAGGGTGGAGTGTGGATTTCTGATCTCTCCCTACGCAGGCCCTGCCCCTTCCCTCCCTCCAAATCCCCCTCCCACCTTATCCCTCCATCTAGGTTGGTCCCTGCTCCTTCCTGCAGCAAACATGAGCTTTGCTGAAACTTGTCCTCGGATTAAAGCTTAAACCACTGTCTCAGGGGAGCGGGGCAGGGAGCCCGGCCAGCCAGGCCACATGTGTGGAGGGTGTATGAGGCTAGGAAGGAAGCCACTTTCCCCATTCCAAAAGTCTGGGTCAGATCTCATACACAAAAGGGAAAAGTGAGGGGCCCTGGCTGAGTTGAGCACACCCAGGTTCCTGTCCTCTCGCTTGATGCTCACAGCTCCCTTTCTGGCCTCCTAGAAGCCAGAGGAATCCCTTAAAATCTTAAATCAGACTCCACTGCCCTCATTACCCTCAGGCCAGTCCTAGTCTTTCCTCAATCAGAGGCTACACCCCAACATTCAGGGGGACCCTAGTTTGGAATCCCCAGACAAGGTTGCCCAGGAACCTGCTTCTCTAGGACTTGGTATTCCCTTCTGCGAAATGGGTGCACAGTGATGTTCTGACCAATGTGAGCCAGAGGCCCTCATCCTTCCTAAGACTCCACAGATAGCACAAGTGGAGCCCCTGATTCCTGGATGCAGGTTCAGAGGCCAGGTAAGGCCAAGGGGTCCACTCCACCCAGTTATGTTTGGAAATTAAACCCTCACAGGACAGGATGGCACCCTGTCCCAGGGTAGGGAGCGTAGGCTTGGCTTCATTGCCCTGCCAACCACACATGGAGCAGGGAGGTACATCATTCTGGACGGAGTGCTTAGCAGGCACCAGGTTGGCTGGGGCAGTCCCAGCTCCCCACTGCCTGGCATCCGCCCTGCTACCCGACACTCCTCTAAGGCAAGAGGCCATGAGCTGTAGTGGGGAGATTCTCTGCATGGAGCCTTCCTCCTTGGCCAGTCCCAATGCTGCTGTGTCCCAGATGCCTTACAGCCCAGAATAGGTGATGGCGCTGGCCAAGATCCTCCATTTCCTGGCTCCTGGGGGGTGGAGACCCAGATGGGATGCTCTGGGCTTAGATCTCTGGTCTGAGGCTAAGGACAGCGGCCTCGTATTGTAGCCCTTCCTCAGGGAAGGCCTGAATCCAGGCTAAGGGAGGAGGACCAGGATGGCAGAGTGCCCAGGGTCTGCCCACCAGCCCCTCCCGCTTCGGGGGGTTGCCTTATCTGGGCCCCATTTCCCTGCTGGCAACGAGGGGCCAGGGGAGGCCATGCCGCGGCTGTCACGGAAGGGACATTCCCCAGTCGTTTGGAACTAAGTAAGTCCAGATCTCAGCTTGCAGGCCTGGCTGCAGGACCCTCCCTGGGCCCCCCTCCCCCAGGACTGTGGCCACACAGACACATGGAAGGGGGTGTGTGCAGCAGATGTGGGCCTGGGAGGCAGCCAGAAACCCCACAGGATCAGAGCCCGGCGCACTTAGCTTGGTTGGGGGCCTGCCCTGGTCTCCCCTAGCTCTGAGACACACCTCTGCCTGAAGGACTATGCCTGCCCCTGGCCGGGCAGGGCTGGGGGTGGGGTGGCTCACAACTAGATTTTCCCTGCCTTTAAAGCCAAGGCAAAGTTGACCTTGAGTCTCTGGGGCCGTAGCTGGAGACACTCTCTCCTCATCCGCTCTTCCGTAGAGCAGGAAGCAGCACATGGGCACCCATCTCTGCCCTCCGCAGCTCCAGGTGGGAGTGAGACCCTTCAGGGCAGGAAGCAGTGCCCAACCCCTGGCCAGAGTGCAGGGGGCCTGGGCAGAGCCCTTCTCTCATTCAGTGATGATGCTGTATACCAGTCTCTGTTCTAGGTGCTGGGAAAAAGCAAATAGAACAGTTCCTGCCCTCTTGATGCTGGTAGTCTACCAGGGGTAGAGAAATGGACAATAAACAATAAGCAAAAAGAAGAAGAAATAAAGGAGGAGAAAAAGAGAGGAAGGGAAGGGAAAGGCAAGTGCATGGAGGTGGTGGCGACAGATACTCCTCATGACAGGGACTATTGAGCAAACATCTGAAGGTGGTAAGGGAGAAGCAGGGGGATGCCTGCAGGAAGATCATCCAGGTTAAGTCAGTTCAGTCACTCAGTCGAGTCCGACTCTTTGCAACCCCATGGACTGCAGCACACCAGTCTTCCCCCGTCCATCACCAACTCCCGGAGTTCATTCAGACTCATGTCCATTGCATCAGTGATGCCATCCAACCATCTCATCCTCTGTCGTCCCCTTCTCCTCTCGTCTTCAATCTTTCCCAGCATCAGGGTCTTTTCCAATAAGTCGGTTCTTTGCATCAGGTGGACCAAGTATTGGAGTTTCAGCTTCAGCATCAGTCCTTTCAGTGAATATTCAGGACTGATTTCCTTTAGGATGGACTGGTTGGATCTCCTTGCAGTCCAAGGGACTCTCAAGAGTCTTCTCCAACACCACAGTTCAAAAGCATCAATTCTTCGGCACTCAGCTTTCTTTATAGCCCAACTCTCACATCCATACATGACTACTGGAAAAGCCATAGCTCTGACTAGATGGACCTTTGTTGGTTAAGGGAACAGTCATGAAGTGTGCCTGGCGTGAGAGGAAGGGAAGAGGAGGCTGTAGCCAAGAGCAGGAGGACGTGAGTCAGAGATGAGGAGGGGGGCTGGGGAGACAGCCACTGCAAGGACTTGGCTTTGACTCTCAAGGAAGTAGGAGCCATTGAGAACTTTGGTCAAGAGAGAGACATGCCCTGGCTTCCATTTTAACAGGGCTTCTCCGAATCCTGGCTGGTTAGCAGGAGGCAAGAGCAGAAGCAAGGAGCCTAGTAAGCAGGCTACTGTCCCTGTCAAGCGAGAGATGAGATTGGCCGCGGAGGTGGTGGCTGCAGAGCTGGCGGCCAGGGAGAAGGTAGGAAGTGGTCAGCTGACCTTTTGTATATTTTGAAGGTGAAATTGAAAGGTCTAGATGGAGATGTGAGAGTCCAGGCTGATTCAAAGACTTTTTGGCCTGAGCATCTGGAAGGATGGGACTGTCTCAGCTGAGCAAAACGAAGGAGTAGCTCCAGATCCAAGGTCTTTTCAGCCACACTCTGCACCCCCCACCCCTACCCAGTGGTCGGGGCTGCCCAACCATAAATGATTCTGGGCCCAGGCACCCAGAAAGAAGGCCTGTGCCATGGGGGCAGAGGAGATGCAGAATTCCCATCAGTTCTTGGTAAAGATTCTTTTCTGGAGCAGATAAGGATTGAGCTCTAGGCCTAGGACCTGGGCTCCCCAGCAAGGGCTGGGCAGGCCCGAGTGGGTAAGGGATGGCTGTCTGGCCTCTATCTAAACAGGATATGCTCAGGCTGGCTGATGGTCATGGGTCACTTGGCAGCCAGCCAAGCTTAGGCTCACCCGAGCCCCACCTCCCTCAATATACAAACACACACACACAGAGTAATACAAACATGGGATGAGATGAGTATGGGCAACTCAGATCCCATGACTCCCTCTTTTGTTCACTCTGAGTGCACGTGAGAAGCAGTGGCTGATGAGTCTCTGTGGGGCCCAGCCAGAACACAGAGAGATCTGGGTGTCTCGGTCTCTGGATGGACTTGTAGAACCTCTAGGGCCTAAAGAAGCTTCTGACCCAAACATTAGGACTGGCTTCCTGGGAGGTCGTGTCTTCCCATAGGCCTACAGGATCTAGGAGGAAAGAGGAAAGGCATTCCAGCACAGGGGATCAGCATGTGCAAAGCCCCAGAGATGAGAGCGAGGGCAGAACTCTTCAAAGAGGCCTGGGAGGCCTGCGGGGCTCCAGAATGGAAGGGGAGGATGAAGCTGCCTCAAGAAGGGAGCCTGGCCCCTTGTGCAGAAAAGGACAGTGTGTGGAGGGTGTTGGAGGTGGCCACAGGCTCTGGGCTAGAGGAAACACAGGGCTTACACTGGTACTGAATGAAGAGCATTCCTAGCAGAGGGGACAACAGCAGAAAAGGCCTAGAGGCAGCTTTGGGGAGCAGCCAGGGAGGTGGGTCGTTCCAGCTTTTGATCGGCTCCGAGCCAACCCCTGGGGCAGGCTGGGCAGGAGAAGGCTGAGCCAGGCGTGGGTGACTCCTCACTGCCCTCCCCCTTCCCGGTGCAGCAAGCACGGCCTTGCACCCCCTCCTGGGGGCCCCCTTTCCATCACTCCCCCTCTCTGAGATCCAGTTCCGGGCGGGTGGGGGCTGGGCCAGAAAGCAGGCAGCGCCTGGGGCAGAGGAGATGAGAAAACCAGAAAGTGGGGAAACCTGAGCCAGCAACGCTAGGGCTGGGCGGGCCAAGGCTTGCTCAGCCGGCTAGGCCCGGGAAACAGGTTCCCCGGAGACCCAGGCAGAGGAGAGAGTGCTAGCTTAGTGGGCCACCTTCGTGGAGGGGGCATGGCCGGTCCCTGAGGCCCAGGCCTGCCTTGTCCAGCCTTCCAGATGCAGAGACCAAGAGGGCAAGTTTTCTCAAGTTTACCCACAGTGGAGGCCAGATAAAGGCAAATAGTGTAGACAGAGGTTAGACAGGCAGCAGGAGGCCCAGGGCTGCACTTCAGCCCCCAACAGCACAGCCTGGAAGAGCAAGAAGGAAACTAAACAGGCATGAGCACTGCCAGAAACAAAGTCTGGGCCAGGCTGAAGGCTGGGGGTGTCTGGGGGAGACCTTCAAAGCTCTCCTGCCTGTTACCAGCACTATCCCCATGGGTGGCGACTGGGACAAAGGGGGCCAGTTCTTTCCCAATTGTAGCCCGACAAAGGGGGCCAGTTCTTTCCCAATTGTAGCCCTCACTACCAGGCTCTGTGGGACCTCAGGAGCTCTGGGAAGCTGAGCCCAAGGATGAACAGCCAGGATGTCACCCCAAGGGCCTGTTCTCATGCAGGAAGGGAGAGGGCACTGGTCCAGGATGGGACCCCAGAGGCTCCGTCAAGGTGGGGAACCAGACCTGGCTTAACCATCTCTGAACTTCCTACCACATTGCATGTCCAGACCGGCACTAGTGTGGGCCATAGGGACTGGGCATGCCTGGGGTCTGAGTATCCACAGAGGAAGGAGGGACAGAGGCCAGGCAGGGGTCAGTCTGGCCTGGCCTCTGTTCAGGTGGCCCCACGGGGCATCCTGGGTGGCTCTCAGGTGGAGCTGGCACAGATGAGTGGCACTGAGACAGACAGAGGACTCAGGGTGGCGGTGAGTGTCGGGTCGGGGCAGCCGGTCCAGAGGAGCTAGGTAGCAGGCAGGGAGTTGGCTCCTGGCCTCTTGGCTCGTGTTCCCTCTTGGATCTGATGTTGCAGGGATTTGCCCTCTTATTCATTCAATAAAGATTTATTGAACTCCCTAAGTGCCACATATGGCTCTAGCACTCAATGCCAGTCCCCCCAGCACTGGTCTGCAGGCCCTTGGCTCCATGTGGGCCCCGTGGCCTGGCCCTTCCCTCCTGGAGCCTTCCCATAGCCCTGGAAAATGCTGCCTTTCTCACAGCACACCTAGCAGTTACAGGCCTCACTCCGCTTCTCCCAGTCTCCTTGTCCTCAGCTGTACAGTGGGGCCAGCAGGACTTGCTTCTCAGTGGGATTGTGAATGGCATGCAGGGCTTCCTGGCTGGGCATCAGGCTGGTTTCAAAGGGTCTTTGACCCCTGAAATTGGAGACAAAATTACCGCAGGCTACAATGTTCCTCCCAATAATACATATTATATATAAAATAACATATATAGTAATACAAAGTGCTCATCCCAGCATGACACACAACAGGACGAGGGTGCAGTGTGGATTCACTGCTGCAACTATGCTTGTTTTGATTTCTATTGATTATTCAACCTTCTCACAGTGATTACAAGAGAACTGGCATCATTCCACTATGTGTAGCCAAGCCCAGCTCTAACTCTCTTCTCTTCCGCTATCCCCTTCCTCCGACACCACTGCCACCAAAGGCCTCCCTGTGCTGAGAGATCTCTGTGTGTGTCTGAGAGGTGCTCCACGGGTGATAAATCAGCTGAGTCTCTTTCATTCCCAGCCCAGCACCCTGGAGTCGTTTTTGCCAAGTCCCCACAGGTCTGCTTCATTGACCAGGATGATGATCTGGTACTGGTGACAGGGGTGGCCAGGGAGCTCCGGGATGGTGCTGGAAGTGATGGCTTTGGAAACCCTCAGCAGTCACGGTGGCGTGGGCTGCACTGGTAATGGTGGTGCAGTGGCAGTGACCTCAAGAGTGACCCTCGTACAGAGAAGGGGGAAATGAGGAATGATTGACACAGTGTTTTTAAATGAGGCATGACGGCGAGAGATGCACAGGCGCTGACACTGCAGCCACTGTATGTGCAGGCTGGGGTTTGCTCACATCCAGTGGCCAGCCTCCACTTGGAGCATGCGAGCCAGCAGTCCAAGTCTAAGTCCGAGTCAGGAGACCCTCGGCAGGATCGCTAACATACCTAACAACCTACATTTGCAGTCAACCAGCCAGCACGTCAGAGTGAGAGATGTCTTGGGTGGGGGTTAGCCAGGAAGAGAAGGGAGAGGAGGAAGAGAGAAAGGCGAAGAGAGTGAGGAGGAAGCAGACAAGGAAAACTAGGGGGAGAGGAAGGAGGGGAAAACGGACTTCAGATGGTGAAGAATCTGTCTGCCTGCAATGCGGGAGACCTGGGTTCTGGCCCTGGTTCAAGAAGATCCCCTGGAGAAGGGAAAGGCAACCTACTCCAGTATTCTTGCCTGGAGAATCTCATGGACAGAGGAATGTGGTGGGCTATGGGCTACAGTCCATGGGGTCACAAAGAGTGGGACAGGACTAAAACACACACAAGGAGGGGGAAAAGGAGGGGAAAAGAAAGAATAGAAAAGAGAGAAGAGGAGAAAGGGGAGGGAATAGGAGAAGAGGGACAAGGGAGAGGACAAAGAGGCCCATGCCCATTGGGACCTTGGCAAAGTGCATGGGGCAGGGCTGAGACTGTGGTCCTGGCTGGTGAGGCCATGGCCTTGACCATTGCGTTAGGTTGGGTGGAAGGTCCCTTCCTGGGATCAAGGTGGGCCTGAAGCTCAGTTGCAGAACCCTAAAGTCTGCAGCTCTCAGGAATCCACTTGAAAGCAAATGTTGCTTTCAGGAACCCCTATCTGGCTTCTCTGGGATGTGGAAATATAACGGATGGGTCCGTGGAGCTACTGGCTTGAAATAGGGCTGGCTGCTGGGGAGATCGCAGGGAGCCCTAAAGCTGTTTTATGGAGCTGTAAGGCTGACCTGGCCTGGGGTGGAGGTGGAGGACAGGTCCAGCAGTGTCAGCCGTCCCAGGGGCTGCACTGCCACCTGCTGAGCGGCCCTGGCAGTCCTGTGTCCTGAGCTGCGGGGCTCACGCGAGGCCAGGCGTGGCGGGAAGCGAGTGGGAAGGACGGACACGGCAGGGGGTGCGCAGGTGAGCGCAGCCTCTTGCTCTCTGGCGCGCCTGCCCTTCCCGCCAGGGAGTTGAGTGCCCGGGTAAACACCAGGCGCGGAGTGCGCGGTGTATCCACGGAGAGACAAAGCCGGGGCGGGGCGGGGGCGCCGCCCGCGAAGCCAGGGCGGGGGTGCGGGGTGCAGGTTAGGCTTACCGGGCGCGGGCTGCCCCACCGCCTGGGAGCACGGAGCCCACCCCGCGGACAGGTGGAGCGGGGGCGGGACGGCGGCCGGGCGGGTCCCGCCCTGGGGGTGGGGCCGGGCGGGGCGGGCGGGGCGGGGCCGCGCTATGCAAATGTCGCCCACGGGCGGCCAATTGCCGGCGCTCCCCGCGCGGCTCCGAGCGCCCCGTCCCGCCGGCGGCCGCGAGACCAGAGCGAGCGAGCCAGCGAGCGAACGGCCGCGGCCCGGTGAGCCCCGGGCGCAACCCAGCGCGGCCGCCCAGCCCCACTCCAGAGACCAGGCGAGCACAGTGCCTGTGGGCCAAACCGAGCGCAGCGCCCCGAAGCCGAGCGCGCGCTGTCGCCCGCGCCCCGCGCCGGGGAATGCGCCCTCGGCGCGCCGGCCAGGGGGCGCCCGCAGCCCACCCGGGGGGAGGCGGCCCCGAGCGCCCCTGAGCCTTCCCATGGCCCGGGATGGGGTCCGGGGCCTCGACTGCTGACGCGCCCGAAGCCAGTAGACCCCGTTAAGCCGGGGCCGCGGCGCCGACCCCGGCTCAGGCACAGCGGCGAGAGGGCGCGGGCAGGGCCATGGCCCCGGGGGGCCGCTAGCGCGGACCGGCCCAACCGGCAGCCGCTCTGCTGCCGCCGCCGCCGCCACTCGGGAGCCCAGGCCCCGCCGCCGTGGAAGAGGTGAGTGCGGCGGGAACCGGGAGGGAGCGGGCAGGCGGCCGGGCCACCCCGCGATCCCTCTGGGACCCCGCGGCACTGCAACTCTGCGGAAGTGTCTGGGGCGCGGGGCTCGGAGAGGCAGGGGGCTTCCCGCGGACACGAGGACGACAGGACTAGAGTGGGCGCTGTACCTGTCCGGGCTGCCCGGACCCTCAACATCGAAGCGACGTGGAGATGTGTGAAGGATGTGGCCGGCGGGGTCACCAGTGTGCAAAGCAACTTTTTCTCCGAGAGGTTCTGGGTGGGTGGGTGCTCCCATACGCCTCCTTGCTGCTGTAGCTGGAGGCCTGATGCCCCTTCCCCTGGCTGAGCTCTCCCACTAACGCCTCAGGCAGCTCTCTTCCCTACTAGGTATCCCTGCCCTGTCTCACTGTTGGAATCTGGGGATCTTCCGCTGGAAGGGAAGCGCTACCCTGGCAGCCCCCTCGTGGAGGGTCTCCAAGATCAGCCCGGGCAGGACGGCCAGCCCCAAGGCTTTTCTCCCAGCCCTGTGCCAGCCCCCTGACCCAGCCGCTAGTCCGTGTCTGCCTTCCAGCAGGGCGTTTTGCTTGGATTAGGGTCTCTGCTGTATGTGGGTAGTAAGTGATCTGGGAGAGCCTGCAGTCAAGCCCCCACCCCCTCACCCCAATCTGGTCAGGCTGGGGCCTGAGTGGTGGAGTGGGTAGGGGACAGGAGCTTGGTGGACTTGCCTAGAGCAGGTGGGACCAGAGAGTGTCAAGGTGGCCCAGGAGAGCTCAGCTGGAGCTAGGGCTGCAGGCCTGCCTGGATAAATAACTTCTGATTCTTGAGATAACTGTGTTGTGAACACCAGCCCATGAACACCTGGGGGAGGTGGGGTGTGAACCTAAAGCGCTAATGTGTCCGCTCTGGAGCTTGGGGGTTCTTGTCCTCATCAATTCATCCAGAATGTCTCCCAGAAGCCCCTGTTCTAATTGCAGAGACAGAGAAACTGCACCAAGAGGTTGGTAGGCTCACGCCAGTCCCGGGGGGTTGGATAGAGATGGAGCCTTTTTCCAGGCTGCCCAGGGAGTGTGCCCGGACCCTTGGGGTAAGGTGTCCTGGAGGGTGAGGACACTGGGCATGCTTCCCCCCGCTGCTGCCCCTCAGTTCTGAAGGAGCCAGGCCCGGAAGTGCGGGGGTTGGGGAGAGGAGGGAACCCAGCCTCAGCCCCCTGCTGCTCTAGGCATACCTTGAGGGGAAGATGGAGCCAAGCCCAGGTGACCTTGACTAGGAAACTCTGACCACGAAATAGGGGTTTTCAACATCAGCTGTGCTGGGGTGTCTCTGCTTCCTGGTCCATAGGCTGTTGGGGGAGGGGGAAGCCAAGGAGTCAGGAAGGAGCTCTGGCCTGCTGGAGGGGGGTGTCGGAGGAGCTAGATGGGGGGTGGGGTGCTGTTAATAATTTTTCCATCATGTCCGCCCCGCAGCCGTGCCACCCCGGTCCCGGCTCGCAGGGGGCGGCCGTCCTTCCCCGGGGGGGGGCGGCCCCCCCCCCTCCCGGGGCCCCCCCCCCCCCGCCCCTCCAATCCCAAGAAGTCTGGATCAGGCTGGACAATGTGACCTCCCAGCCCCCTGCTCCGCCCCCAGGTGCCTCCGGACCCCTTCGTCTGGCCGCCCCTCCCTGCACCCCTTGCCAGCCCCAGCTCCTCGGTTCTTTGTTTGAACGTCTCTCCTCCGTCCCTCCCTCTCTCCTCCCTTTCTCCTCCTCCCTCCCGCCTGCCTCCCTCCCTTGCTCCCTCCCGCCAGCCTTCTTTCCTTCCTTCTCTGCTCTCCTCCTGGTGGGCTCCCAGGTGGCGGTGGCTGTTCCTTCTCTGTCCACCCACCTGGGCTGGACCCAACTGCTCCAGGAGCTACTCTGGGACTGGGGCTGAGTGGAATGCATCCAGGGAATGGCAGGGGAGAAACAACTGTGGAAATGCCTGCCCCATCCCTATCTCTGTCCTCCTCTTCCTCCTCCTCCTTCTTTCTCCTCCTCTCCTGTATCCCCCAAGCTGCCAAAGAGGGGGCCTAGACTTAGGCCTGAGGCCCCAGCAGATTTGAACATCCCCTGTTCACCCCTTTAAAAGGCCAAAGCATTGTGGGAGGCCCCTATAGGGGCCCAGTGGAGCAGGGCCCTCCAGGTTCCTGGACTCCTTGGGGGGACTCCCAACACTGTCCTTGATGACCCTGACCTTGTCACCATGGAAATGGATGTAGGAGAAATGAGGTCACAGGGAGGAGGGGAGGCAAGTCACCCCAGCCCCCTGATACCTAGGATCAAAGCTCTCCAAGGGACTCAGCCTGCATCTAGCCCTCCCTGAGAGAGCTAGAACAGCGTCTCCCCACTTCCTCGAGCCCCACCCCACTAGCAGGGCGAGTTCTTGAACAAACATATATATATATATTATATATATGCTTGTAAGGACTAGTGCAGGCATGTAAGTTTGGATGTGTGTATATCCACAGCTGTTAGAGGGGGCCTCCCAGGTGCACCCGAGGGTGCTGGTAGCTGCACAGCCCTTTCTCCCACACCACCCCCCACAATCAGGGCCTGCCATTCAGTCAGCTCCAGCTTTGTGCCCCAGCGGACAGGGGGCGTGGCTGGTTCTGATTCTCCCCTCCCTCAGCCAGCCTCCCTAGCACCTGTGATGGGAGGTTCTGATGGAACCTGAGAGGTACCCCGGAGAGGGTGTGCCCACAGAGAGCACCACATGGGGAATGGGTCAGGCCGCTTGAAGCTACACCTCCTGTCCGAGGAATCACCAGTGGTTTGCTTGGCAGGAGAGGCAAGGGCTCGGGGAGGTGGGTCTCCAGGAGGGCATTACGGTCTTGGCGAGTGGGACTGGACAGTCCTGGCGTGGAGCCTTGCCTCAGTGGATGCCAGCCAGGGCAGGGGATTAACAGATCACAATACCCCCCAGCCTCCCCTCCCCACCCCAGAGTCCTAGATATGGGCCTAGGGTCCCTGTCTCCCATGGGAGAAGGAAATAGACCTGGCAGTTCTGGGGGGTGGGGCTCACATTGTCATTGTTGCCCCCACCCACAGTGCATCTGGGTGGGGGGGTGTTGGGAAGTTGGCGCTGATTTTCGCCGGGAGGGAGCAATATGTTCTGACAACTGGTACTGGGCTGCGTTTACCCAACAGCCAGCCTGCCTGGGGAGACAATATTTGAAAAACATTGTGTGGAAACTTGGGCCTGCTGGAGGTTTGTATCAGAGCTCTGCACTGAGGGGACACTGAGGCTGGCTCAGACCCTGCCCCTGGCCTGGTGGCCACCCTAGCTCCCCTTCTTTGGTCTCTGTAGGCAGAGCTGGAAATTTCGCGGGCAGGAAGTCCTTCTGTATGTCTGACCCGGATCCCTCCTGCTGTGATTTCAGTAGAAGTAGGCCCTGCTGTTCTTTGCCTTTCCTGTTCTGGCTGCTGTCTCTCTCTAGGCCATCTATGTGTTTCTCACTTATCCTCCGCTCTCTTCTGCTCCCAGCTCTAATCATCAGGCTCAGGTTTCCCTTTACTGAGAGGAGAGATTTGGCTGGAGCCTGCAGGACTGGACCCATCTCTTCCCCCATTCCCTGAAGTGGGAGAGGAAGGAACAGCCCATTTGGTTGGGAGGTGGATGCATGGAAACTGGAGAAGGGTGTAAGATCACCTCCTTGAGCTGAGCCCTGTGAACAGAAGTCTGGAAGCTGTGGTTGAGGAAGGGTTTGAGTGTCCATTGGCCCCTGTTAGCCCTGTTGACCCTAGGCTGCACCCAGTTGCTTGGTCTTCAGACCCATTGTTAGGGACAGGAAAGTATATGAGATTTTCACGTTATGCTATTCTTGGCCCCAGGCTGAGGATGTGAGCACAGAGGTACCTATCACCCTAGTTGTTCAGATAGGGAAACAGGTACCTTTGGCAGAATTACACAAGAAAATGTTGGTCGGACAGGATACCTTGCTCTGCCTCACATATTTCAATCTTGTTCCTCCTCCCAGGTGTATAGACAGCTGCCTGACTCCTGGGCCCTAGGCCCCTTCCACAATGCCTGTCGCTGGTCTCCTCCTCTGGGCTTCCCTGCTCACTGGGGCCTGGCCAGCCACCCCCACCCAGGACTACCTCCCAGCCATGCCCCGGATCCGGCTCTCATATAAAGGTAAGAGGCTCCGTTGCAGTTCCCTCGCATCCCCCTGTCCAGAGCATTTTGTCCTGTTTCAAAGGAGAGAGAGGAGAGGTCAGAGCAAGAAAGAACAAATTGTACAGCCACGTGGGTCACACTGGGTGGTTTGTAGGGGTTGGGGGAGGTGGTGACTTTCTGGGAAAAGCTAGAGACTGGACTGCTTAGACATTTAGAGAAGGGTCCTGAGCCTGCTTCTGGAGCCAGAATGTATGGTCTCTGGGCTTGAGTCTGCAGGATGTCTGTCCATGTGATAACTGGAGGAGAGAGAGGTGTCACATCTTTCAGACTTGTGCTTGCAGAAGCCCTTCCCTGCCACTGGTCCTGCCCTGCCTGATCGATCAGACAGTCGGACAGACGCTGAGGCCTCCAAAAGCTAGAGGAGCAGGATCTGCTCCTCTGGGGTGTGGGTGTTTGAGGAACCATCCTAGGGGTCTCTAGGTAGGAGGGGCTTCTAAGAATTGGGGAGGGGGCTCTTGTGTTGTGACTGGAGGAGTCTAGGGCCCCTGGTGAGTTCAGGGAGAACACATGCTGTTGTGACAGGCCCGAGATCCCCAGTGAGCACTTTGCCTGAAATCACCGGAAGGTTTTTGGGCTTCCCTGGTGGCTCAGTCGTAAAGAATCCACCTGCAATGCAGGAACCGCAGGAGATGCGAGTTTGATCCCTGGGTTGGGAAGATCCCCTGGGGGAGGACATGGCAACCCACTCCAGTATTCTTGCCTGGAGAATCCCGTGGACCAAGGAGCATGGCGGGCTACAGTCTATAGCGTCTTAGAGAGTCGGACACAACTGAAGCAACTTAGCACGTGTGCACACAGTGGAAGGTTTTAATGATGAGTTGGGGTGTGCAGAGTGAGACGCTGGTCCAGCTCCATCACCTTTGCAGCTAACCAGCTAGACTGGTGAATACATGTGGCCCACATCCTCAGACATACCAGTGGCTCACTCACTAGCCACTAACTCAAAGACATGATCTAAAGAGTCTACCCTTGGCCTGAGAAAAGAGACAGCGACTATGCCTGGGGGACCTGGGGTCACTGCTGAGTTTTCAGCCTTGGCCCTCCTCTGACCCAGAGTAACTTTATTCAGCTGCCTGTCCCGGGTGGGGCCAACTCAGCCCTGGCTGACCAGATTTCCAGGTACACTTACTAGGGTGAGAGGCTGGGTCAGCCTTTCCTTCCTCAGGCTTGATGATGCCCAGCCCCTCCTCACCGTGTTTCCATGTCCCCTAGAAGAACCCCTCTCTTGGCCTCCATATCATTCCTGCAACTTGATGGGGGGAGTAGGGAGTGAATTTCTGAGAGTGCACCTAGGGAGGGAGGAGTCCTACGCAGGGCCTGAAAAATGGGTAAAAAACAACCCCTCTCCTAGGCCTGGGAAGGTGAGATATTCATTCCACTGATACTGCTACCATTCCCTGGTGGAAGTTCTCAGAGCATATTAATAAATATTGAAGGGGTCCCATCCACCTCTTATTCCCTTTCCAACCCAGGGTGCTGGCAGGGAGAATAGAGCACCCCCTCCCCTACCCCTGACAACAGGGGCTTGGAGGATGACTTGGTTTCCAGACCCTTGAATCCTGGAGCCCAGACATCCACTCTGGGTATTTGTCATCATCTTGGAGATCCATGAGAGGAAGTAGAAGGAATGAGACAGAGGGAGGGTCTCTGGATGCTCCTTTTAAACCTTCTTGGACCTGCAGGGGCAAAGGGACAAAAGATTTTGTTCTTGTTTTCCAGAGAGAGAAACTGAGGCTCAGATGAGGGCAGGGCCAAGGTCAGGCAGGAGGCAGAGGCGAGGCCAGAAATAGAACCCTGGTGTCCTGGTGTCCTGGTCTTGCCGACGCCTGACGCTCACATCAGTCAGGTCGATTCCCTCTCAATTAGCTCTGAAGCCGACACCCGCACTGACTAAAAGCCCAGCTCGCTGGCAGCCAGCCTGTGGCGCTGACTGTTGTGGCAGCCTGGGGCGGGGCTGGAGGCTGCCTGGGGCCACCCCATCCCTGGGCCTCTGTGCCTTTGCACACGCAGGTTTCTCTGTCCTGAATGACCTTTCCGTCTCCCACTTGATCTCCTGTCCTGCTTTTATGCATGGATGCCACTTACAGTAGATACTTGAGTCCCTGCCATGTGCCAGGCCCTGTGCTGAGTACTTGGGCTGTGCAGTGAACAGGGTGGGGCGCTCCCAGACAGAGTGTCTGAAAAGACAGTGGACACCCAGTTGGCCCATGCCTCCTGGGAGCCCAGCACTTACTGTGCACCAGGCCCCAGGCACCTTTCTCCCCTGTCATGTTGGATGGTCTCAGCCAGGACATACCTATGGCGCGGCCCTTGGTGGTGGGTAGGCCTTCAGTGAGCATTTGTGGAGTGAGAATGGAGACCGACATCTACGGAACCTGGGGGTCCTGGCCTGGCTGTTTCTAAGGCTGGAGGGACTGCCTCCTGTTGCATATACCCAAGGGGCACAGGGAGGGCTGCCGTTAGGAGCCCTGATGGTCACGGCGGCTCCATGCCTCAGCTTCTCCATCTGTGGATAGATGAAAGCAGCTGGCCTACCAGGCCTCGGGAGTTTGGCCTAGGCATATCCCCTCCCCTCCTTGGGCAGTTGGGAGATGCTAGTTCCAGCCCAGTCAGCCGAGACCCTCTAATAAGCCAGAGGTGCTGGTGTGAGGGGGGCCACGCTGCCCAGGGCAGATAAAAGGAACAAAGGCAGGAACTGGGCCAGGCTTGGGCTTGCTGCCTGCCCATCAGCCTGGGCGCCCCAGCCAGGCCGAAAGCCTGGAGAGGGTGTAAGGAGAAGGGGCCCAGGCGGAGCGGGAGGAATCCTATGGCCCATCTCCTATCCTGTCCCACCAGAAGCACAGCCAGGGTCATGCGGAAATGAGGGTCAAGTGGGGAAGATTTTCTAGAGCAGGAGGGGCATTCTTTGAGTGCTCATGGATGCTTAGAACTAGTGACCTGGCCAGCAGGACCTTCTTTTTTCTATCCATCCTTGCCTGGGCCTGGAGTCCTCTTAACCCCAGAGTCACTGGCCAAGTCTGAGAGGAAAAAATACCCTCCTCCCCCCACCCTGAGACTGTCCAAGCCCTGGGGTACCACCTCCCACTGCAGAGGGAGGTGTGAAGGCCTGGCCAGCTCCTTTGTTCAGCGTAGGGAATGTTTACTTTTTCCCAGGAAGCCACCCCCCACAAGACACAGCTCCTGCCTGGGCTGGCTTTGGCCAGGACTTGAGGTCAAGAGGTGTTTGGAGAGAGGATGGTGTTTGTGATGACATGAGGTGGCTGGGCTACTGAGAAACTGAGGCAGGGGTCGGGAGATGGAGTGGAAGGTCACCTTGCCAGGGGAGGTCAGGAAAGATGAAAATAATAGAAATAACAGTAGGTACCCGTGATGATAACCAAGTGGTAATCCCACCAAGGCCTGGGGAGGAGGGCTGCCTGGGTTTCCTGTGAAGAATCAGACCCAGAGGCTTTCCCGGGTCACTCAGGAGCCAGACTCAGATGGAACGTGACTCCGCCTGATGCCCGAGCCTATCCCAAGACTAGGCTGGAGGGCAGGCTGGGGAGGCAGGCCCAGCCGTCTCCCACGAGCTCAGGCTAAGCCTCGAGGACCCTGCAGTGCTGCCCATAGCCTGTCCAGGCTTACTTCCCAGGGAAAGTGTTGAGTTTGCACTGGGCAGGCTTCTTGTACTCTCTCCCACTGGAGAAACAGCATCTGGGTTTGCTCCTTTCCTATGAATCCAGCTGTCCGTCACCCCAGCCCCTCCACTGTCAGAGTCCCCTGGGAAGCTGTCTCCCTTCAGAGAAGGAAAAACAGAGTCCAGGAAAGGAAAGAGCTCCGACGTCCAGAGCAGCCCTGGGGCTCAGCCTTCTCAGACTGGGCATATCTGGCTTGCCCGGTGGGAAGGACATTCTGTAGGTGGCAGGTGAACAGGTGGGTGCTGGTCACCGCCCCCCAGCCCACATCAGCCCAGCCTCTGAGTCTTTGGGGTAAATGGCCCAGAACAGGGCCACCACTTACATCATTTGTGTGTGGCTGAACGAGAGTCGCCAGGCCTCCTTATTAGGAAATGAGGAGATCGGAGGTTAGGAAGGGTCACAGTCCGTTTACTTCACCCAAGGGAGAGTGAGTATGGGGTGAATACGGACTGAAGTGGAAGAGTCTCTAGCAAACCTCATCTTAGCTGCCCTGACTGAGCATGGGTTGGGGCAGGCCTAGGGAGCTTAAGGACCCTCCCTTGCCCCCTCGGGGCTCCCTGGCCAGCCAAGCAGGCTTAGAGCTTGAGATTGAAAGGGAAGGGTAAGAAGGAGCTTGGAGGCCAGGGGTGGCACTAGAAAGCTGGGTAGATGGCTTTGACAATTACAGTGAAACTTGGCGATCACAAACTGGGGAGGGCTAAGTATTCCAGGATGAGCCAGACAAGGGAGGAAGGAAACCCAAAGCATGAACTTGAGCCCAGATCCCTGCATCTGGGACCTCAGTTTTCCTGGAAATGGGAGCTACCCCCTCTCCTGAGATGGACCTTCAAAGTGGCCGCTTAGGGAGTTGGGAGGTCCTGGGGGGGCTGGTTGGCTGCCCCTCAGCTGGCCACAGATCGCCGTCAGAGAGAGCAGGGCAGGTCCTTGTGCTTGCCGAGAACCTGCCCGAGGCCCCGCCGGGGTCAGCCAGGCCAGGGCCGAGGGCCTCAGCTGTGGTCCTTCCAGGTCCTGCCAAGCTTCAGATGGGACCGCCGCTGGCTGGGCCTCCGCAGCACAGGCCTTGTCTCTGGGTGCCTGGCACGACGCCTGCCCCTCCCTCCCTGGCTCCAGCTTCTCTTGGCACGGAGTGAGGAGCTGGTGCATGCTCAAGGAGTAAATCATGTTCCTTGGCAGCCCCCGCTGCTTCGTAATCGTAAAGAATTTAAAGAGAAACCACCAAGATAAAAATCTCATCCTGGCCCATAAAGGCATCTTTCACCCTGTGGCTTGAGAGGCAGCGGCCTCAGAGTGGGCTCCTGGCTGTCTGCACCTGTGTAAGCGCACCTCCAACCCCGTGGCCCCTCCAGAGGTGGTGGGTACTTGACTCCTGACAACTAGGAGACCTCCAGCTCCTCCCCCAGGTCAGGCAGAGCAGGACACTTACATTTGATTGAATGCAGAGGTGATGCTGTGCTGGTTGAGAGGGCTGGCCTGGAAGGCAGACAGACCCCATCCTACCTTCTCAGCTGTGTGATCTCAGACGGGTAGCCTAAGCTTTTCCACCCCTGGTTTCTCCATGTAAGGTGAGGATGGCAGTGGTCCCGTGGAAGCAGCATCCGGAAGTCTCAAGCTGCCCAGCTTGCATCCTGGCCGAGGGTAGACCTTACGTAGTGAAGTCCCTCTGTGTCCTGCTGCCTCATCTGTAAAATGGGGATAAAAAATGATGCTGACCTCATTGTGTTTTGAGTATTAACTTTGTGTACACCGTTGTGGCTCTGGTGAAAGGAAGTCTCAGAAACCAGGAGCTACTCTGAGGTTGGCAGACAGGTGAGGGCTAGTCCTGGGGATGCCCAAGGAGTCTGCACCGCCTCACCTCTCCCTGTAGATTTCTACCCTGTGGTGAAGCAGACGGTGTCTGGAAAAGGCTGCAAAAGACGCCCTGAGCCCTGTGGGTGGAGTGGGGTCAGGAGGAGGAGGACTTCTGCCGTGAGCATCTGGACAGGCATTTTGGAGGAAGCTGCGTCTCCATCAGGGGAAGGGAGATTTCTGGAAGAGCAGAAGCAGAGGCGGTGTGTGTGGTGCAGCACTTGGGGAAAGGGCAAGATGCTGGACGGGGCTCGCTCTCGGTGGTAAGATAGAGAGTTCGCATTTTCTCTCTTTTGGGTTTGGTTTTTAAGCCCTTTATTTCATGGTAGAGGTACCACATACATACTGGGGGAAAGACAGTGCATTTGGGGAGGGGATGCCCTGAGGGGGGTCTCTCCGGAGATAGGCGCCACAGTCTGGTTTGTGCCCATGATCGTGGTGCTCATGATCAGCTGCAGTGACCCCCCCCACCATCCCCACCCTGAGCACTGTTCTGGCTCCTACAGCTTGTGCTTGGGGTGACCAGACCTGGACTGCTTACTTGGGCATCTACACAACTGGGCCGAGAGCATGTTTGCTTGGCCTGACCTGGCGCTGTCCTGGGAATCTGAGCCCCGCCCCAAGAGAGCCCTTGGAGCTTTGGAGAAGCAGAGAAGATTCCTGCTGCATTTTTCTTAGAAATAGCAAGAGGGCCTTTGCCAGAGGCCTGGATGCCAGAAGGCTCCGATCTGAATCCAAAGCCCAGCTCACGTGGGTGCCTGAGCTTGGCAGGCCTGCAGGCCCTCACCGCCCCCAGCTTGCCGAGCAGCCCCAGGGAGAGGGTGGAGGCCTCCTGGGCTCCAGACCCTGATCACTGATCCTGACCCGGCAAAGAATGAGGTCTGGGCGGTGGCTGCTGGCCTAGGTTCCAGGAGGCCAGCCTGTGGCCGGTGGGAGGCCCAGCTAGGCTGACTTGTGGTGTTCCCACTGGGGCTGCCAGCAAGTATTGCCCGTTTGCCGCATCTCTGCAGGGCAGGGACAGTCCCAAAGTAACAGCCCACTCCACGGACCAAGAGGCCTTTGGGGCAAAAGGCCTTGGTTCCACCCCCCTCCCCCTAGTCTTCTTCCTTCCTTCCTGCCTCCCGGTCCCCTCTTGCCTCCATCTCCTCCGTCACCACCATGACCCCTGCTTGGCTTCCTACCCGGACATGCTCTTTCCTCTCAGGTCTCTGCACCCAGCCAAGAGCCTTGTTTCTTCCCATTTAGGGCTCCGTGCTGATGCCCTCATTTCCTTCCAGGAGCAGAGTCCACCGTGTGGACCTGCTGGTCAGCCCACGTGGGTGCCTCCTGTCGGTCTTACACTATAAGTGCAAAGCAGCTGCTAGAGTGTGGGGGCCCCGTGGGCTCCTGCAGCATCCGGGATAGAATGGGAGGCACTCCCGGCTCCTCTATGCTGTCATTTTGCTCAGCACTCTCCAAGTCCCAGCACCAGGCCTGTGTAGAGTACTCGCTGCCTTTCTGGACGGGTGACCAGCTGACTCCTGCTGGACTCCTGACACAGCCTCACCATATGCCCCAGAGCTGACCCTGAGCACACAGCTGCCTGTGTGATGATGCCTCAGTTTCCCCACCTGAATACTAGGGAGGGAGCTAAGATGGTCTGGGACACCCTGGGAATCTCTCGGTGGGTGACGTGAATGGGGCTGCAGGGACGGACTTCAGGAGTCTGAAGAGGGCAGAGATGGGGGCGGGGCCCAGGGCAGGGGGAAGGTCTTGACACCCACCAGCCTGTTGGTCCCATCCTGGCCTGTCCGTCTGGTTGATTTATCAGAGTAAATGAGCCATGGAGAGTTTGTTGTCTTTTGCAGTCACAGAAGGGAGGAGGAGGTGGAGTAAGGAGTGAGGGGCTTCCGGGCCAGGTCTGGAATGTGGGAGGAGGGGTGGGTCCCCAGGCCCGCAGAACTGGAGGCTCTGATCCACTCTCTCCACCTGAGAAAGGGGTGGGTGCCACCCTCCCCTCAGGACCCACCCCCTCTTCCCACCCCCTTCCCACTTCTTGGGGGCACATTCCAGTATGAGCTGCTTGCCTGGCTCAGGCCCTCTCTTCCCACCCCAGGCCTGGGGGCTGCCCTGCTCCTTCAAGCCTGCCTCCTTGACCACACTGTGTCTTTTCCAAGCTGGGCTAGAGCTCTGAACTTTGCCTGGCCCACAAATGCCAAAGGTGTCCTCCTAGGCACACCATTCCGGTCCAGGCAGGATGTCCTGGCCGCTGGAGCCACCAGCCCAGACCTAGAACAATCAGACACCATGTGGCCCTGGGGCTGGGCAGGGTTCAATGGAGGCACCTAGATGGAGGGCCCCCTACCAGCTAGGACACAATGGTTGAAAGTCATTGGACATCCTTCTCGGGGAGATGTGTAGAACCAACCTCTGCTCTCCTGTGTGTGCCAGGGGGTGACCTTGCTGCCGCTTCCCACCTGGTTTTTCCTGGGTTGGGATGAGCTGTGCCCCCAGCCTGTCTTCTCTTGGGCGGGGCAAGTGGGCGCTGGGGCGGAACGGGCGTGGGAACAGCTTGCCTGGGCCTGCCGGGCCCCAGCCCCCAGCCCTTTGCCCCCAGAATGGGAGGGGAGCCCGCAGCAGAGTTTAGCCCAGCTGGACTGCTCCAGCTTGGTGTTTACTGCACAGCTGCAATGTTTACAGTAGCTCTTGAGAAGGGGCCCCTTGTTCCAGAGGATTTCCTATCCTGAGGGTCCCATCAAGGTCTGATCTTACCACCTCCCCATATCCCTGGGATAGGCATGTCAGGGAGCCAGGGACTGCAACCATCTCCACCCTCTCCAGGGCTCGGCCACTGCCTGTCTCTCCACCGTCCACTCTGGCCTTGGGTCCTTCTACCCTGGAGAAGCTGACATTCCCAGGAAGTAGCAGCTCTAAGTGGTGAAATACGGTAACAGGGTCCCCAGTTCAGACTTTTAAATTAAATTCAATCAGAGCCGTTATTGAATATAAACACGCGGAGTCATTTACATGTTAATTATGTTGAATGGACTATGAGGCCATAATTAGTTGCTAATTGGGTGAGAGCTGCTGTAATTGGTTTTGTTGGCACCGACCTGGCTCACCTGCCTAGGGGGAAGAGGGGCGAGTATGGATGGCTCCTAGGGAGGCCTGTGGGTCTGCGCTCTAGACAGCCTGATTCAGAGATGGGATTGGAGAGGAGAGAGTTTGATGGGCTTGGGGCCAGAGGAACCTGCCCCTCATCCCCCAGGGAGCAGACAGCTTAAGCCCCAGGCAAACCCCTGGGTCTGGCTTCTAGGGGTTCCCATCTAAAACATCCCGAGGGGTGGCAGAGGGAAGGGACTGGGGGAGTCAGCCCCTGAATCAAAGGTGACGGCCTCCCCTGCTCAGCCCCATGTGGGACCTGGACCTGAATAAATGGTACGTGCCTAGGAGACAATTAGCACGAGGCACATGTCACCCTGCTGTAACCCTGCAGATGTCGGGACCCTGGCATTGAGGCATGTGGGAGGTGGGCTGCTGAGCAGGGAGAAAGGTGCCTGCAAAGGCTTTAGGGCTGCCCTGCCCCCCGCTCGGCCTGGCTGGAGCTCCGGGGTTGCAAGGCTGTGGCCAGGGGCTGAGGCCTTCCGGCTGGCCGCTCATTAAAAGAGGATTAGGCAGGGAGCCAGGGGGCCAGCCCAGCCCCTGGGCCTTCCTCTGGGGCCCCTCACAGCCTGGGGGAGTGATGAAGGGGCTGGGGGCCACCCCCGCCCAGCGCCCACCAGGGTGTCCAGGAGGGACCCTGCCCCTCCTGCTCCTGCTCCCATCTCCTTGTCCACCTCGGCTTCCTTTCTCAGAAGGACCAGAGGATAGCGTCCTAACAGAGACCCTGGCGCACCCCTGCCCCTCACCCTCTGCCTCATTTCTCTTCATCTTAGGAATTAGGGCTGCCCCAGCCCCATGAAGTCAGAGGTCAGGGCTGGGCTGCCAGGACCTGTCCATCAGCTCGCAGTACCCATGCACAGCCCCAGAGGTGACACTGTCAGTCAAGGCCTGCTGCTTTGTAGGGCTGTAACCAAGGGGGCGGGGTACCCATCTCTGCTCCAAGACCCCCCTCTTGCAGCAGCCCCTGCCTCACTGGTGAGAGACCTGGTGTCCTAGAGACGGGCAGCAGGGGTCAGGGGCCGCCCACTCGGGGTCTGTGGGTGAGGGCTGCAGACACGCCCCCTCAGCACTGTCCTCGCCCACCTCCTCCTTTCAAGTGAGGCACCAAGTGCTTCCCAGAGAGGAGGAAACGGAGACCCCACAGGATTAGGCTCCTGTACGCTGAGAAAGTTCCTGCCCCTGGACCTTTGCCAGGCCATTCTGGGCCAGGACCCCAAGTGTCTAATGGCCATGGGAGACTGTCAAGGCTGGGAGCGGCTGCGGAAATGAGGTGGCCGATGCCAGAAAAGGCTCTTCCTTCCTGATGACGGGAAAAGCCTTCCCGGATGTTGCCCCACCCGACCTGTGCCCAGCCTGCAATAGGGTCTGGGGGTGGGGAGCTCGTCCCTGGAGCATCACCCAGGCACACCACCCTCTCCCCAAAATGAGAGCTCATCCAGATTTGAATCCCTGGCACCTGCAGAGCCTTGGATTGGGCTGGTTGTGCCCTGGCCCCTCCGTCTGTATCTTCCTGGGGTTGCGGCAGTGGGGCGACCCTCCCGCTATCAGAACTGGGCCTGGAACAAGTGGAGCAGAGGTGGGGACTGGCCTGAGGACGTGAGCAGCCTGGGTCCATGTCAGCTCCCCCTTGCACACCCATGCGTGCTCAGGCCCCTAGGTACCCTGGGCCCAAGTCCCTGCCCCTCACTGAAGCTGGCAGCCCTAGGCTCTAGGCCTGCTGACACTGCAGGTGTCAGAGCAGGACACCCAGGACTACTCAGCCACCACCTGCGTTCAGCTGGGCTTCTCGGAGGAGTGAAGAAGACCCCCTGTTCTTTCACCCTGTGGCAGAGGGGAGGTGGGGACAGGATACCAGTTTCAGTCCTTGCCTGGTGACCTAAGGTGAGCACCACTCTCCCCTGGGCCTCAGTCTTCCTGTGTGGAGCTGGGGCTACAGGGCTGTCACAGGGACCCTTGTAATTCTTTACTACAATCTGGCATGCAGGAAATGAGCACTCTGTGACCCCAGCTGGGCTCCTGAAGCCCATGCCAGGAGCGCATGGCAGGGCCAGATTCCTGGCCCCTGGCCCATCCCTTCCCTACTCTATACAGCCTTATGGGGGATCCCCACACCCGCCTGTTTCCACAGTGACCAAAACATCACATCCTGTGACAACAGAGCCATTGACGCCATATCCCGTGGCCACTGGGAGGGGTCCTGAGGGTCCTGAGTCATGTGCCCTGTCAGTGGAGGACGAGTCACCTTCCGGCCCTGGCCCTCCCGGCAGGCAGTCCCCACCACCACCAGGATGGGCTCTGCCAGGGCTGGCCCCTCCTTCAGTCCAAAAGGCTGTGGACCTGGGCGGGAATCCCACGCTCTGCGCACTCCGATGTGTCACTTTCCTGCTCTGCCTGTCATCTGTAAACTGGGTGCTGTGAGCACAGGGCTTTGCTCGTGATAGATACAGGATGACTAAGTGAGAGGCCCCCTCCATTCCCACCTCTACCCCCAGGGCAGGGACCTGGAGGGTTGTGAGGGAGGGTGTCAGGTCAAGGTGAGCCTCCTGCTCCTCCTGTAGGCCTGTTTCCTCATCTGCTGAATGGTCCTCTCCTCTGTCCTCACAGCACTTTGAACTTGAGAGGGGGATTTGGAAACCTTGGGGGCTCCTGGCACTGCAGAGTGGGAGGGCTGGGATTATAGGGGCCTACAGGGCTGGGCAGAGATGTAGGGATTACAGCCGGTTGCACCCCTGGGGCTAGATATTTGAAACTGCCCCCTACCCTAGATCCCTGTGTCTGAAGGTGCCCACTTGAGCCTCTCCTCCCTTCCCCCTGTTGCCCCCCAAATGCCCCCTAGCCCAGCAGGATAGGTAAGGGCACCGTCAAGGCCATGCCCCCAGCCAGGGTATAAATAACCCCTGGCGGGCTGTCCCAGCCTGGGGGGCCTCTGCTGGCAGCCCCACTTCCTCTCTGGCCACTTCCTGGCCCTGGGGGTGGGGGAGTGTTTACTTTCCTGTTGTCACGATGGCTGGGTGGCCAGGCGGGGGACTCCGAGTGGCCCAACAACAGGTGCAGGACAGGTGCCCAGGCTGCCCTGCCCAGGACTTCAGAGGCACTGCCGATGAGGCCGAAGCCAGGCAGGGATCGGCCCTTTGATCCCTTGGCGTCCCTGCGTCCCCGCGGTGGGCCAAGGTCATCACCTGTATTCTCTTGCCATAGTCAGGGCTGGGCAGGGCACGGCCTCAGACGTGGCCTCCGGGTCTGCTGTGGGAGTCCCCTGGCTCCCGGCCCACCTCACACGCCCATCTCAGCACATCCTGAAGCTCCCGTTCAGAGCTGCTCTCAGGCTCAGCCTCTCCAGCTCCCTTCCCAGCTCCCCAGTGCACTGTGGGGGGTCAGGGTCAGCCAGGCCAGTCAGAGACAGCTGTCCCCCAGTAGAAGGTGGCCTGGGCTAATAGGAGGGAGCCCCCTGCTGGTTCCACCTTGAGGAGGACCTCAGATCCCAGCTCTTCCCCCCTCTCCAGGTCTCTCCCTCAATTGCCCCACCTGTGAAATGGGTCACCAGCTGTGGGGCAGGGAGATTGCACGTTTGATCTCCCTTGGTGGGTGCCTCATGTGGTGTAGGACCAATATGTACATGTGTGTGTACCTGGGCTGGGTGTATACATGCGTACTGTTGGTTCTGCGTGCTGCCATCTCCAGTCTCCTGTGCTGGTGAACCATCACGCTGGTTATAATCACTCCTCTCTGGTGAAGCTGAAAATTGCTGGGGGTGGATGGAGGAGGGGCCTGCTACAGGGACCCCTCGGAACTCCCTCTCCCAGAGGAGGAAGGTTCCCAAGTTTCCTGGAGTCCTCTGTCGTTGGCCTATCACTAGCCAAGTTCCCTCCTAACTTTCATCCTCAGAAAGGAGGGCTTTCCCCCAGCAGCCTGTGGGTCAGAGGGCCACATGGAAGGGAAACTGAGGACTCAGATGGACGCTGCTCCCAGCCTCCAGGGATGCTGCAGCCCTAGAGGGCGGGCCTCTTTCCTGGGAAGGACTTCCTGGCTGGTTCCAGGAAGTGGCCTGAGGGTTCCACCATCAGCAACCCCGTGGGGTCTGGGGGAAGCCCAAGGTCTCTTGGGCAGTTTGCTTCCAGCAAGGCTTTCCGATG
Source organism: Oryx dammah (assembly GCF_014754425.2). NCBI lineage: Eukaryota > Metazoa > Chordata > Mammalia > Artiodactyla > Bovidae > Oryx > Oryx dammah. Next base: position 10,334,012 of record NW_024070193.1, read on the forward strand.
TCCTGGCTAACCTGCTTCCGACAAGGTGGGGACCTTGTGTGTGCCCGCTTTGCCCCCTGCCTTGTTGGCAGCTGGGGTGAGGACAGGGTGCCCCGGCTCTGTGCCAGCGTCTCCGGGCTTCCCTTGATGCACCTGCCCCCACCCCCACACCCCTGCTCATTAACCCTTTTAGGCCCCTGTGGGAAGCTGGCCCCACCCTGAGCGTGGGAACATTAACCCTCACCTGAGCAGAGTCTTTGATGCCATCACGTGCCCTGACCCGCGCCCACTGCGCTTTCATTGGGACCTGGAGACTGGCTGGGCTGCCAATGAATCAGGGCCCCAGCTTTGGCTGTGGCCCCTTCCCTGGCTTGCCCACCTGTCATCCCACTTTCTCCTTCTGGAATGTCAGGGACTCAAGAGGTTACCAAGTAGGCTCTGCAGGGAAAGCGGAGGCTGAGATGACTGTGGGGCGGGGCTGCTGCCTCTGTCCAGGGGGATGGCTGGCTGGCCTCTGGGTGCCCTGACTGCTGCCCTGCCCTCCCCCCACAGAGCTTAAGGCCACAGGCACCGCCCACCTCTTCAACTTCCTTCTCAACACAAGCGACTACCGAATCCTGTTCAAGGACGAGGACCACGACCGCATGTATGTGGGCAGCAAGGACTACGTGCTGTCCCTGGACCTGCATGACATCAACCGCGAGCCCCTCATTGTAAGGGCCAGGCCGAATGTGGGGCAGGGGAGCGTGGGGGGATGTGGGCCCCCAGGGTGGGGGCCCCCGCTGGCAGGCCCTCTGATCCCCCTCTCTGGCAGATCCACTGGGCAGCCACCCCACAGCGCATTGAAGAGTGCGTGCTCTCAGGCAAGGATGGCAATGTGAGTGCGGTGGGGTCCACAGGTGGGCTGGGGTGGGGAGGGCAGGGGGCACGGGGACCCCAGGAAGGCATGGGGACCGGCAGGCATCTGGGCATCTCCTTGGCTTTCCCTCCGGCCCCAGGGTGAGTGCGGGAACTTCGTCAGGCTCATCCAGCCCTGGAACCGAACACACCTGTACGTGTGTGGCACTGGAGCCTACAACCCCGTGTGCGCCTATGTAAACCGTGGCCGCCGCGCCGAGGTAAGCCCCGCCCTGCCCTAGGCCCAAGGCCGCCCCCACTGGGAGCTGCCTTCCAGGGTTCTGACGGGAGCACGGGCCTGAGCCCCAGCCCTGCCACCTCCTGGCCCTGTGACCGTGGGTGAGTGATCTCTTCCACCTCTCAGAGCCTCCGTTTCCACACCTGAAAACGGGGCTCATAGCTGCCTTTCTCACAGGTCGGTGTGAGGAGCCGGCAGTGAGCTGATGCTCTCAGAGCGCTTAGCACTGTGCCTGGCGTGTAGTAAGCGCTCACTCCATACCTGGCAGCAGTTCTCTTGGCTTTGCCTGTGGATGGTGCCCCCTGCAGCCAACCCAGAGGGCCCGGTGGGGGCCTCAGCGTTAGGAGGCTGGACGCCGGGGCCAGCTTCTGCCCCACGGCCTGGAGGAGAGCTGCCCCTTCCTCAGCTCTGCCCGCCCGCCCGCCTGCCTGCTTCTACCCCACTCCATTTCCATACGGGCGTGCGTGTGAGCTGGTGTGACCTTGTAGAGTGTGTGTGAGAGCGACTGGACCAAAGGGGCATGAGTGTGTGCAGGTGTGCCCCAGCTGTGTGGACGTGTCCTCACAGCAGTGCATGTGTGAGCCCAGGGGGCCCAGGTGTGCCTGTGTGTGTCCCTGGCGTGTGTGGTGTGAGAGGCTGGCAGCCCAAGCCCGCTCCCCCAGCCCCTGCCACCCCTGGCTCTAACCCGTGTTCCTCGTCTTCTCAGGCCACGCCCTGGACCCAGATGCAGGTGGTCAGAGGCCGAGGCAGCAGAGCCACCGATGGCACCCTCTACCCGACGCCCACAGCCCCACGCCAGGTGGGCCTCATCCCTCCAGGCCCTTGCCAGGCAGTACTGCCTCAGAACCGAACTCACCCCGGGCCTGGCCTTCCAGCCAGGAACCCGCACCCCAGGCCAGCCTCCCCAGGGTCTTCTGTCTACCTGTGTGCCCCCTCCCACCCCTTTCCCTGCAGTGCCCTCAGGCTCTGAAGGCATTCCCAGTTGGACTCGTGTCAGCCTCAGTGTGACAAGAAATCATGAAGTCACCAGTTGGGGAAGACAGGAGCCCTGGGGACAGCCAGAACACCCTCAGAACACGTGTGTAGACATGCGTGAGCACACACCAACATATGCGTGGGCACGCGTAGGGCATTCTCCAGCCCACACCTTACTCAGCACCCAGTGCGGGAATATGGCGCGTGTGTTCAGCCTGACGTAGCTCTCAGGGGTCGGTGCCCCAGGCCTGCCCTGGGTCATGCGTTAATGCAGGTATCCTGCACAGCCCCATGCCCGGGGTGGGAGGGGCAGAACTGTGTTTCTACTAGACTTGACCTGGGACAAGGCTGGGCTGGGGGGCGCTGGGGGGAGGGGGCACTGGGGGCCGGGGCGGGGGGGGCCGGGGCGGGGCAGGGGCGGGCAGGGGGGCAGGGGCTGCCTGTGAGTGACAGAGCAAGTGGTGCGTTCACTTGAGCTGGTGCGTCTGTGGCAGGGAGTGCTGCAAGGTGGGATCGCTCAGACTGTGCGTGTGCGTGCCCAGGGTGTGAACAGTGGGTTCCGTGTGTTGGCTGTGGCGCGTGCCAAGCTTTGTGTGCAGCCCCGTGTGTGTGCAGAGTGGAACTGGAAGCAGGCCTGTGTGCACCTTCCCATCACCATCCCTGCCCGCTGCTGCGCCTTCTTCCTGCCTCTTGCCTGTCTCTTCTCCCTCCCTTAACCTTGTGAGCTTGTCCTGGTCCCAGGGCCTCTACCAGCCTGCCTCCTAGCATCTGCAGGGATGGGTGGGAGGTCTGGGGGGCTTTGTGAATTCCACGTGGTCCGGGCTAGACCCCTCAACTCCCAGCTCCCCACAGAGATGTGTGGGGCTGGGGGCTCTGCTGAGGGGCAGGGAAAAAGCCCTGCTCTATTAGTCTGTCCCAAGGACCACAGGTAGAGTGCAAAACCCGGCAGCACAATAACCTCAGAGCCCTCGGGCCTGGTGGGACCTGATGGCAAAGGGCAGGACCCCAGGCCCTTGGCCAGTCCCCCTGCCCTGGTCAGGTCAGCAGCCCTTCTGTGGCCTGAGACTGGCAGCCACAGCTCAGAGAGGTGTGCCTCTGTTGGCCCACTGGGGGCCCCTGGGCAGAGTCTCCTTGAACCAGTTGGCATGGAGGGGCTGAAGCCCCCATAAGCCCACCCCATGCCCCTCTCATGGTCCCCAAAGCAGAGTCCTCTGAGACCTGTGATGCCCAGGTCTTATGTGAGACCTGGACCAGGAAACAACTTCTTGGGAACCCACAGCACGACCGTGCCCTGGGAGACCTGGCCAGATGGAGTTAAAACCCAGTGAGATCTGGGGAGGGAAGCAGGGTGGCTTCAGGGTTCCCCTGGGGGCTCACTGTCACCCTGGGAGCCTGGTGACCCTCACCTGGCTGTGGGACAGCCTGGACGACGCTGCGCCCCTCTGCCCTACAGGATTACGTCTTCTACCTGGAGCCTGAGAAGCTCGAGTCAGGAAAGGGCAAGTGTCCCTACGACCCCAAGCTGGACACAGCCTCTGCCCTCATCAGTGAGTGCCCTCACCCACCCCGGTTCTGTGGCCTAAAGGTGTGACCTCTGCCTCTGGCGCAGGGAGCATGGCACCAACACTTATCCCAGGGAAGAGACTGTGAGATCGCTGTGTCTGAAACCCGCCCCCATCTTGTGGCCTCTCTTGGCAAGGGGAAGGGTACAGACCAGACCCCAGTAGCTGAGGGGCAGAGACGAGGTGGCATGAGCCTCCATCCAGCCCCTTGGATAGGGGGGTGGAGATAGGCTCGGGGGGCCAGATTCTACCTTGAAATCCACATTGGGGTCCATGTGAAGGTTAAAGCCCTCCAGACTGCAGCCTTCCTAGGAAAAGACAAGCGGGGTCTACACTGAGGCCTGTAGGAGGGCTGGTCCCAGAGTGTGCCTTAGATCGTCTGGGAGACCAGGGGAGGCCCACAAGGCAGCGCCAATGGAGGGTGTTGGCCCAGAGACTGACTGGGAGAGTTGGTTTCTGGTCTGGCCAGGTGTCTGAGGGAGTTGGGAGAAGGTTCTCTGAGAAGGAGTCCTGTCTGGGGCCTCAGGAGCAGCTGCAGCCCCCTGCCCCCAGGTCAGGCAAGCCCTGTGCTGACCCAGGTCCCTGCTCTCGGCCTGTTTTCTGGCTGCCCAGCAAGTCTGCCTCTCAGCAACTGCTGGGCAGTGTGCCACCTCCAAGCCTGGGAAAGGCGGTGGGTGGGCTTTATCTTTCCCCATCTTGGTAAGAAGGTCTCCTAGCTGGATGGCAGGATCCAGACCAAGGAGTCTGATGGGGGAAGGCCAGACCTGCTGGGAAAACCTTAGAGGAGCAGCTTGGAGTGGTGGGCTGGAGCCAGTGCACTTGTCAGATTTGCTGTTAAATGTTCAGGTATTTTGTGGGCCAGCTATTAAACACAGATATTATTAAAAAGTCAATTACATAAGCTTACAATTAAATTACTGTAAAGACAAAGGTAAAGATACTCCAAACTCATTACTTCCTAATTATTTTACTACGTTTTATTATTATGTATACTGTTGAGATTATTTACATCTTCTGTGAATATCCGTGAGAAATACTGTCCACTGGTTTGAGCAGCTCTTCCCCACTCTGCTTAGTGACTCAGGGTAATAGCTTGAAGTCAGCCATGGTGGGAGCATTTACTCCACAAATATTGGCTCTGGCTGCAACCAATCCCAGTCCTCCCAGAACCAGTCGTCAAAACAGTCCCCAGCACCCCACTGGTGGTACAACCACCCAGGAGAACCTGAATGGGGGAGACGGGCCCCTGTCCCGGAGGTCACCTGAGCTGTGCACTGTCCCCCTGACTCACTGGCCCACCTGCAGACGAGGAGCTCTATGCAGGCGTGTACATCGACTTCATGGGCACGGACGCAGCCATCTTCCGCACCCTTGGCAAGCAGACGGCCATGCGCACAGATCAGTACAACTCTCGGTGGCTCAATGGTGAGAACAGCCCACGACAGCTCAAGTGGGCAGCATGTCTGGGGTGCTGCACGGAGACCCTAAGGCAACACTCATGGAAAATCTGGGGGCCCTTGACTGGCTAGGGCAAGGGTGATTTCTTATCCTGGGTTAAGGGAAGGGTTGGGGGTGTTCCCACACCTGACCTGGGCAAGAAGCCTTGTCTGAGGAGGGCCCTGCCTGCTGACTCCTGCCCACCTGCAGACCCTTCTTTCATCCATGCCGAGCTCATCCCTGACAGCGCCGAGCGCAACGATGACAAGCTCTACTTCTTCTTCCGCGAGCGGTCCATAGAGGCGCCGCAGAGCCCTGCCGTGTACGCCCGCATTGGGCGGATCTGCCTGGTACGAAGTTCCTTTGCTGCCCCCTGCCCAGGCCTGGTCCTGGCTCTTGTCAGCCTGGCTTTGGTGGGGTCTTGGGGGTGAGCGAGCTGATCTGACTCAGCGCCTGCCCCCCCCCCCCAGAATGATGACGGAGGCCACTGCTGCCTAGTCAACAAGTGGAGCACATTCCTGAAGGCAAGGCTGGTCTGCTCTGTGCCAGGCGAGGATGGCATTGAGACCCACTTCGACGAGCTCCGTAAGCACCGGGGGGTGGGGGGGGCAGTGGCCACTGCAGGGGAGGAAGGCCAGATGGGTGGTCAGGAAAGCTTGGTGTGCCCCCTCCCTGGAGTGGGCAGGGCTCTGGGATATGCTCCCAGCCCCCTCTCTTTCTATCCCCAGAGGATGTTTTTGTCCAGCAGACCCAGGATGTGAGGAACCCAGTCATCTATGCTGTCTTCACCTCCTCGGGGTGAGGCTGGGGCCAGGGCCAGCAGTAGCAGGGGGTGGCAATTTGAGGGGCTATGACTTGTGGAGGACTCCATCCTGGTGGGGAGCTGTGGGCGAAGGCAGGCTGGGGAGGGGCCCTGGGCCAAGGGTCTGCCCCACCCGCAGCAGCAGCCTGCCCTGCCTGCAGCTCTGTGTTCCGAGGCTCTGCCGTGTGTGTCTACTCCATGGCTGACATCCGCATGGTCTTCAATGGGCCCTTTGCCCACAAGGAGGGCCCCAACTACCAGTGGATGCCCTTCTCAGGGAAGATGCCCTACCCACGGCCCGGCACGGTGAGGACCCCACTCAGCCCGCCTTTCCCTTTCCTCTCTTTCTCCGAGACCTCTGCTGGGTCAGGCCCTTTGCAGACGTGGGCCCCACCATTGTGACACTCAGAGCCAAGGGGTGGGCGGGGGGGGAGGGTGGACCACACACACGTATAAACTCCCCATTCACCCGCTATAAAGTTGAAGTTAAAAAGAAAACTCCGCCGTTTACAAACAGTGTCAGGCTGTGAAAGAAGCCAGCTAGGATCCTGAAACAGAGACGGTGGCTGGGTGTGGCAGGGTGCACCCTCTGGGGGCAGGGGTAGGGGTTGTTTGGGAGCTAAAAATTGTGGGGGAAGTCTTCAAGGCAGGCTGGAGGTGGGGGGGGGTGGGCAGGAGCCCCTGCAGGGAGGAGACCCACCTGATCTTGGTGTGACGGGGTCACCGCAGGAGTGGAAGCAGGAACACATCATGATCCGATCACATGGCTGGGCTGGGGCAGGAGCTCCCGCTGAGCAGGGGGTGGAGCGGGGGCGAGGGGTCTGGAAGAGCAGTCAGAGGAAGCAGACAAGTGGGTGGGGATGAGGACCTGGAAAGGCCACGGTCAGCTCTGCCCGATGGCTGCCACAAGATCACGGCACGTGAGCTGGGGAGATGGCCGTGGGACCTGGCCGGGTGAGACCTTGGGACCTCAGCTGGAGCAGGACCTGCAGAGAGGTTGGGTGAAGGGCAGAAGCCCAGATAGGGGGCGACTCTGAGAAGCAGAACAGGGGGAGAGAGCAGGTGGGCACAGACAGGGGAGACCTCTTCTGGAGCCAGTGGGCCCGGTGGGCCCTGGGCGGGCTGGGCCTGACGCTCATCACCTGTCTGCAGTGCCCTGGCGGAACCTTCACGCCGTCCATGAAGTCCACCAAGGACTACCCTGATGAAGTCATCAACTTCATGCGCAGCCACCCGCTCATGTACCAGGCCATCTACCCTCTGCAGCGGCGGCCCCTGGTGGTCCGCACGGGCGCTCCCTATCGTCTCACCACTGTGGCTGTGGACCAGGTGGACGCAGCCGACGGGCGCTATGAGGTGCTTTTCCTGGGCACAGGTACCCACTGCTGCTCCCGGCCCCTCCCACGCTGGGCCCGCCGGGTGGAGGGTGCTGACCCGCAGGGCTGGGCCCTAACCTCCTGGGGGGTTGCTACAAGGTTGACCGTGTCACCCCTGCCTCCTCCTTCAGCCCACGGAGCCCTCTATCACCAGGATGACTGAGAATGGGGGTGGGGAAACCCCATTCCCATCCTCATCCCTGGTGGCCGGGAGAGTGGGGACCCAGGGTGCCTGCGGACCCACGTTGGGGCAGGAAGAGGGACGACAGAGGCAGGCACTTCTAGGACACCCGGGTCCAAGTACACACGTGCTGTCGTGTACACGTGCAGACCGCGTTCACCGCTGTCCCAGTAGTTCTCAACCCAGGGGAACGCATCCTGCGTCCTGTTCTCAGCTTCCCAAACTAGGGTCTGGGTGCAGAGGGGCAGACTCTAGCTGTGGCGCCCTCCTTATGCAGGGGCAGCCCCCTTAGGCCTCTTGCCCTCATCTGGGGGCTGCTCTTCCACCTTGGCGCAGGGCACACCCACTCCACTGCCCCTGGGGGTCTGGGCCCTGGTGGGGGAAGGGGCTGAGGCTGGTGCCCCTTTCCCAGCACCCTCAGCCCCGCTGAGGCCCTGCCCGGCCCGTTCCAGACCGCGGGACAGTGCAGAAGGTCATCGTGCTGCCTAAGGACGACCAGGAGATGGAGGAGCTCATGCTAGAGGAGGTGGAGGTCTTCAAGGTGGGTGTGACAGCACCCGGGCCTGTTGCGCTCACCACAGCCGCCCTCGGTGCCACCTCCTGACCTCAGACCTCCAGGTCAGGCCAGGAAGGGGGGTCCCCAGGGTCGCACGCTAACGCCTGTTTTCTTCTAGGACCCAGCGCCTGTTAAGACCATGACCATCTCTTCCAAGAGGGTGAGTTTAGGCAAGGTGGGCTGGGAGTGGGCGTGGAGCCCGCCTCCCCTTGGGGTCAAGCCTATGGTAAAGAGAGATGGGGGATACTGAGGCACCTGACGGGAAGGGGGGGAGCCCAGCTCAGCCGGTTCCTAAGGAAGGCTGGCTGCCAGGAGGGAGCTGACAAGCCCCTACCCCTACCCACAGCAACAACTGTATGTGGCCTCAGCCGTGGGCGTCACACAGCTGAGCCTGCACCGCTGCCAGGCATACGGGGCTGCCTGTGCCGACTGCTGCCTCGCCCGGGACCCCTACTGCGCCTGGGACGGCCAAGCCTGTTCCCGCTACACAGCATCCTCTAAGAGGTGCGGACCCTGAGACCTTGGGAGTTCTGACCAGAAGGCTCTGTCCTGGGGGTCTAGAGATGGATGTGATATTGCCCTGGGGGTCTCTGTGGGTAAGGCATTCTAGCCGGAGTTTTGGGGTTCTAGAGACCTGGTGGTGGGAAGGGGGGGACAAGCTTTCTTGAGAATACTTCTTTAGGAGCTATCTTCATCCAGGCGGAGCCGCCGGCAGGATGTCCGGCACGGGAACCCCATCAGGCAATGCCGTGGGTTCAATTCCAACGGTGAGTGTGCTGTGTCTTATTACCACCATGTGGCCCACAGAGCCGCTCATGGGGCCCGCTCTGCACAGATCCGCCCGTGGTCCGCGGAGGTGAGGGGTTTTGAAGAAGGGATGTCCCTGGCCACCTGCTCCAGGAGTGGGTGCCTGCGGGCACAGCCCTGCCTGTGTGTGTGGGTGTGTGTGGCTGTGTGTGCCCCCTGCCAGCCTGCAGCCTGCCCAGAGGCGCAGCTGCTCTCACGTGGCGCCCTCTTGCTCTGCAGCCAATAAGAACGCCGTGGAGTCTGTGCAGTATGGTGTGGCTGGGAGCACAGCCTTCCTTGAGTGCCAGCCCCGCTCGCCCCAGGCTACCGTGAAGTGGCTGTTCCAGCGAGATCCCAGTGACCGGCGCCGCGAGGTGACTTCCTGTGCCCCACGGTCCTTGCCGAGGATGAGGGTGTCCCTCATACAGTAGAAATTCCACATGGGTGAAGCGTGGTATAGGAACCAAGAATGGGGCAGCCCTCATTCTAAGAAAGTCCTTCCAAGCACCCTTCCCTGTGTGAAAATCATTTGGGTGAATCATTATATGGAAACTCTGTGGGGTTTCCATGTTACATGGAAACTGTTGGTAGGCATACCTTTTTATGTGAGAGTTTCATGTATGTACTTGATTGGCAGTGTACCTCATTGTATGGAACTGTCACGTGGATGAGTTCCAGCATCTGGAAATTCTATCGGGTAGCCCTCCTATTATGGAAATAGCTTCTAGGCAATTCCTTCTTAAACGGAAATTCTAGGAAGGTGCCCCAACATGTGTTTATTCTCATTAAACAGAAATTGTATGTATGCTCCAGAATTCTCTCATTGTACAGACTCCCCTTATAGTCATTCCTCCGGAAATGACAGTGTGTCTTATTCAGATGTCATATGGACACTTCCTGTGGGTTTTTCTTGCTCCATGGAAATTCCAGATGGATGTCCCTCCATGGGGTGGCCACAAAGATGGTCTGATCTGGTGGGGACAGCAGGGTGGTCCTGCAGTCCCTGAGTTCCACCCCCTGCCCCCGCAGATCCACGCGGATGACCGCTTCCTGCGCACTGAACAGGGCTTGCTGCTTCGCGCCCTGCAGTCTGGCGATAGCGGCCTCTACTCCTGTACAGCCACAGAGAACAACTTCAAGCACATCATCACACGGGTGCAGCTGCATGTCCTGGGCCGGGAAGACATCCGTACGGCCCTCTTCCCACTGCCAGCTGCGAGCATTCCACCGCCAGCTGCGAGCATTCCACCGCCCCCGGGCACCGGCCCCCCCAGGCCCCGTTACCAAGAGCTGGCCCAGCTGCTGGCCCAGCCAGAAGTGGGCCTCATCCACCAGTACTGCCAGGGCTACTGGCGCCACGTGCCCCCCAGTCCCAGGGAGGCCTCAGGGGCACCCAGGCCTCCTAAACCCCAGGACCAGAAAAAACCCCGGAACCGCCGCCACCACCCGCCGGACACATGAGGCCTGCTGTCTGAGCCCTGCAATGGGCCAGCCTCTAGCCCTTGTTCCTTTTAATATAAAAGATATATATATATATATATATATAAAAAATATCTATATTCTATATACACCCTGCCCCTGCAAAGACAGTATTTATTGGTGGGTTGTAAATAACCTGCCTCAACGGCAGCATCATCCAGAACTTAGACCCAAGCTGGTCAGAGACAGCAGAAAACGGAGCCCACCTAACCAGGCGCAGCCAGTTGGCCAGGTCAGGCCAGGACCACACAGTCCCCAGGCTCACCCGGGGGTCTGCCTGCTCGACAGCCACCGGCGGGATCGACAGGACACAGGGAGCGAGCAGGCTCTACCTGGATAGAGCACGGACTGTACACACGCCTTTGCCAGTGTGTTTTGGCCTGTGCTGCTGGTGTGCGCGTGGAGGCGAGGACTGCTTTAGAGACTGGGGGTGGGGGGCGGGGGCTCAGATGCACTCAGAGAAGGGAAGAAGAGGGTGGCACAGGATGCCAGCGCCTGCCTGGGAGAGGGGCACTCAGTCAAGGCCAGCCCTTTCCTGGGTATTTATTCTCTATTTATTGGGGATAGGAGAAGAGGAGCCCTGCCTGGGTGGGGCAGCCCCTCCGGCCCCTCCTTCCCACCCTGCCTGGCCTCTCTACCTCCTCTTCGCTTTTTCTGTGCCACTGTGACTCGGGGGCTGGGAGAACAGCAGAGGGGCCAGGCTCAGGTAGCACTGAGGTGGGAGAGGGCCATGGCAGAGGCCTGGGGCCTGCAGGGGCTCCCCAGGGCTCCCTTCTGCCCACCACTTCAGATGATGGGTGTAAATAGCTCTGGGGGGCAGTTGGTAGGGGGGTGGGGGCTCCTGGCAGCCCTCTGCTGCCCGGCCACACCTGCCCTTGGGTTCCATCTTGCTAATAAACACTGGCTCTGGGACTGGACTTCGGTGTTCTCCTTGGCGCAGGAGGGAGGGTGGGAGTTCAGCCCACACCCAGATTCTGTTTTCCACTAATGTGGCTTGACCGCCAGTTCCCCCACGGTCTCCTTTGCAAGATCAGCTTTCATTCATTCATTCAGCCATTGATCGTTTGCTCACGCTGCTTTCTCACCTGGCTTTGTGTCTTGCCAGGAACTCAGGACTCAGAATTGGCAAGACAAAGCCACAGCCTTCACAGTACAGCTGCCCCTGGCCCGAGAATCAACAAAATTCCCATTCTTCCTGTCTCCTTCCAGCCAGCTCTTAGCAGAGGGCCCGGCACAAGCGAATGTCCAGAGGCAGGGAAGACCGGGATAAGTGGGGATCGGCTGGAAAGGAGGCAGTGGGGCTGGGGGCCCCGGGCCAAAGTGAATGAGGCAAGCCTTGGTGTGCACGCATGGTCAGTCAGGTCCGACTCTCTGCGACCCCGTGGGCTGTAGCCCGCCAGGCTCCTCTGTCTATGGGATTTTTCAGGCAAGAATTCTGGAGTGGGTTGCCATTTCCTTCTCCAGGGGATCTTCCTGAGCCAGGGGTTGAACCTGTATCTCCTGCATTGGCAGGTGGATTCTTTACCACTGAGCCGCCTGAGAAGCCCTGAGTGTTGGCAGGGGAAGCCAATAGCTAGGGACGCTCAGGGATCCAGCAGGGTTCAGGGCCATACCTGGCAGGCAAGGGGAGCCAGGTGGGGACGAGGAGGCAGTGAAATAGTCCCACTTTAAGCAAAGCCAATATGTAGAAAGCAGGTTTTTGTTGGTTTCACACACCTGGGCCCCTGTACCACCCCAACCCCCTGGGCAGTGTGTACAGGCTGCAGAGACTCCCAGGGCCCACTTGCAGCATGGTGCTGGGGTAGAAGACAAATGGAACCTAAAAGTTGAAGGTGGTGCAAATAATCTATTGCTCCTGAGCGGATCTCCCCTCACCCAGCAGGGCGGATGTTGAAGCCACCAGCTCCCAGCTCCCAGAACCAGTGTCTACTTCCTACATGTTAGGGTCAGTGTGTGTTGTGTGTGTGTGTGTGAAATTTTTAATTCAAGTATAGTTGATTTATAATGTGTTAATTTCTGCTGTGCAGCGAAGTGCTTCAGTTATACATATATTTATACATTCTTTTAAAATATTCTTTTCTGTTATGGCTTATCAAAAAGTATTGAACTTAATTCCCTGTGGTATACAGTAGGACCTTACTGTTTATGCACCCTATATATAATAGTTTGCATCTGCTAATACCAAACTGCCACTCCATGCCGCTCCCACACCACTCCCCCTTAGCAACCACAGTCTGTTCTCTGTGTCTGTGAGTCTGCTTCTGTTTTGTGAAAGCTCACTTGTGTCATATTTTAGATTCCACATGTAAGTGGTATCATACGGTATTTGCCTTTCTCTTTCTGACTTGCTTCATTTGGTGTTAAAATCTCTAGTTCCATCTGTGCTGCTGCAAATGGCATTGTTTCATTGATTTTTGTGGCTATGCCACGTCCTCTGTATCCCTTCATCTGTTGCTGGACGTCTAGGTTGTTTCTTGGCCATTGTGAATAGTGCTGCTATGAATTGATGGGTGCATGTATCTTTTTGAATTACAGTTTTCTACAGATATACGCCTAGGAGTAGGATTGAGGAACCTCCATACTGTTCTCCATAGTGGCTGTACCAACTTACATGCCCCCCAACAGTGTAGGAGGGTTCCCTCTTCTCCACACTCTGTCCAGCATTCATTATTTATAAACATCTTAATAATGATGGCCATTCTGACGAGTGTGAAGTGGTACTTCATTGTAGTTTTAATTTGCATTTCTGTAATAATTAACAATGTTGAGCATTTTTTCATATGCACGTTGGCCATCTGTATGTCTTCTTTGGAGAAATGTCTAGTTCTTCTGCCCATGTTTTGATTGGATTGTTTGTTTTTTTGTTGTTGAGTTGCATCAGCTTTTTGCATATTTTGGAAATTAAGACGTCATTGTCAGTCATCGTTTGCAAATATTTTCTCCCACTCCTTAGGTTGTCTTTTCATTTTGTTTATGGTTTCCTTTGAGGTGCAAAAGTTTGATTAGGTCCCATTTGTTCATCTTTGCTTTTATTTCTATTGCCTCGGGAGACTGACCTGAGAAAATACTGGCACGATTTATGTCAGACTGTTTTGCATACATTCCCTTCTAGGTGTTTGATGGTGTCCTGTCTTACACTTAAGTGTTTAAGTGATTTTGAGTTTATTTTTGTGTGTGGTGTGAGGGTGTTCTAACTTCATTGATTTACATGTGCCTGTTCAGCTTGCCCAACACTAGGGACAGTCTTCAGTGCTCAGAATATGGGGCCCTGGCAGCCTTGCATCTGCAAGAGCTGAGTGCTAAGGCAGCAAGTTTTCTGGGGAGTCCAGCCAGGAGGGGGCTGACAGCCCAGGATCTGAGTCTTCTCATGGGAGGTGGCAAAACTCCAGAGGCTGCAACTCAACACCACATGCTCAGCTGAACCACTCCCACTTAGGAGCACACCCTGTCCCATCCGAACCCCACAGACATCTAACCCCTAAGCTGAGGCAGGCATGCCCTGTAGATACCCCTGACAGGTCCCAGAGCACCCACAGGGGACAGAAGAGGAATGGGGCGCATCCCCTCCTCCCCTGGGAATGCCAGACCTGCTCTGGGACTCAGTGTTCCCGTCTGATAACAGGCCTGCAAGATATTCCCTGGAAGAGCCTGGCCACCTCTGCAGGTCAGACTGCTGACCTCAAGTTTATGGGTACACACACGTGCAAGTGTGCACACATACAGGCAGACACGTGCATAAAGGTAGGTGCACACAGGCAAATCCACACACACGCATTTCACATGTGCATGTGCTTATACATTCACACACATGCAACATTAACCCACACAAGCATAGCAAAGTACACATATAAACATGCGCATGAGAAGTGCACAAAAGCATCCATGCACACACACACGTGGTACACAAACAAGCAAGCATAGACATACACTTGTACTCATGAAAGCACAGGCACATGTTTACACGCAGGTATCACAGACAAACATATGGCATTGCCTTGCTTGACACCAGTACAGGATACACACACACACACCCAAGTCTGTTGGAATCATGGAGGCAGGGCGAGGCCTCACCCAGGTTGGATCCAGCCCTTGATACAGGGCAAATGCAATGTCCACATTTCCTTCTTGACTCCCTGTTGAGCATGGAACCCTGGCCTGGAGTCACCGGCCCTTCTCAACCACCTCCTGCCGTGTGATCCTCTGAGCCTCCACTTCCTCATCAGTGTGGTGCATCTGCCAGGCTGCTGTGAGCTCGGCAAGGAGCAGTGCTGAGCCCAGTACTAGGCAGCGGGCAGGTGCTCCTTGCAGGCTTCTCCTCCTCCCTGCTCCCAGGCCCACCCCTCATTACCCCCACCCCCAGAACTGAGGCCCTCTCTTCCCCCTTCTGAGCCTGAACCCCCCAGAACTTGTCCCCTTGCTTTGGAGCAAGGGCTGGACTACCTCCAGGGTCTCTCCCAGAGGGTTTGGGGAGCGGCAGAGAGGGGGGTGCAGAGTCAGCAGTTGAGGGATTGGGGCTATGCCAGCCTGATTAGGAGGGCTGGGGGCTGAGCTGGATTCACCTGTCCTTGTCTCTGATTGGCTCTTAGATACCAACAACGCCAAATCCTACTAAGCAGCCCCACCAGGCCCTGCACAGATCTGTAGACAGCCATTGGATTCCCAGTTCTGGGGTCAGAAGGGTGTCCGGGGAGGCCAGAGGCTAGCCTGAGCCTGGCTCTGGGGAACCCCTCCATCCAGAAGAACCAACTCACGGCCCTCCTCCTTCACCTCCTGCCAGGACCATGGGGGCTGGGGCCAGCGCTGAGGAGAAGCACTCAAGGGAGCTGGAAAAGAAGCTGAAAGAAGATGCTGAGAAAGATGCTCGAACCGTGAAACTGCTGCTTCTGGGTAAGGGGGTGGGCTGAGGAGGGGCCACATCTGCCAGTCAGAGGCCTGGGGGCAGGCAGGTGGCCCTTCTGTGAAGCAGGTGTGATTTGGGAAACAGAATGAGCCTACAGCCTAGCAACAGAGTGGAGCCCAGGCCAAGCAAGACCAGGCCTGATGGGCGATACTTTTGGCTCCCTAAGGCTAGGTATCCCACAGAAACCCTCTCTGGAGAGCTCAAACCTCAGGCAACCTCCCCTCCCAAGATGTGTGTGCCAATCACACTTTTTTGAGAGACATGTGTTCAAGGCCCACTTTTGCCCAGGCTATGTTCCCTCAAACCGCAGCCTTTAGCTTGACAGGCCTGCTGGGCAGGGCTCAGAATCCAGGGGCCTTTTTGGGAACACCACAACAAGGCTGCTGCCTTGGGAAGGAGAAGGTCACAGTCCTCCTGAGAGTAGGAAGCTTCCAGGACCTCCCAGGTCCACACACAGTGGCCCTCAGTTTCCAGAGCTTCATTGCTGGCAGACCTGCAGGACAACTAAAAGGTGTAGAGGGCTACTAAGGCCCAGCGGAGAATAGATACTTGGTGCCATGGGTAGTGAGGGGAGATAGGACTGATCTAGTACTTCCTCCTGCCACTACCACCGAGGGAAGGAACTGCTTTGAGAAGGCACCTCAGGCTTCACCAAGGCTGTCCAGGGTTCAGCCAGACAGGTGAATGTGTGTAGAGACCAAACCAGAGTACCCCAGGAGACAGGCTAAGCCAGAAATCCCATTAACTGTGCCCGACACCCACACGAGAGCAGGCTCAGAAGGACTGTCAGCTCTGTCTTCTCCCCCAGCAAAACGTGCTAATTCCCTCTGAGCCTCCTGGGGACACTCCCTTCCACCCCAGGTGGAAAAGCAGGGGTTGACCTGGCTCAAATAATCCCATGCGTGTAGTACCAGAATAGTCCACACGGTGGAGCTCCAGGTTTCTTTATTTTTGGCCTCCGAAAAATAAGATCGCCTACAAGGTGTTGGAGGTTCCAGGACAGAGTTGAGGTTGTCCATTAGCCTCGTCAGCCCCCTTTGGTCACTCCTGACATTTAGGTTTTGCTGCCGGAGCATTAGGACGTTATTTTGAGAGTGTGGTAGGGAAACAGGTGGGATAGAGGGGACAGTGCGGTCTGCGGATCTCCGAGGCTGGGTTTCCATTCCAATCCAGGTGCCGGTGAATCCGGGAAGAGTACCATTGTCAAGCAGATGAAGTGAGTGCCCCTACCCTACCCGAGGCCCTGGGGGTGGGTGGTGCCCCTGCCCTACTGAGGCCCTGGGGGTGGGCGCGCTCTGGAGGTCTGATCCCCGACCCACCTAAGAGGTGCTGACCCGGCTCCCGTGGCTGTAGGATTATCCACCAGGACGGGTACTCACTGGAAGAGTGTCTCGAGTTCATTGCCATCATCTATGGCAACACGCTACAGTCCATCCTGGCCATCGTGCGTGCCATGACCACGCTCAACATCCAGTATGGAGACTCTGCGCGCCAGGTGTGCCAAGAGACTAGCTGAACAGGGCTTCTGGGGATCCGAGGCTGGGCCCCAGCCCCTGGTTACCACCAACCACTCCCCTGCCCTCAGGACGACGCCCGGAAGCTGATGCACATGGCAGACACCATCGAGGAGGGTACGATGCCCAAGGAGATGTCAGATATCATCCAGCGGCTGTGGAAGGACTCTGGCATCCAGGCCTGTTTCGAGCGAGCCTCGGAGTACCAGCTCAACGACTCTGCTGGCTAGTGAGAGCACAGGCCAGGTGCAGGGGTGGGGGGCCAGGCAGGGCCCTGGCACATCCCTCCACCCAACCCTACCCACACCCCGTATCTCCCACAGCTATCTCTCAGACCTGGAGCGCCTGGTAACCCCGGGCTACGTGCCCACGGAACAGGATGTGCTGCGCTCCCGTGTCAAGACCACGGGTATCATTGAGACGCAGTTCTCCTTCAAGGACCTCAACTTTCGGTAGGACACTGAGCCCTGACTCCTGCTCTGGAGTGGGGAGGCCTTCCCCCAAGTTCACTGCCCGAGGCCTGTTGGTTGCAGAGGTCCCAGCCCTTCTAGAGACCCTGCCAATTCTCCAACACCCCACCGGCAGAGAAGTCCGGCCCCTCCGGATGCCAGGCCCATCTGGGTGCTTCCCAGCCAGCATTAGGAAGCCAGGGGATGCCCGTGGGCGCCTCCGGGGGACTTGATGCCCGGGTTTCCGGCGCTTACGGCCCCGCAGGATGTTCGATGTGGGCGGGCAGCGCTCAGAGCGCAAGAAGTGGATCCATTGCTTCGAGGGGGTGACCTGCATCATCTTCATCGCGGCGCTGAGCGCCTACGACATGGTGCTGGTGGAGGATGACGAAGTGGTGAGCGTCCGGCCGGGCCTGGGCGGCTGAGCGGGGAGGGGGAGAGGAGGAAGGGGAGCCGGCGCTGCGGGCGGGCGCGGGGAGCCTCTGGGAGGGTGTTCGTCCCAGAGCCCTCTGCAGGAGGAGACGAGGCAGCCTCCTCATCAGGAGATGAGGGAGGGTGGGTGAGTGGGAGGAGGAGAGTCTTGGAGCTGTCTGAGTGGGGACCCGGAGCCCAGAGAGCAGGCTGGGGTCGGCCAGTCAGTCGCAGCCAGGTAGAGGGGGGTGGCGACCCGTGTCCCCCGGTGCCCGACAGCCTCTGCCTTCCTCAGAACCGCATGCACGAGAGCCTGCACCTGTTCAACAGTATCTGCAACCACCGCTACTTCGCCACCACGTCCATCGTGCTCTTCCTCAACAAGAAGGACGTCTTCTCGGAGAAGATCAAAAAGGCGCACCTTAGTATCTGCTTTCCGGACTACAACGGTGAGACCCTCGGCCTGCCACCGGGCGGCGCTCCAAAGCCACTCTCTCGGTCTGAGCTCCTCCCACCGCCGCGGGGAGGCTTCGTAGCAGGGACTGAGAGCCCCCCACCCCTCCCCTGCCAGGGCCCAACACGTATGAGGACGCCGGCAATTACATCAAGGTGCAATTCCTCGAGCTCAACATGCGACGCGACGTGAAAGAGATCTATTCCCACATGACATGCGCCACCGACACGCAGAACGTCAAGTTTGTCTTCGACGCTGTCACCGACATCATCATCAAGGAGAACCTCAAAGACTGCGGGCTCTTCTGAGGTGGCTCCCCCGCGGCCCGGGATGCTCCTCTGTCTTGCCTCTTGATCTCAGTACCCGCCGGGGGGGCCCCATCCCCAGCTCCTCATCCCATCTGCAGGCCCCTCCCTAGCTTTCCAGATCCACTCCACTCCCTGGCGTCTGGTCCCCGGACTTTCTGACCCTTCTGCTTCCGGGTCCCACTCTGGCTCCTCAGGCTCCACCCCTATGGCCATAGGCTCCGCCCCTGGCTCACAAGCCCCACCCACTAACTCTCTTTTGACTCCGCCCCAGTCACTCAGCTAGGGCATTGCTTCCAGGCCCATCTCCATCTGTTGGTGCTTAGGGATGCTGACTCTGTTCCTGCTTCTCTTCACAGGTGCCTGAGCTCATGCGTCCCTGAGACCCTGCAGCCCTTGACACCTTGTAGCCCCAACGCACATGACCCTATCAGTCCCCAGGACTCCTGGGCCCCAGCCTGTGGCCCCACCAGCCACACACTCAAAGCCCTAAACCCTGCTAAACTTGAGGCCCTATAACCCTCCCTCGTGGCTCCCAGGATTCCCAGGTCTCTGAGAGTCCAATGCCCCCAGCCACCTGCCCTTCACGGCCTGGCTGCACTGGCCTCCCAGACCTACCACAGCCAGCCCCAGCTAGGAGCAAGCAGGACTTGGGGCAGCTACAGCTCACGGTGACTCAGCAGTACCCCCACTGACCAATCTCCTGCCTCTCTTCTGCCCCAGGAGGCCCATGACTCACCTGGTGAGTCTGGGTTCAGCAAACAGCCCTCCCTCCCAGAGCTTTATGAAGGGCAGGGGGCAGGCATGGAGCCCTCCTCTGAGCAAGCCTGCTGCTTACCATCAGCCCATTCTAGCCTTACCATCTCCATGTGACAGGGTCTGATGCCCATCTGCCCAGTGGCCAGTGACTGCCCCGCCCAGCAGATTCAGGAGTCCAAAGTCCAAGCCAGCCCTGGCCTCTGCAGCCTGTACGGAGATGACTTAGGGAGTCAGGGCAGGCCGGGGGCTCCTGGTACCAGGAAGAGACTCAAGCTGGAAACTTCCTGGGCCCTAACCACCCCCCCCCCCAGAGGCTCTGCCCACGCTGTCCTTGGGCACCAGAGGCATGTCCTACTCCCTCCACCCCACAGCACTCCAGGCCAGCCACTCTGTCGAGGGAGGGTACTGTTGACACCAGTTGTGGCCAATGGTCAAACTGTCCTGAGGGGTGGTTGGGAGCAGAGTCCGACTCCCATCGATCACCCCCAAGCAGAGGATTTGAGACCGGAAGGAGGCCCAGATTGTGCCCAGAGGGGTCTGCCTCAGGTAGGGTCAAAAGCAAACCCATGTGGCCCCCTTGTCCCTGCCAGCAGCTTCTCTCACCCTTCCCTTTCAGGGCCCTGATAGGGAAAAAAAAAAAAAGCCATGCCTGAACCATCAGGGACAAAAGCCCATGTCCCCTTACCCCTGCTCCCCACTTCCTCATCAAGTACCTAGTCCTTGCTGATGCCCATGGGCTGTAGCCCGTGCTGTAGTCAAGGGCAAGGAACATCCATCTAACAAGGCCAGGGCATAATTTGCACTCCCTTCAGCTAGATACACAACCTTAGCAATAAACCTTTGCGTCAGGCCCTGGTTGTCCTTTCTTGGGGGGAAGGGGAGAGTTAATGATCATGAATCATTCACGTTTATTCAATGCCCACTGCTGGACTGGACGTGAGTGGGGAGGTGGTTCTTTCCAGAAAGAAGCGGCTGACCTGGTGTGGCAGGGGCACTCTTGGGGGCATGGGATCAATTTGGGTGTCCTGAGAGGGATTGAGGGGGTAAAGGGGCCAGGGGAAATGTTCACAAGGACAATCTTGGATCAAGAAGGGGTTGTGAGGTGGAAGCTCATTCTGGCATGGACAGTAGGGTGTAAATGGCCCAGGAATGTGGGCTTTTGGGTCACAGGAGTTGCGTGGAGCAGGAGCAGGAAAGGGAAGGGAAGATGGAAGAAGAAGCAGCAGGAAGGCGGGACAGGTGCCACCCACCAGCCCAAGGGCCTGTGCTTCCTCCAGAAGAAGATGGGTCCAGGAAGCCCTCGAAGCTAGGATATAGTCACAGGGCTGAGATTAGGGTGAGGCAAATGAGGCACTCACCTCAGATGTAAAACTTAAGGTGGTGCCAAAAAACCTCAGTAATCAAGATAAATATTAATGCAGTACTTTCAAAAGTCAAAAATCAAAATTACCTGCAAAAATCCATAATGAATAGAATATCAAAATTTTTCATCAAGACAAGATCCAAGAGAGCCTGGCGGAACAACATTGGACCCTGAAGCAAAAGGAAAAATGTCCACTCCTATCATATATGCTTTCATGTAGTTTTAAAGGTTAATTTTTTTTTTACAGAACATTAAAGTAGTTGAAGAAACGTCAAATAAGTCTAAAGTAAGCATATTAAAATTCTCAACATTACTTTAAGCTTGTTGCTTCAGTCGTGTCTGACTCTTTGCAACCCTATGGGCTGTAGCCCACCAGGCTCCTCTGTCCATGGGATTTTCCTGGCAAGAATGCTGGAGTGGGTTGCCATGTCCTCCTCCAGGGAATCTTGCCAACCCAGGGATCGAACCTGCATCTATGGTTCCACATCGGCAGGTGGGTTCTTTACCACTAGGACCACCTGGGAAGTCCTACTTTAAGCTTAAGTATTTTATTTATACCTAAAACAGTATTTATAGTGTTATATTATAGAGGAGACTCGGGTTCGACCCCTGGGTTGCCATGATCCCCTGGAGAAGGACATGGCAACCCACCAGTATTCTTGCTTGCAGAATCCCATGGACAGAGCCGCCTGGCAGGCTACAGTCTGTGGGATCGCAAAGAGCCGGACATGACTGGACACGACTGAGCAACTATCCCTTTCACACTTTCACATTCTCGGCTTTAATGGGAGTAAAATCATCAATGCTATTTTCCAAATCTGTTTCTGGAAAAAATAATCATAAAAATTTTCATAAAAGCATGTATATAGGGACACACATTTTTCCTGGAGGCGAGGCATGGGGGGATGAGAGGAGTGGGGCTGGGAGGCTCCATGAGGAAGAGATCTATGTCATTACTCCAGAGGACCAACATCTGCAAGGCGGGGGCCTCAGTGACAAGGGTCTGAATTTGTACGGTGATCAAGTGCATGGGATGCCCCCACCAAGCTGGGGTTGCAAAGGAGTGTTGAGAGGACTGAGTTTTCTGGACCTGTGGCCACCTGGGGGAGAGATCCAGGAGTCTGACAGATCCTTGGGACTGGGCAGAAGGCAGCATGCGGGCAGCGTCCTCAATGTCCACGTGGAAGTGGCACAGTGAGCCTGCGTGGGGCTAGAAGGGGAGAGTGAGCGTGCGCAGGCCTGAGCGTGGGGTGGAGGTGGGGGGACACTGGATAGGTTAGGGAACCCAGGACACATGTGGGCAGCTGTTCTGGTGCTGCTCAGAGGCCTGAGGGGGAGGATGGGGCTCGGGCCAGTGTTTCAGGATCCCACTGGGTGGTTTGGGGCCTGGCTGAGCTGGGCTGCTCATCCCTGCTAAGGACCCTCTGCCCAAACAATTTACTGGAGTGAGGTGGGGCAGGGGAGGGTGATGGTGGGATTTCATGGGGAGGGGCAAGGCGGAAGACAGAAAGCTTTGAAAGGGTAGAGGAGGCCGACTTGAGACAGAGGAAGCTGTCCGGAGAGCTGGGCTCATGGGGAAGTCTGCCTAGCCACCTTGTCTCAGAAGGAAGGTGATGAGCTAACCAGGCTTCCTTGGCAAGAGACAGAGAAGACGCCAAATACCATGGAGGCGCTGGACCCCACACTCCAGGTTCTGACCCTAGGGCTGGGATTCTGAGCTGATATTCTTGGATCCCACAGACTGGGGACTCTGCCTGGCCTCCAGCTGCCCTGTTCATGGCCATCAGGTGGAGGGAGAGGGGCAAGTCTCCTGGACGGAAGCCTCCTCAGCCCCACTTAACCACACCAGTGTAAATTATACCCTAGCGAGCAGGATCAATGGATGCCCAGTGCCTGATTCACAGTCCAGGGCAGAGGATCAGAGAGCTGATCCAGAGTCAACATGTGGCCACACCCTCGTCTTATAGGAAGGGGGCGTTTATTATGGGCACCTCCAGCCACCGCCATCCCTGCTGACCTCAACACCAAGGTGCCCCTGGGGGCCTTCACGGCCTTCGACTCTGACTCTGGCAGAGCAAACCTGGCCCAGCCATGGAACAGAGATTAAACAGGCCTGGTGAACGGTTAATGCTGCTGACGTCAGGGCCTGGTCCGGTGGCCACTGGGGGCTTGGGCCCTCCCCACAGGCATGGGGGCCCACGTGATCTGGGCTCATTAAGCCGCTTCAGTGGCCAAAGAAGCTGGGGGCCAGGTCTCAGGGGAGAGAGGGGGGCCCTCCAGGGCTGTGGGGACAGGCTCTAGCCAGAATGTCACGAGCTCTGTGGATGCAGGCCAGGGGAGAACCAGACAGGAGGGTTTGCCTATGGGTCCGCTCTAGACTTCCACAGCCCTAATCGCCGGCTTGGGCCCAAAGAGGAGCCTCCCAGACATCCAGCTGGGCAGAGTGTAGTCAGGAGCTGTAAGTGTGGGTCCTCAACGCCGGGGTGTGGAGGTGAAAACCACCCTCTCCTCTAAGGCCTTGAAAGCTCCCAACGTGACTCCAGGCCAAGGATCTCGCCCTGCACACAGGCCTCCGCCTATCAGTGCTAATCTCATACTCATTCACGGTTCTCTGTGGCTAAGCTATTCCTTCTCTCCACCTGTGCCCTCTCTTCCTCACCCTGGCAGGTGCCTTTCTTCCCCTTGGCAGAGCCAAGCCCACAGATTGCTTCTCCATCAGGCTTCTCCTGATCTGCACGCTCTAACCTGGCAGGAGCTTTCCTGCCTCAAGGACCCACACAGAGTGCTTGGAGACACTGGGGCTGCGGCTGTGTGGCAGGGTGGCAAGAGCTGCTGCAGCCGGTGGAGGAAGAAAGAGCTGGCTCTTCCTGGGGGCTCAGAGGTGATCCTTCATTTGGCTACTGAGGGACAAGCGAGAGTTTGCCAAGGACGTGGGACAGGATTGGGGACCAGGACTGCAGAGGTACAGGGAAGTGAAGGCTGGCATGTTCTTGGAACAGCAGGAAAGAGCGTGGCCAGCTGGGCAGTGGGGGAAGTGAAGAGGCCAGCTGGGAAGAGGAGTAGGTCGGGAGGGTGTCAGGGAGGCTGTCTGGGTGTGAGGCAGGTGCCTGCAGTGTGTCGGAGGAATCAGTGGATACAGATGCTAGGCTCTGAAGAGGACTGGGTTGAAGATGAAGATGGGGCCTCATGGTAAAAGAGAGTCTTGGGATGCTGTGTAGCCAATGTGCCATGGGACGTGCTGGTAAGCTGAGAGGAGGCTGCCTAGCTGATGGCTGAGAAGACATGACTAAAGAGGGAAGAGCAGAGCAAAGGGCTGCCAGGACCCTGGAAGAAGGGTCTAAGTGATCCTGGGACCCTACATTCTGCCTCATGTGTCTGGCAGTTTCTTGGGGCTTTGTGTCAGTTTCTGGAGATGGGGGCTTGGAGGTAGGAGGCTGGGCCGCAGGTTGAAATAAAGCTCCCCACCATCTTCCACTTCAGGTGGCTGCCCCCAGCAATGCAGCTGCGTGAACAGACATTCCCTCCAGCCTCTGGGAGAAGGTGCCTGGTACCTCTCAGAGCCCCGTACAGACTGCCAGCTGTCCAGCCACCTCAAGCTGGGCTGGGAGATTCGGCAGGTGGCAGGAAAGGCCTCTGAGCTGTGTTTGCCCTGGCTGGGGCCCAGGCCTAGCATCAACAAACAGGCAGCTCCTCCCCCAGCCGGGCCACAACTGGCCTGGCCCAGGGACCCCACACCACGCCGCCCTGGGGCCTCTCACAGCAGCCCAGCCCAGCCGGCCCCTGCTCCCTCCAGACTGGATTGGGGACCCCAACACCCACATGCTGGTGACCTTGAAGCCAGACCTGGCTCCTCAGGAACTGTCAATAGGAGCACCCAGTCCTTGGCAGATGGCTTCTGTGAGCATCCTGGATGTGTGGGGGTGGGGGTGGGGGTGGGGGTGCAGAACTGAGACCCTGGTCAGCACCTCTCCTATTTGACTCTGTACCACAGGCAATCCTAAAGACCCTCAGAGGGTGAGTTTTAGGGTCTCTCAGGACCAGAGTAAGCTGTGATCTGGGGATTACATCAGCCCTAGATTAAGACGGACAGCCAGTCCCTTCCTGTTTTTCAGCCCTCAGCAGGGAGGCAGTTTAGATGGTTTGAGGTTTTCAAGGATTGCCACCATCCCAATGCCTTTCTCTTTAGTCCACCCAGTCCCCTGGCCTTCCCAGCCAAAGCTGAGTCCCCTGTCCTTGATTCACAGCTTCCTTCAGGCCAGGGGAAAAGATAGCTATTTCCTCGTGACACAGAGGGAAACTGAGGTACGCTAGGGCTTGGCTGTGGTGGTGCCGTGAGTCAGTAGGAAGAGAGTCCGGGAGTCCTGACTCCCAACCCAGGGCAGGGAAGGGGTGAGGCCTGTCTTCTGAGAGCATTCTCCCCACTACCAGGGAGGGAGACGGACTTGACACAGAGACATCCAGCTTGGCTAGGAACAGCACAAGCCGTGGATTAATCGGATCAGAGCCAGTGGCTGAGAGGCGAGGGACAGCTGTTCCGCAAACAGTACCCCCTCCAGCTCACTCCCCAGCTTACTGCTGGTTATGCCTGGCGGGGGTGGGCCTTAACACCCACCATGTACCTCTGAGCATTAAGGCCTTGGGCAAGAAGCAGGCAAGGATGGGATTAGGAGCCCTCAGCTAGGAACACCAGGACCACCCTGAAACCCTTTCCGCCAAGGCACCAAGTCCCAGACCCCACTTCCCATGGGCAGACACAGCTGTCTCCTACTCTAGAAATAAGGAAGCGGGGGTGGGGGTATGGCCAGGGAGATAGAGGCAAGGATCGACAGGCGCCAAGCCTTGCTCCGCCCCCGGCCTCACTCTACCCCTCAGTCTCTCGATTATCTGCAGTGAGGACAGCACTGATGCAGAGTCCCTGTCCTCACCCTATCCCGCCTTTGCTTGGGAAGGCTGAGGCCAGCAGAAAAGATAGCTTGTGCCTAAGTGATGTCCGAAAGTCCCCCGTTCGAAGCACCTTTCGCTGAGGTTAAGCATGGCTCTATTGCCATTCCTCTTGGCTGAAAAGACCCTTCTGGCTCGAGGGAAGTGAGGGCAGAGCACTTCAGGGGTTAAGGGGGCACTCCGAGACCTCAGAGAGAATCTGTCCTGGACGAAAGCATTCTCCCAACAAGACTCCCCTGAGCCCCTTCCGGAGCAGCTGCTGTCCTACCTAAAGGCTTCCCCTTTGCTCCGGGCCTGCCGAAGGCCCCCGCCTTTCCCCGACCGGCCCCTCCTCCCGCGGGCCGCCCAGGATTGGAGGGCCGGGGGCGGGCCGGGGGCGGGGCTGGGCGCCCTTCATCCCGCGCCGCCGAGCTCCGCCGTGGGCAGAGCGGACAGCATAGACTCGAGCGGAGCACCGTGCGTCCCCTCCCGCGAGGCCAGGTACCGCTGGGGGCGCCGACCCCCTCCTAGGGGCACCGGGCGGGCGGAGCCCTACTGTCCACTTTCGCGTCCGGATCTGGACTCCGGGCAGGTCCCCTCACCGGCCCTGGGTCCGGGCAGGCGCCCCAGCCTCCGGGAAACCAAAGCCCGGAGAGCTGCAGGCTCTGGGGACCCGCCAGCTCCCAGCTTGAGCTGGTGTCCCGGGAGGGGCACCTCGTCGTCCCGGGGCCTCTCGCAGGGCCGGCGGGGTCGGCGGTACCCGGAGCCCGGGTCACGGACGCCTTGTTAGGGGCTGGGGTGGCGCGCCGTGGGCTTGCCGAGGCACGGCCCACGGGGATGGGCTCGAGAGGGTCCCAGAGGGGGGCCTAAGAGGGCCCGGGAGCAGGCCCTGGAGCGCTGCCCCGTCGGGCGCCCTGACAAGCAAATCGGCCCGGCCTGCCAGTCGGGCGTCAGGGTATATTTATCCTGCTGCCTTAGGCAGGGGCTTGAGGGCAGATCCGGCCAGGCTTCCTGAGGGGCTACGGGACACACGTTGGTCCCAGAGCCCATGCCATTTGCAGCCACGCCAGCAGGCACGGCACTGGGCGAGTGTGACTCCCCGGACCGAAGGCGGGGCTTGGTCTGCGCTCCTCCCCGCCACGCGCACTGGGACCGAGGTGTGAGAGCTGGCAGCGGCGCAGGGGCGGAGGGGAAGGACTGGGACTAGGTTCGCAGGAGCCCGCCCCCGCCCGACTGGCCCCTTCGATTGGCCGCAGCAAGTGCGTGCGTTTGTTTACACCCGGTAGAGAGGCCAGGGGAGGGGCTTATGGGAAGTCACCCTCTCCACCCGCCTCCCCACCCCCACCGCAGTCACCTGAGCCTTGCGTCCAGGTATATGCACCAGGACAGGTCTGAGGGGGACTACGTGAAAGGTCTTCGCACCGTGGGGGACACCTCGACCCAGGCCCATCCTTCCTTCAGCCTGCCAGTCCTGTCCTTCCTTCCACGACTGCCTTGGGCCTCTGTGCTGGCCCTGAAAGAAGCCTTTCGTCTTTAATGCACAGTCTGGCATGAGGGCTCACTTCCTTCTGGAAAGGAAGCAAATCCCTCAGAGGTTCTCAGTCTGGAGCATAGAAAGCTGGTGGGATCCAAGGACAGGTCCATTCTGAGAGGGGGAGGTTCTGCACAATCATGGAAGGCTTCCTGTAGGAAGAGCCAAAGGTGGGAAAAATCAAGGATAGATGAGGCCAGACCTGGCACATCTCCAAGAGGCCTGGAATTCTTGTAATCAGGAACAAGAATCTCTGGCTCCTTGAGGTTGAGCTGTATGTCTTGGAACTTTATTCTGCCTGGGCTCATAGAGCCCTATCTTCACTGGCTTCTCAATCCACCTTTGGTTCAGCACTGGTTCTGTGGGACCATATCACAAACACCCCCCATGAGGCTCCAAGTGGTAAGATCTTGAGAGTTGGTTGCTCCTGTCCCAGTGCCTGCTCCCTAGCAAGTAGCCTTGGTTGTTGTTGTTTAGTTGCTAAGTTGTGTCTGACTCTTTTGCAACCCCATGGACTGGAGCCTGCTTGGCTCCTCCGTCCATGGGATTTCCCAGGCAAGAATACTGGAGTGGGTTGCCATACCCTTCTCCAGGGGATCTTCCTGACCCTGGGATTTAACCCACATCTCCTGTGTTGGCAGGCAGATTCTTTAGCACTGAGCCACCAGGGAAACCCAAATAGCCTTGGAGCCCTGGAGAGATGGAGAAATTGAAGTGCAATAGGACAGACTAGGTGGTTTATGGTGCTTGGGTGGGGGAGGGAAAGTTTTTTGAGCTGAACTGAGCGCACCCTGAAAATCTGGGCTGGGTAGGGGGCAGGCACTCAGTTTGGGGCGGGAACTGTTTTAGGGGAATGGTTGGCTGCAAGAGAGGTACAGTTGTGGCATCTGTGCACACAGAAAGCTGAGGTGGGTTTGCAGCCTGTGCCCTACTAAGGGAGGGGCGCTGCAGGGGGATGTTCTCAGGCAGACATGGCTGGGGAACCAGACGCCACCTGGAGCAGGTAAGATGGACTGGAGGCTTGCCAAAGACTTTGAACCCATTTCGTTCATTTCATATTTACTGAGTGCCTACTGTGTGCCCCCTGCGCACTGTCAGGTGGGTGGAGGGCTGAACTTTGACTCTGGATAAGAAGATTGATGCAGGGTGGGGGCTCTTTAGAGGGCCAGGCGGGGTTACTGGGGGCCAAAGGGAAGGACCAGCTGCAGGGCAGGAGGGGCTTTCCGGCCTGCGGCCTGGGGTGGCTTGGATTTGAATTTCCGCTCTGCGGGCCACGTCCTGTACACAGCCTCTCAGCCGGCACGTCTACACACGTGCGTGGCCGCTGAGGATGGGGTCATTCCAACTGACGGTTCTCTCTTGTAGCTTTCCTGTTGTGCGGGTACACAAGCCGTGGGTGCTGGACTCGGGGGCTCTGAGTTTTCTAGCTCGTCCTGGCCTGTGGCCCCATCCTCTGAATGTCTCCACCTGGCTAATGAGGGCATAACGTGCCCTCATAAGAATCCAGAGATGCTGTGGTGTCCCACTGGACCTGCTGCCCCTCCTCTGGGCCTCTGGCACCGTCCGCTTCTTGCTCCTTCTGGGGCACTCTGTCTGGTAATTCTGGCTCTCTGTCTGCTTCTACCCCTAGCTGTCTCTAACTGACTGGCCACCTCTGTCAATCCGTCTCTCACTTGTCTGGTTGCCTGTCTGTCTTCCTGTCTGAATGTCTACACATCTATCTCTCTGTGTATTTTTTTCTTTTTGTGTCCCTCTGTGTGTGTGTGTGTTTGTGTGTTAGTCGCTCAGTTGTGTCTGACTCTTTTGTGACCCCATGGACAGTAGCCCACCAGGCACTTCGGTCTATGGAATTCTCCAGGTAAGAATACTGGGTGGGTAGCCATTCCCTTCTCCAGGGGATCTTCCTGACCCAGGGGTCAAACTCAGGTCTCCTGCATTGCAGGCAGGTTCTCTGCCATCTGAGCCACCAGGGACGCCCTGTGTCCCTCTGGGTCCATCTGTGTTTCTTATCTCCCCGCGCCTCTGTCTATCTCTTGGTCTGGATCTGTTTGCATGAGCACAGATATCACGTGTGTGTGTTTTCTCCCTCTCTCTTCCCTTCCTCCAACTCTCCCTGCTTCTTCCTGACATTGGATGGTGCCTCTCCTCCAGGCTGATCTTGTCTTTTGCCGCCCACCCCCACCCATCGGGGTCTCCAGTGAGTCCTGAGCTGCCCCAGGCCCCAGCTCCAGCTTTCTTTGGGGCCAGAAATCCGGCTGTCCAAATATTTGGCCGCCTCCAGGGGATTCCGGGTCAGCAGGGAGGAGGATGGGCTGGCTGGCTCGGGGTCTCCCCTGCCTCTGGGGGGGCCACAGGCACGTGATGTCCTGTCCTTTGCCTCAGCTGAGCCTCGGGCTGCACGTCCTTCTCAGCAGGCTGGCAGTGGGGGGAAAGGGGCTGCTGCTGGCCATGGCCAAGTCTTGAGCCAAGAGATTCTGACCCCAGCTTCCACCGGGTTGGGGGGCAACCTGAGCAAGGAGGGTTCAGGGTTAGGCAAGAGAGGAGGCCTAGGTGTCTGGGGATAGGCCCAAGGCTAAGCATCTGTTAGGTGTTTAGAAAGTGTACCCTGTTACAGGAAAGTCCACCTTCCGGCCCCAGCGGGGGCCCTCAGATCCTCCTAGATGGTTCCGGATACCCAGAACACGGAAGCATGGAGCCAGGGAGCTAGGGGGTGAGGGTTGGTATGGCCGGCACATGGCTGTTCTGCACCACTTGCCTTCCCCTGGATGTGGCCCCTCCTGTCTGCCACCCCCTCAGTTCCAGCCGGGGGTTATCCACACACTGGTCACTTACTCAGTGTTGTTGACAATGAGGGAGTAGTAGATGGAGGACTGGATCCGCTGAGGTCAAAATCTGGAGTTGTGGGTCTCGAGGAGGGGCAAAGTACTTTTTTTTTTAAGCATCCTCTCCTGTTCTAAACATCCTCCCACATGCCCTGACCCTAGACCCCTGACCTCAGCAGTCGGCTTCGCACCAATCGCCGTGGCTGTGCCTTGAGAGCATACAGACCACACGTGTCCAGCAAACCCAGTTTCCCTGTTGACTAATGTCTGGTCCGAGGAGGTTGTTTTCCTTCTGAAGCCTGGAGAAGCAGGTAGACGCTAGGCTGGGAGGGGCATCTTCTCTCAGCCAATGAGAGAAGTTGTAAGGACCCATGAGCTAGAACCGGGGGCAGCCGTCACCCCTGAGCCCCCAGGGATGAACACAGTGGAGCCTTAAGCCAGGCCTGCTGCCTCTGCCCTGAGATCTGAGCTGAGGTGGGGGCTGTCCAGGCACAAGGAACCGGGGGGCCATGGCAGCCAGCTCCGTGGGTTCAGTGCCTCCACCAGTGCATGCGGCCACAAGACCAAGGGAAGAAGGACAGTGTGGATTCTCCCTGTAGCTAAGCCGCAGACCCACTCGTGTCCCTGAGCATGGGGAGGAAAACTGGGCTCAGAGCCCTGGTGACTCCCAGGACCTGGATGAAGGCAGAGAGACATGCTTCCCACAGCAGCTGACGCAAGCAGTGGCCCCACGGTGGCCTGGATTCCTGGATCTTGAGATCTTTAATTAGCCAAACTCAACGCCTGCCAAGGAGGTGTGCCTGACGAATTCTCACCCTGTGATGTCTGCGTGGGCGGACATTACCTGCTGTGCGATCCCGGTGGCTTCTGGCCCCCGGCTCCCCTCTCCACCTCGGCCCTTATCTCCCAACAGAGCAAACAGGCCCCAGGGCAGTGGCCTGGACCATCGATTTACTGCTTGAACTTACGCTACACCCATGACGGCTGCTGTTCTGATGATCCGCTCAAGGCTGCTGTGATCACCCCACCCAAGAGCCTGGCCCCTCTCTGGGGGCCTGTGGTCTGCTCTAGGGGCAAAGTCCTCTGGGAGGCACCTCACTCTGTCCCCATCTTTGGTCAAGTCTCACACAACCCCCGGAGGGCAGGAGGACACGGCAGTCCTGAGTGGAGAATGGTTTGTCCATGATCCCACCATGAGGCAGGGCCAGGTCAGGCCACAGACCTAGAGTGTCTGGGCTTTCCCTGTAGTGGGTCAGAATCTCCTGGCTGCTTTCCTCAGGCAGGGCTAACCCCTGAGTCTACCCAGATGTCTGGTGCAAAGAGGCCTGGGGACGGGGCAGGCCTGAGAGATGGGAAGAGTCAAAAATGGGCTGCCAGCCTCAGGGAATAGTTGGGGGTCCACATGTCAGGCCAGTGCTAATCTCTACCCTGCCTCCACCTCCAGCCCTTAATCCTGCCTTAACTGAAATCCAGTCTCCTTGACCTCAACTTCAAGGCCCTGTTAGGCTTGTCTGTGGCCACAGAACCTTCATACTATCCTCAAAGCCTGCCTCGGGGCCTTTGCCCATCTGTGCTGTGCACATTGCTTGAGCGGCTCTTTCCTGTTTCCACACCTTGGGGGCTCCTGCTGGAATTTCAGAACTGGCTCCCTCACCTCCTCCTCCAGGAAGCCTTCCTTGATGCCTCTCTCTCTCTTCCTTTTTTGAGTCCCAGCACTATGTTGCTCCATTACAGCAGAAGCCATCGGGTAGGGGAGGGGGTGGGGAGTTTGTCCCTTCCAGACTGGAAGCCACTTGAGGAAGGGTATTCTGTGTCCTCTCTGGGATCTCAGGCCAGCCTGTGACTCAGCACTGACTGATCATGAGTACTAGGCAGGACCTGAAAGTCTAGGCCTCAGGTCCTGCCAAGGGGATGGGGAACCTGAATCGAGGGCTTAGGCACCTTGACCATGACAGTGCCAGGCGCTGTGGTCTCCCTGGAGGCAGTGCCTGGCTGCTAGGGAAGAATATTAAGGCAGAGAAGAGTGCTTTGTCCAATCTGCCGACTCAGCACACCCTGAGGGCCTGTCCCAGCCTGCCCAAGGTAGGAGGCCTGGCAAGGGTAACCCCAGCTGAGAGCTGGGGGGCACTCTGGAGTGACTCTGGAGATCAGGTGTGGGTATCCTTGGAGGGGTGCTCTCAGTGAGGCTCAGGGCAGGGGCATGAAGAAGACAGGCCGACCTGGGGGACTCTGGTCAAAGGGAAGAGGGCATGAGAAGAGATACACAAATTGTCATGGTCCTATGTGGTCAGACTGGAAGAGAGAAAGATATAGCTGCCAGCATCAGAGGAAGAAGAGGCAGGGTAAGTGGTCCAAGGGTGCCAGGTATGGGGTCTTCAGGAGCGAGGTATGTAGGATCGGAACTCTGCCTTGGGGCTGCATGAGGCAATCACAAAGAGGTCCTTGGGTCAATTCCATGTGGTTGCTGCCCCAAGGACACCAGGGCCTGCGGCCTGAGGCTTGAGTCCTGAGCTTAGCCTCCCCACCCTAGCCCTGAATGCTGGGTCTGAGACCCCTGGTGCTCTAGCTTTAAGAGAGCACTTGACACCCTCAGGGTCTGGGGGATTTGGGGCGGGCGGGATGCCGGGTTCCCAAGCAGAGGACTAGTCAAGACTAGGCTCTGGCTGACCTGCCTGGCAGTGCTGCAGCCTCCCTGGTCTCTGCCCTGGCCTTCTGTCTGGCCTTCAGGATGTCCTTAGAGATGCTTAGGGGCACTATGCCCAGGTACCTTCTAGACATGGGGTAGGTGGCTCCCAGCCCCAGTGATGGGAGAGGAGCCAGCAAGTTGTCTGGGCAACGGGCAGAGTTGGCAGGGGGAGGAGGGGATCCCTTTGAGGTCCAGCAGAGCACAGCTGGCCAAGGCCCTGAGTTCCTGACCTGGGGATCCAGGAGGTGGGGAGTCTGCTCAAAGGGTGGGCATCTAAGGGTGGGGGCTTCCCCAGCAGAGGAGGAGAGGCTTGAAAGAGAGCATGGCCCTGAGGCCAGGGCTGTGTGGAGGGTGAGGTCTGTGTGGCCCAGAAAGCTGAGCTCTGGGGGCTCCCATTTCCTGGAAGGCCATGAGGGCACTTTGCAGCCGAGCGGGCAGGGCCCAGGTGTCCAGCCACCCAGCACCGCCTCAGGCCTCCTGACTCCGGGGGGGTAGTCTCTGCGCCTGCCGTTCCCAGCGCCAGCTCTCAGCCCACAGAGGGCCTTTTGTTCTGGCTGCCAGCAAAGCCCGCCGGGCGGCTGGGAACAGGGCCCACAGCCCTCGCCCTGTCCCGAGGCCTCCAGCCGTCGGGCAGTGCCATTCTAGGTTGGCTAGGAGGCCCCTGGCACATAGGGCACAGGAAACCATCTCCCAGTATTAATGTCATGGTGGGGGAGTCAGTCCAGGGCCCACCCCCAGAGAGGGGTCTGGAGGCCTGGGACTCAGCACCCTCGGGTTGTGGCAAGTCAGGTCATGCAACTGACCCTTACTTCACAGGTGGTAAAAGCAAGGCCCCCAAAAGACGTGCCTGGGCAGCTACGTCTATGTGGCGGTGGAGGGAGGGGGAAGTGCTAGGTACTGGCCGAGGTGTCCTCTCAGGGTGGCCTGGAGGGCTCAGGGGTGCGAGCTCTGCCCCTCAATGGCAGCTCCCAGGGACGCAGCAGGCAGACGCGAACGAGTCTGTCCTCTGTGAACTGGGAGGTGTGATAGACAGCAGCCTTCCCGTGGGAGTCTGGGCCACGAGCCCAAGGAGCGGGGATAACCAGGACTGTCTGCTCTGTAGACGTCTGACCACGTCAGAGTGAGAGCCAGTGTTCCTGTGGCAGTGGTCCCGGAGCCATGGAGGCACCTCTGCAGACAGAGATGGTGGAGTTGGTGCCCAACGGCAAGCACTTGGAGGGGCTCCTCCCAGTCGCCACCCCCACAGCTGGTGGCCAGAGGTGAGCGCCGGACCCCATTGTGGCACATGGCAGGGCAGAGTGGGGCGGGGAGGGGGGGAGTTGCGGGCAAGAGGCTAGAGCTGAGCTGTGTGCCCTGGCCTGTGCCTACAGGGTCGAGGGGCCTGGACAGAGCTGTGTTGAGGGCGAAGGCTTCCTACCCAAAAGCCCCAGCAAGGAGCCACACTTCACCGACGTGAGCAGGGGCTGCAGTCGGGGGCTCAGGGGCGTGGGAGCAGTGATGAGGCGTGCCGGGAGGCCGAGGGACAGTGCGGGAGGGATCGTTGGCTTGCCCTCTGCACCTCGCTGACTCACCCCACCCTCCCGTCTCACTCTGGTGCCCGCAGTTCGAGGGGAAGACATCCTTCGGGATGTCGGTGTTCAACCTCAGCAATGCCATCATGGGCAGCGGCATCCTGGGGCTCGCCTATGCCATGGCCAACACGGGCATCATCCTTTTCCTGTGAGTGTCCTCAGCAAACCTTCTAAAGACAGGAGCCCCAAACAGGCCACCAATCCTGACCTCCCAGGACCTGCCAGTTTCCTATCCCAAGACCCAGGCTGCAGTGGGTGGGCACTTACACTCGCCCCAAACCACAGCTGGAAAAAAAAAAAAAGTCCCCGGCCAGACAAATATACCTCATTTCCTGGTAAACCTGCTGAGATGATGACATGGGGCCAGCCAAACAGGCCTGAGTCTGTCCTACCACATTTAACACGTGATGGATGAACCCAGTGGCCAGGCCGTATGTGGGTACACGTGTCCTTACCTGGGAGCTCTGCCCTGCAGCCTAAATGGAAAACGTGTTTGATCCGAGATCTCAATGGGAGGTGGTGCTCAGAGGGTCTCTTCTGAGTCCTGACCACCCTGGGTCAACCTGGGTAGTGTTCGCCACCCCTGGGGACTGTCAAGTTTGCATCCACATATGTTGGGGGTCCAGACACCTGGGTTGCAGACCCCACACACCCAGCCCTTCCCCAGAGCTCATCGTCCCCTGCTTGCCAGGGGAGCCCCAGTAGCTTCTTTTCATCCACCTTCCCCAGGTTCCTGTTGACAGCCGTCGCCTTGCTCTCCAGCTACTCCATTCATCTGCTACTCAAGTCCTCAGGGATCGTGGGTGAGCCCCAAATTTGGCCTGTAGCAGGGAGGAGTGGGCTGGGGAGAGCTCTTCTGACTGTCCTGGTTCCCTGCCCCCACAGGCATCCGTGCCTATGAGCAGCTGGGCTACCGTGCCTTTGGGACCCCAGGAAAGCTGGTGGCTGCCCTGGCCATCACGCTGCAGAACATTGGAGGTGAAGCTGATGGACGGGCTGGCAGTGGGCGGTGGGCAGGCTGAAGGCTGGCAGGTTTGGCTGACCTGCCCTTCTCTCCGCAGCCATGTCCAGCTACCTGTACATCATCAAGTCTGAGCTGCCCCTTGTCATACAGACCTTCCTGAACCTGGAGGATCGGACCTCGTGAGCCCCAGGGTGGGGCGGGGCTGGGTGAGGGTGGGAGGCTCTGGGCTACCCCTCCCTGCCCCCCACTAGCAGAGCTCAGACTGGACTAGTGGGAGAGACAAGCCAGGGTGGAGTGGGGGGCAGAGAGCTGCTAGAAAAGCTAACATTCACCTCGGGGAACTTCCCAGGAGAGCCGTGTGGGGCTGGGAGGTGCGGTGAGGCTGAGCAAGCTGGCCCCGGCTAGCCCTGGACCCAGCCATGAGCACGGAGGACCTGAGAACCTCGGGCTTAGCTCTAAGCCCCTGCTATTCCTGACCAGGGCTTGGGTGTTAGCTTCCCCCCACCTCGCCCCAACCAAGAAATTAAGCCCACAGTGTCCCAGTTGCCTATCATCAGTTTAGCCAGTACTGATGGCATAGCCAGCCATGTTTTGTGGGTAAGAACAGAAAAGAAAGCCAGGCCCTGTCCTTGGAAACACAGCCCCAGCAGGCAGAGGGGCCGTATGGCTGTGAGCAGCTCCGGGTGGAAACAAACAGCCAGGATTTGGTGCCCAGGCCCTGGGGGCCTCTCCTGCGGAGTTGGCCTTTGGACTTGCCCTGGAAGGAGGGTCTCTTTCCTCATCCCTGTGCCCACTGTCTATTGAGGGTGTGGGCCGGATGATGTAGGATGAAAGTCCTGGGGGCACCACAAGGAGCTCAGGTGGTTGGCAAGCCCCTGAGACCCCCATGGAAAATGCCTCACCACCTCCCCAGACCCAGGTTTTTTCATCCCAGCCCCTTAGGGCTACTTCCTGGGCAGGCTGGACCCAGATCTGTGCATCCTGGGAAAAACAGCCACAGTGACTGTAATTGTGATGGTTACCAAGTGGGAGCTGCATGTGCCAGTCCTCACCCTGCCCTGGAGAAGGCTGGGAGTGGGCCCATTTTGCAGACAGGGAAAGGGAGCCTCGGAGGTGGGGATGAGTCCTCTTCAGAGGTCGCTGCATGGCGTCCCTCAGTGGTACCACGGGTGACCCCGACTGAGGGCGAGGCAGCTTCGCCACTGTAACCTCGGCTCCCCACCTCTGCCCCTGCAGGGACTGGTACACGAATGGAAACTACCTGGTGATCCTGGTCTCCGTCGTCGTCATTCTGCCCCTAGCCCTGATGCGGCAGCTCGGTGAGTGTGGCGGCGCCGGGGCCTGGGGCCTGGGGCCAGCATGGGAGGGCCCCTCCGACTCACATGCCCCCTCCCCCACCTCGCAGGCTACCTGGGCTACTCCAGCGGCTTCTCGCTCAGCTGCATGATGTTCTTCCTAATTGCAGTGAGTCACCCTCCACCCGGGTTCAGGGAGGGGGCGGGTCTTTCTGAGCAGCCTGGGTCAGGAGGGCAGCTCCACGCGTCCTGATCTGCATGTGACTTCACAGTGACTTCCCAGGACCCCTGCCTGGCCCTGATGCCCTCATCCTCTCCCCCACCCCACTCCACCACCCACCTAGGTCATCTACAAAAAGTTCCACGTGCCCTGCCCGCTGTCCCCCAATGTGGCCAACATGACAGGCAACGTCAGCCTCGTGGAGATCGACAAAGATGAGGCAGGGCTGCAGGCCAAGACGGAGGCCGGGGCGTTCTGCACCCCGAGTTACTTCACGCTCAACACTCAGGTTGCAGCAGGCCAGGGGAGGGGCAGCAGGCCTGGGGAGAGTGTGGGACCGGTGAGGGGGGCGTCCTGTCCTGACACAGAATCCGTGTTTCCTCAGACGGCATACACCATCCCCATCATGGCTTTTGCCTTTGTCTGCCACCCTGAGGTGCTCCCCATCTACACGGAGCTCAAGGAGTACGTATCCATGTATGGGAGACAGGGAGGTGCTTCTTCTCCTTGGAGTGGATGAAGGTGGTCCTAAGCGGGGAGGAATGTCAGGAGCCAAGTCATTTTATCCAAGGTCTCTGTGGCTGTCAGAGGGGCGACCGGGGGCGAGAAGGAGGCTCCCTGAACTACCAGATGGTGAGGGTGTGTTGTAGAGAGAGCCCCCAGGACACCCGGGGGTTTCCCAGTGTTGCTCAGCTTGGCACCAATCCCCTCCCCTGCTGCCCCGTAGCCCCTCCAAGAGGAAGATGCAGCGGATCTCCAACCTCTCCATCGCCGTCATGTACGTCATGTACTTCCTGGCTGCCCTCTTCGGCTACCTCACCTTCTACGGTATGGCTGGACCGTGGGGGGCAGAGGCAGAGGCCAGGCTGGGGGGCAAGGGGCTGGCCAGCGGCCACGGCACCCTGCGTACTATAGGCGCTCATTAGGTCTGTGATGCCTGTCTGTGCCCTGCGGCTGTGGAGGTGAGTCGGTTGCCACTCCCCGCAGTGTCAGGGTCAACCCAGGCTCAGAGCCCAGCCCCCTCCCCGGACCTCCTGCTGACCACCCTCCCTGCCTGCCGCAGACGGAGTAGAGTCGGAGCTGCTGCACACCTACAGCAAGGTGGACCCCTTTGATGTGCTAATCCTGTGCGTGCGCGTGGCTGTGCTGACGGCAGTCACACTCACAGTGCCCATCGTTCTGTTTCCGGTGAGCCAACGTGCACGTGGCCAGGCCCACGGCGGGTGGTGGGGGAGGACCGAGGCGGTTGACAGATTGATGACTCTCCCCGCCCTGCTTCCCAGGTACGCCGTGCCCTCCAGCAGATGCTGTTTCCCGACCGCGAGTTCAGCTGGCTGCGGCACGTGCTCATTGCCATTGGCCTGCTCACGTGTATCAACCTGCTGGTCATCTTTGCCCCCAATATACTGGGCATCTTCGGGGTCATCGGTAAGGGGTCTGGCCCTCCTGTGAATGGAGGCAGGGTGCTGCCCCAGGAAACTTCTTCTCTGTAAACCCTGGCAGATTCCTGAGCTCATACCCTACATTTAAGAGATGGCTGCCTGCCATGTGCACAGCTTGGCCTCCCATCTGAGATTTGTTCTTAAGGGTCTCTTAATCCGTTTTGAGGGCTCAGAACCACCGGGTCAGTTACCCTTGTTGGTGGTGTTGGGGGGTGGGGTGGAGCCCAGGGGTCAAGGGGCCTCCACAAAGGATCTCATCAGGCCTTTTCCCCACCCCACATATGAGGAAGTGTACAATGATTAAAGGAGAGCCATATAGCTATTAAGCGGAGAGCCTTGATTCAGCCCCAGGATCATGGAACTATAGATTTGGGCTTCTGTCCAACTGTCCCAGTTGGAGCTCTGAGCGGGAAGATCAAACAATTCTGACATCTTTGGGGTGACTCAACTCAGGAGACTGACTCTTCAACTCTGCAAGGACAAACACACTGACCTGGGGACTGAGTAGCATTTATATCATAGACAAGACTCTTGGTTCTATATGTCTGAAATCGGACTCAAAATGAATTAAACATAAAGTAATGCATGGGCTCAGCTGATTGAAATGCCTTCAGGAATAGCTGTATCCAGCAGCCCAATATCCTCAAAGCTTTGTCTCTATCTCTTGGCCTGTCTTTTTGCTATCTTTCACTGACAGATTCTTCAGATACCAAAAGCCCTAGCCTTCTATCCTGGTGGATGGAGAAAAAGGGGAGGGGCTGACGGACTTGCCAGAATCAGGCAGAGTTCTCAAGCAGAGTTTCAAGATGAGACTCCCTCATCAAGGAATGTTTGATCTCATTAAAGCATCCCACGCTGAACTTTAGCCAGTAGGTGGAAGTGAACCAACAGTCGTGATCTTTGGTCACTCAATTGTGTCTGACTCTTTGCGAACCCATGGACTGCAGCACGCCAGGCTTCCCCATCCTTCACTGTCTCCCAGAGTTTGCTCAAGGTCGTATCCACTGAGTCAGTGATGCCATCCAACTCTCTCATCCTCTGTGAGGACCCAACAGTGGCCATGTCTTTGCAGGTGCCACGTCTGCCCCGTGCCTCATCTTCATCTTCCCGGCCATTTTCTACTTTCGCATCATACCCACTGAGAAGGAACCTGCAAGGTCTACCCCCAAAATCCTGGTGCGAAGGGCCTGGAGGTCGGTGGGCTGGTGTGAGGCTGAGGGGGCCTGCCCTGACCTCAGGCCTGACCCTGACTTCTGACCCCACAGGCCCTTTGTTTTGCTGCACTTGGCATCTTGCTGATGATCATGAGCCTGAGCTTCATCATCATGGACTGGGTCTCGGGCACCAGTCGGCATGGAGGAAGCCACTAGGATGACCCCTGCATCTCCTTCTGTCTCCTCGTCCTCGTCCTCCTGCCCAGACTCCTCAGTCCCTGCTCCCATCTAGTGGCCAGTTGGTGGGGCGGGGGGAGGAGAAAGGCGTGCTGAGCACTGGCATCTGGCCCTGCCCAGTTTGTTAGCGCCAGGACCAAGGCCCTCGGGCCACTACCCCACTGAGCTCCTGGGCTGCAGGGGCTTCCTGAGCTGGGAGCAGGGTGGGGCTGGACCCCTGCTCCCTTCCTGTTGCCTCAGATCCCACCCAAGCCCCTTATCCTCTCTGCGCAGGGGCATAGACTGAAGCCCAGCGGCTGCCCCTCAGGTCCCACAGCCTGTAGAGGGCGCGCAGAGCTGAATCAGCCTGCAGTCACCCCCACCTTGCTGCCGGGCCATGGTCTGCACCCTGGGGTCTCATCTCCCTCAACCCGCTTGCCTTTCCTCCTTCTGTCCCTGAGGCCCCTTTCAGGCACTGGGGCTCAGGCCCTTGGATAATCTAGTTCTCTTTGCCCATCCCTGCCACCAGGAGCAGACACCCCCCTGGCCCCCGCAACCCCCGTGCCGGCCTCACCCTATCCCTGAGGCCAGAACTTGGTTTTCAATTGAGGTGGGCGTGGGCACCCCCAAGGGACCTCTTTTCTGGCCCTTTGCCAGTCCTGGGGAGGCTGGGACTCCCCCCACCCCAAGCCCAGGCCACAGTTCACATTCCACTGCTGGTTGAAGAAAGAGGCTGGGGCCCAGAGTGTCTCTGCCCCTGGGAGCCAAAGACCCTAGGGGCCAGTCTGGGGCAGGGGTGGAGAAGCTGGCAGCCCCCTTTTATAAATACTATACATAAGACCAGCTGTGCTTTATATTCTTGATCGCCAAGGTGCCTGGGTTCCTGGAAGGTGGGGTGGGAGCCAGGACACGGATGCTGATGGAAGCCCACCCTGCCTGTTTCCCTGGGATGAGTGAGGGACAGGGTGAGTCCCCTACCCCACCCCGTCCTCTGCCTCCCAAACCAAGCAGCGGCATGCTGAGACCCAGTGCTGGGCCTGGGCCAGGCTTAGCACAGACCTGCTTTCTCACGGGGTGAGGTGGGGAGGAATTAATGAGGCCCCAGGAAATGGGACAGAGAGAGGCCTCCGGAAGGAGGCAACGTGAGGCGCATCCTCAGCAGCTTCAGGGAGGGTCTGAGCTGGGGGCAGCTGAGCCCTGCAGAAGCCCCTCAGAAGGGCCCCCTACCCTCCCTGGCTGCCATGTCAACCCTCTGTCAATGGCTTGCGTCTGGGGACAAAAGTCCTGGGATCCTGAGCCCTGTCTGGATCTTTTATTACTAGTAAATCCTGCTGTAAATAAAGGTGGGTTAGCAAGTGCCTGTACGTGGGGCCTGAATTCTGAGAGGGGGAGTCCAAGGCAGGGCAAGAGTTCCAGGGGTGCAGAGTGGCCCCAGGTGCCCCAGCCTGGAACAGGGGGCCAGCTGGGAAGCTGCCCACTGCCCGGGGCAGGCCTGAATCAGCTGGGACCCAGCAGGATGGAGCTGCCCAGGCCTTGGCATCAAACCCTCATTAGGAAAGACCCCGTACCCGGTTAGGCAGCCGGGGAAAGGGGCAGCAGGAAAAATCCAGTTTGAACTGGCAAGGCAGCTGCCAGCCTGAGAAACCCCTGAAGAAAGAACTTCCTCAAGTCGGTAGCTGCTAGCCTACGGCAGTGCCAGCTGATCAGAGGGGGGCTTCCTGAGTCTGGTTCTCATCAGTCCCGGGCGCCTGACTCCAGCCTGGGGACTTACCCAGGAGCCCCGTGGCCCCAGGAAAGAGCTGGACACTGGCCTAGAGGTGGCTGCAGCCCAGAGTGCCCCCAGTGAGCAGGGCTACCCTCTGCATGGGAACGTCTGGCTTCTTCCTCGTCTGCTGGGGCCATGGCCCTGCCCAAGACCCGGGGCTCCTGCTCCTGGGGACTGGGAGGCAATAAAGGCCAGGGTCCATCCTGCTGACAGACCCTGGGAGGCTTGTGTCATACCCCTTCCATCCAAAGAAGGTTGCAGGCCAGAGCAGCCATAGGACCACCTGGAATCCCTTAAGACCCCCAGGTCTGGCTCCAGGCCTCTCAGATCAGTAGCTCCACCCAGGCCTCCCACCCACCACCCTTACACACCCACCTACATATACACATATGGGGTGGGCCAAGGACTCTGGCCCATTGGAGGCCATCTCTGCCCACCCAGCAAGGTCTCCAGACTGATGGGTGGGCAGTGGCTCCAGGGGAAAGGGGGCAGGCAATATGGCCGCTACACTATGCCCAAAAGTCGGGTGCCCACAAGATGGTTTGCAAATGAGGACTTCTTTAGCCCTGGCTGTCAAGTTCTAAGCCATTCAGCCTCTGTGAGGATGGGTCTGCTGGCCCTTGGTGATCACTAAGCATTTTTATGTGTTTGGAAGAATTTCTTAGGACATTTTTCTTCTTTCTTGCTTTTTAGAATTGCTCTGAAAAAAAAATTTTTTTAATCTGAAATGTTAACAAATTAGCAGGAATTCCCTGGCGGCCCAGTGGTTAGGACTCCATGCTCTCACTGCTGAGGACTTGGGTTCAATTCGTGGTCCTTGGTCAGGGAACTAAGATTCCACAAGCCATGAAGCACAGCCAAAAAAAATTAGAGCAGCACAAAGGTCGTCTATATTTCTTTCCATTGCTTTCCTTATGACTGCTTGCAACAGGAAAACAAGATGATATAGACCAGGAAAAAGGGCCAAAGCATGGGCCTTGGTCTCCCTGACCAGCAGCTGCCTCTGCCTGCACCCTTCTTGCCTGTGCACATGCACAGATGTGCCTAACACCTGAAAAAGAATCCACTGTTCATTCACTGAACAAGTATTAAGATTTCCTATGTGCCAGGCACTCTTCTAGCACCTGTACATACAGCAATGAACAAAGTGAAGACCCCTGCCTTCCTTGAACTTATATTCTAGGTGAGGGATTAGATTCAGACCAGAAACTTGAAACATAATCAGTTAAGTTATATCATTTGTTAAAAGATGATCAGTAGCATAGGGAGTAAAGATGGCGTGGTAAGGGCAATGAAGAACAAGGGTTGGGGAACTTCCCTGGGAGTCCAGTGGTTAAGATTCCACACTCCCAACACAGGGGACACAGGTTCAGTCCCTGGTTGGGGAAATAAGATCATGCATAAAAAAAAATGGGGTTAGGAGATGGATCAGGCGGGCCTCACTGAGAAAGGCACCTTTGATCAGAGCTTGGAGAGGGAGGAAACCATGCAGATGTCTGCAGGGAACATTCCAGCTAGGAGGATCAGCCAGTGCAAAGCCCTGAGGCAGAATGTGCCTCCCATGGGAGAGGGGCAGCCAGGAAGCCACGGAGACTAACGCTGAGCGAGGTGAAGGGGGGCAGAAGAGACGAGTGGTGGCTATGGAGGGGATGTTGTGGGACCTTGTCAGCCACCTTCGGATTTTTCTCTAGAAAAGGTGAAAACCAAGGCCAGGTCCTGAACAGAGGAGAGGGCAGCTCTCAGTAGCAGCTCTAAGTTTTAAATGGATTATTCTGGCTGCTGCATTGAGACTAGACTCTGGGGTGAGGGACAGGGAGCCAAAAGGGTGACAATGATGCAAGGGCTGTTACGAGTGTTCCAGACATGCATGCAGGTGTCTCAGCCCAGGCAGGGACACAGTTAGGGTGAGAGGTCCTGAACGGAGACGCGGCAGGGTTCCCTGATGACTTGGGTACATGTGTATGAGGGGAAGGGCAGAGACAAGTCCAGGGCGACTCCAAGTTTCTACTGTTATGTGCTGAGGGAGGCTAGAAGAACAGGAGTCTTGGGAGGGAGATCAGTTTTGCCCATGAAAAGTTTAAAACACTGAATGGACATCAAAGTGGAAATGACATTTTTATGCTAAGGTGTGTGACTCGGGTTCAGTAGAGTGACAAGTACTGGAGCCTTGGCTCTGAAAGGCAGAGAATGGATTGGTGCTTGAAGCCAGGGTTCTAGATGTGATGGGGACAGTTTGGGTTTGGAAGGAGGAGGGGAGCGGTAGGGACTGAGCCCTGGAACATTTCTCTGTTGGGAGGTAGGAGAGATGAGGTGAAACCTGCAAAGAAGCTGGTGGGAGCAGCCAGGAGATGGGAGGAAACCCAGGAGAGTGCAGGCTCCCGAGAGACAGGCAAGCCTCAGCTGCTCGTGGAGGTGAGGGTGGAGCACAGACCAGTAGGTCCAGCAATGTGCAGGTCACTAAGGACCTTGACCAGGGATTTTTTTGTGGAGGGAAAGGCAAGCCTGTCTGGAAAGCGTAGAGGAAGGAGAGGTAGGACCTGGAAATAACAATCGTAGACAATTTGTGTGAACTTAGAGGAGCAGGGCTGACAGAGACGTTTAAGGAAGATGGGGAAGAAGCAGCAGTTATTGAGGGTATGAGATAGGAAGAAGCTGGCAGGGTGGTGGGCTGGAGGCAACGGAAGGACTTCTGGGCCAGAGCTCTGGAAGACAGCACATAGAGATCGGACAGTGGCTTCAGGGGGCACACAGCGTGGCCAAGCTAAGCACTGCTAACAAGGAGCATCCTAGGTCCAAGATGGAGCCAGGGACCTGGAGGAACAAATACCTGTGCTTAGTCGCTCAGCTGTGTCTGACTTTTGCGACCACCAGGCTCTTGTAGCCCACCAGGCTCCTCTGTCTATGGAATTTTCCAGGCAAGAATATTGGAGCAGGTTTGCCAGTTCCTACTCCAGGGGATCCTACTCCCGACCTGTGTATGAAACCCGTGTCTCTTGCATCTCCTGCTTTGGCAGGTGGATTCTTTACCACTGGGCCACCTGGGAAGCCCCCACAAGGAGCATATGGAGGGACCCAGAAGACTCACTCAGGTCTCAGTCTTGACTTCCTTTAAAGTCATCCAGCAGCCGAGTAACTTTCAAACATCGTTGCTGCTGCTCAGTCGCGTCTGACTCTTTGCGACCCCATGGACTGCAGCCCGCCAGGCTCTCCTGTCCATGGGATTCTCCAGGCAAGAACATTGGAATGGGTTGCCTTTTTTGTTTAATCGTGGAACAGTAGTAATAGACTGCATGCTACTTAGAAAGAAAACGTAGCCCTGGGAAATATCGGAAAGAACAGACCTGCTTTCAAAACCATACTAGCCTGCAAACCTGC
Organism: Oryx dammah; assembly: GCF_014754425.2. NCBI lineage: Eukaryota > Metazoa > Chordata > Mammalia > Artiodactyla > Bovidae > Oryx > Oryx dammah. The sequence goes on from NW_024070193.1 coordinate 10,378,396, forward strand.
CCTGCCACGCGCAGCCGGACCTGGGACTGGACTAAGTTTAACCCCCAACACCCATCCACTCCCGACCCAGCATGTCCGTTCAAGGCGGCCTCTGCTGCCCCCTGGCGGTCAACGGCCAGAGTCTGGGCTGTGCGGTGACTCAGCCCATACATTACAGAACCTGGTGGTGGGGACGCTCAGCCGAAGCTGCGCGGGGAGCCCTGAGGTTCCAAGGCTGTCCAAAAAAAAAAATCCTGGCTGACGCATGGGAAGGGCGTAAGCAAGAAGGCTTCGGGCCGGCCAAGGGAGGGGTGGGGGCTTCATCCATTCAACACTGGGCATCTTGGGCAAATGAGTAGCTGCCACTCTCACGCTTGGCCAGGTCCTTAGGGAACCAGGCCTTGGTCCCTTCCCCCATGAGCTGCCTGACCTTGGAGGGGTTCCTGGCGCAGAGGAAGGAGCTGGAGTCCCAGACTCACCCTTAACCGTGCGTTCTGAGAGCCCCACCAAGCATCACCCAGTTCGTCTCCTTATCCTGTCCACATCTCTCCTGGGGTTAAGCTCATCAAGGCACCCGGAGCCCCGAAATCGCACGCGCATGCGGCCCCCGGCTTAGTTTACGGTATGGGCACTGAGCCACCCCAGCTGCGGGAAGCAGGGACATGCCCACCAGGATAATCAACCAAAATCAGCGTCTAATTTTTGCTCTCAATTTGGGGGATGGAGGTTAGAGAGCATTCTAGAACGCAGGGGATGAAGAAGCCGGGACCAGAAGAAGCAAGACACACGTGTCATGGCACATTCTGTGGCTGGGCTGCTAAGGCTGGAGGCAGGCGGGGAGGGCTGGGGTCAGAGCGGCTCCACGGACAGCTCTGAGCAAGAGGATGCTGCCCTATGGAGGGAGAGCCTTGCTGACCACCGAGTGGGCAGATCGACGGAGGCAGGGGTTCGGGGCTGGAGGCAGAACGAAACTGGAAGGCAAGACTGATGCTGGCGCGAGCGGCAGTCAGAAGACTAGAAGACAGCTGGGAGGTGGGGGCCCTAGGTCAGCCTCGGCTCCCGCGTTGCGCTAGAGACCCGCTAGAGGGCGCCGCTGTCCCGCGAAGCCGTGCTCGGTCTCTGGCGCCGCCCAAACCCCGCACTCCCGCCTCGAGAAGCCCCGGAAGGGGCGGGGCGGGGCGCTCCGCGGCCGCTTCCGGCTTCAGCTAGCACTGGAGGCGGGGAAGGGTGGGGGGGGGGGGGGGGGCAGGTAGGAGTTCGCGCAGACTCAGGGGGCTTTGGGTTCCGAAACTTGGGGAACGTTGTCAATAAGAGGGAGAGGGAAGTGTGCGAGGAAGCCGTGGTGGGCCGAGGGTAGGCAGTGTTGCGGGGTTGGGCTGGGGAACAGAGCGTCAGGAGGCCAAAGCAGAGGGACGGCTCTGGTCTGCAAGGCTGCACCCTTGGTAGCTCTTGGCCCCCACACCTAAGCCTCCAGCCTTTTCCCTTGTGAAATACAATCCTGGAGCTCCTAGGAGGCTTGGCGCTGCCCAAGACTGAGGGCAGGGGAAAGAAGGCTTTCCAGCAGTGGAGTAAAAAGGTGCTCAGAGCTGGGGAAGCAGCTAGAGGCGGCTGGGGAACCCTTTCAGAAGATTTGCTTTAAATGTTGGAGCAATGTCCGTTCGGAGAAGAGGCCAAGCCTGTGGAGAGGACTAAAAGGGGACTGACTAGTCAGCCCAAACCTGCTGGAGGAAACTAGCTCAGCCCGGTTATATGTGCCCTGCCCCCCCACCCCCACCACCACGTACCCAGCTACCCTCTCTAGGTTTCACTCCATCACCCTCATCTCCTGCACCACATGGTAGCCACCCCATGCCTTCTTTCCTGCTTTCTCTCTTGTCCACAGCAGCCAGAAAGAACTTTATTTTTAACAATAATTTTAGTTGTTTTTGTCTGTGCTGGGTCTTCGTTGCTGCATGGGCTTTCTCTCATTGCAGTTTGCCAGCTTCTCAGTAAGGTGGCTTCTCTTGTTGTAGAGCACAGGCTCAGTAGTCGTGGCTCATGGGCTTAGTTGTCCCGCGGTATGTGGGATCTTCCTGGACTGAGGATCAAACCTTTGTCCCCTGTGTTGGTAGGCAGATTCTTTACCACTGAGCCACCAGGGAAGCCCCCCATGGGGAACTTTAAAATAGCGGATTATGTCACCCATTCTCAAAAATCCTCCAATTGCTTTTGGCTTTTGTTTGTTTGTGTTTTAGGCTTGCACTGCTCTGCTCGTGGGATCTTAGTTCCCTGACCAGGAATTGAACCTGGGCCCCAGCAGTGAAAGTACTACGTCCTAACCACTGGACAACCAGGGAATTCCCTAAAAACCTCCAATTGTCTTCATCACATTTGGACTGAAATTTGAACGTCTTCCTGCCCTGTGGCTCTGATAACCTGACCTGTCCTTACTTTCTGCTGGCACTGGCCCACAGCTGGCCCTGTGCTGGCCCACAGCATCGCAGAAATTTTTCTCCAGCAGCCTGTAGCCATCCCCAACCAGGCTCATTCCTCCAACTTTGTCTAGTTGGCTTCAGGGGCAGCGTTTTCTCCCTGCAATTCTGCAGAGCAGTGTCCCTTGCTCTCGGGGCCCAGTGAGCAGCATCTCTCCCAGAACAGGTCCCGTTCCTCTTCCCGCTCTACTGCTGGTCACCATCTACAAGAAGCTCCCGAGCCTCGGTGGCTCGGCCTTGGAGGCGCCTCACTGGCTGCTTGCTGTTGCATCACCTTCATTAGGGCTGTTTTCGATCCTTCATTAAATTAAATTCCAGGAAGCGGTGCTAATGAAGGCCCTAACGAGTCGCAGGAGAAGCTTGCAGCCCCAGCCTTTGGACAGCACTGACAGGGAAGGCAAGGCAACAAGGTGAGCAGAGGAGTGGCTCCTGGGGATAAGGCTGATTAACATTTCCCAGGCCCTCTTAAGGATCCTGGGTCTCCCAGGGGAGGTGACCTTTAGAGGCTGCGTAGGTGGCAGACACTGGGGCAAATTGGACAAGAGCTCTTCAAGGATATGGAGGGTGTCTTAACTCAGTCCTGGACCCAGAGCCTTGAGGGCCCCCTGGATCCCCGGACAGTTCTCCCCGAGTCATATCAGCAGCACCCTGTGCCAAGATAAGTCGGATTTTCAGGGCCAGACATGAGTCACTGGCTTGGAGATGCTGGGATCTGCTGCAGGCTGATATACAGTCCTGCATCTCTTAGGCACTTGGGAACTCCCTGCTTGCTCTTCACCTCACTGATGCCTCGTGGCTGCCTTCTCTCACACCACAGACCCTCTTGCTCTGGCCAGGCTGGCCTTTCAGTTCCAGGAACACTCAGGCCCTTCCCGCCCTGCCCCAGTGTCTTTGCTGTCGCTTCTGCCTGTCACCCTCTTTTAGCTTGTCACATGCTTGGTCCCTTCTCATCATTCAGAGTTCCCCTCCTTGGGAACAAGGCACTGTTCCTCATACACACACTTCCCAGTGGCTCTCGTGTCCCCTGCTGAGTTCCTCTGAAACCCTGGAGTTCATTTCCCTGTTAACGTGTTTGGCGTGTGCTCCTGAAGGGCAGGCTTGGCTGCCTCCCTCACCCTCAGGTTCTCAGCACACAGTCGTTGAACAAATGACGACTCCTCTGAGAGCCTCCTGCCCCTGGATCAGGTGGAATCTCCTAGCCTATTAAGCAACTTTGGGGCATGGAATGCTGGGGGCCTGAGTTCTCCAGGCACCAAAGCCAGTTGAAGGAGGGGGACCCTGGACCCCAAGGCCTGCCAGGCTTGGGATTGTTTCTCTGGGGGGAGGGAAGAGAAGCCTGGGAATGGAGGTTTGGAAGAAAGGGGCAGAGAGGATGAGGTAGCTGACTCCAATCTCAGAAGTGCTGCTGGGCTCAGAAGCAGGAAAGAGGAAGTGCCGGGGGTGTACCAGGAGGTGGAGCCTGGCTAAGCGTTGCAGGGAGGGAACCAGCCCGGGCCACTGAGATCTACAGGCAGAAGTCGCTGAGACTCTTTATCTGTAAAGCTGCGATTTAATGGTACAGAGTCTTGCTGGCGACTCTCTGCCATCTGTGAGCCATGGAGGTGGGGTGGCCAGAATCCTGGACTCAGCATCCCTGTGGGGTTCTGCCTTTTCCTGGACTCTGGGCTGGGGGCAGACACGCCTACCACGAAACTGCCTTTGGGGAAGTGCTGGCAGCTTCCCCTTCCTGGAGCCTGTGGGCTGGTGTTTCACAGCCCACTAAGAGGGTCTCCATTCCTCACCCTGTTCAGCCTGGTACATGACAGGAACTCAGGACAGAAGAGCTGCTCTGTGGCCTGTGGCGAGCCCCAAGGCTGTCCTAGCTCTCCAAGGGAGCCAGTAGCTGGCCCTTCATTCCAGCTGGGGCACTATCCTCATCTCTGCTGAATGTCGTTTCACTGTCCCTTACAGTCTAGTTCAGGGGGTGCTAGAGCAACGTGCAGTGCAGAGAGACAAGTCACGGCTCCTCTGGTGCCTAGGAGGCCCTGGCTGGGCAACCATCCTCTGTTCCCAGAACAGTGTCTCATGAAAGGATAAAAGAACTCCTGGGTTCCCAAGTGTGAAGGAGGCAGCATGCCTGTATGTCCCTCACTGGATGACCACGGATGGGTCCCGACCCCTTCTGGGTCTCAGTGACCTCAGCTGCAAAGCCAGATGTTTCTCTAGCTCTGGCCCTCGATTTTCTCCCTACCTCTTCCTGAACCCGCCTTCGCAGTCCTTGTTCCCTCTTCCTTCAGTAATCTCCCTCTAACACTGCCCACACCACCTCCACCAAGAAGGCTTCCCAATTTTCCCAGGTACCTTGAATTTCTCCCCTCTCTCCACAAACAGCTATGGCATTTTTTTTTTTTATAGCAACAGCAGGATTAATTGTTAACACTTCTCCCCGCTCCAGGGTGGGGGAACCCCTAGAAAGGGTGAATTAAAGTTTATGTGATTCATTCATTTCATTTAACAAAGATTTACCTACCAGCCCCAAGGATTAAGCTGTAAGGGGTCTGGAATCAGAGATCTGAGTGACGGGGGGTGGTGGGGTGGGGGGGTGGGGGGAGAGACCACCAGGCATGGTAGGATCTGTTGGGGGAGGGGAAGCCTCAGGATAATAGGAGTCAGAGATGCCCAGTTTATAGCCAGGGAATGAAAGATAGGGAAGAGGGAAATGGAGGAAGGGATAAAGGAGGACATGCAAGAGGGCGGGGAGAGCAAGGCAAGTCAGATAGCTGGAGTGCTAGGGTGTCACAGATGGAGGGAGATGATGTGGGCCTTGGTCGGGGACAGCACCTACAGGACCTGGCAGAAATTACTATTATAGCAAGTCACCCGTACTGAGGGTGTTCCATGTACCGTGTACATTCTGAACATTTACCTACATTTCCTCCCTTAGCCCTGATCTCTGCCAGTACAATGGGTAGCTATCTATGACTGTTAGGTCCACTCTAATGATAAAAAGACTTGAGACCCAAGGAGTTTCTGGTACTTGTCCAAAGTAATACGCAGCCAGCCAGTTTGCAGACTGCTTCCCGGAGAGTCCTTGCTGTCAGCCACCACTGTTGCACTTGTGCCCTTGCATGGTCCAAAGCAATGTGCGTGGGCTTTATCCTCAGGGTACTGGGGAGCCACAGAAGGTTTGTGTACAAGACAGTGATGTGGCTTCTTTGAGCAGGATTCCCTTGACTGCCATGTAGAAGATGTAGAGGAAGATGGAGAGCCAGGGAAAAGGCTGGAGGCCTAGAATAAGGGACAGTGGGGCCATATTTGAGTGGGAATTAGGAGATAAGGAAGGGAAGAAACTGATAGGAGGTAGGGATGCAGAGGAAGGATCATGGCTCTGGCTGGTCACAAGGCTAGAAGGTGGAAAGCCCAGGAATAGGGATTATTGGGGGTACTCCAAATGACTAGGCTTCAGAGCAGTGGTGAACATGGGGCTGGTGATTCAGGAGAAGCTGGGCTGGAGATGGTCCTGTGGGGTTCTGAGCCCCAGGAGTGGTATGTGGCAGGAGGAGCAAAGGGAGGCTTCTTTCCAGTAGCCCTGGGGCCCCCTTGGAGACAGGGAGGGAGCAGCCAGGAGCACTGGATGCAGGGGTCTCTGGACTCTAGGAAGAGCGCTTGAAAGGAAGGACTAACTGGTACAAATACCACAGGAACTGGCTTGGGGCTAGGGGGCCATGCCTCCCAGTGGCCCTGTCCTTCCTGGCCTCCATTGATTGGGGTCTGTGTCTGCCCACCTCTGGTGAGCCTGGCCTCCTAGGGGTTGACAGGTTCTCCTGTTGCCTGGCAACTGCAAGAGCTGTTGGCTGTTGCTAGGAGCAGGCTGGGGAGGCCTGAGGAGGGAGGATCAGCTCTCAAGTGAGGGGCGGGGCTGTGGGGGGAAGAGGCCCGCCTTGGAGCTGGGTTTGTAGCCTTTGTGGACAGGCTGTGTTCTCGACTGTGTGCACCCATGTTTACAATGTGTTCTGTGGATTTGAAGCATTTTGGACGTTGAGCCTATGTATGGATGTATAGAGCATATCTCAGAATGTCTGTGTCCCTGGATGGGTATTGTGTGTTTTCAACAGGTTCGCTGCGTGCTTGTAGCAGGGCCTGCCTGAGCTTTGATTCCAGGCAGGAGAGAGTCCTGGGGGAACCATTTGAGGATTTACAGGCCAATGCCTCCTCAACAGGGGAGCCATTCAAATAGGGACACACAGACATTCCAGGGAGAGCAGACAGCTTGAGAACTGAGAGCGGAAACAAGATGTGTGTCAAGGTGGTAAGGAGGGAGTCTGTGCTGAACAGGGGACTGTGGGTGGCCAAGCATTGCTGGCCAGCTCGCTTCCTGGCTTCATGGACTTTCCTTGTCTTTGGACTGGGCCCTCCCCAGCTCAAGGCACACAGGACACCTTCCTGGGTAACCCTTGGCAGACTTTTTAACTGTCCAGTAGAGGTCAGGGCTGTGGGCTTCTTATGGAGAAAAGAATCAGAAAGACTGAAATGTCCTGCTAGAAATGCTGCTGCCTGCCACCTTTGCCGGCCATGGGGTTGCAGCTACTGTCCAGTGATGACAGGCCATAAGATCATGGCCCTTATGTTTCCAGAAGTCTGGTGGCACCTTTTTCTCTTTCTTTTTCTTGGTCATGGTTGCTGGGTCCCAGGTTGGAGCCCAGAATGGCTCCCTCCTAGAAGACCAGAGAAAGATAACTCTTGGATGATTAGAGAAGGTACCTTCAACTGGAAAAGACGCTGATGCTGGGAGGGATTGAGGGCAGGAGGAGAAGGGGACGACAGAGGATGAGATGGCTGGATGGCATCACCGACTCGATGGACGTGAGTCTGAGTGAACTCCGGGAGTTGGTGATGGACAGGGAGGCCTGGCGTGCTGCGATTCATGAGGTCACAAAGAGTCGGACACGACTGAGCGACTGAACTGAACTGAACCCCCAACTTAGACAGCCTAGGCAAAACCATTGAGGTGGCAATAGAATTTTTTTCATTTTTAACTTCAAAAGAGAGAGAAGGGGGTCAAAACCGCTTTAAGACAAGAAAGAAGCAGTCCGGAGAGCCTCCGGGGCTCTGTGGATCCCGGGACAAGTTTATTGGATTCATTAACTTTGAGACACGCCTTCTCTGCTCCGCTCGCTCAACTCAGAGGACTGGTTCCTGCCCGGCCCCTGAGCTGCACCGGATCCCGGTCCTCAGGCTACGAGATCAGCCCGCCCCCGCCGTCGAGCAACGGGGCTCCAGGCGCTCCGCACCCAATCGGAGCCCGGCCCCGCCTGCAGCCCTCCCTCCTCCCGGTCCTTCTGGGCTAGGCTTAACCCCTGCAGCTTTCCCTCTGCGTGGCCCCGCCTCCAGCCCGGGCCGAGCTTGGGCTGAGCCTAACTTCGCCTTCGTTCCGCCCTCGAGCCAATCAGCGGTCCCAGATCTCCTATGGCCCCGCCTCCGGCCCAGCCCCGGCCCAGTCCAAGGCCTGACTCGCTCCGGCCCCACCCCCGGCCCGCCTTGCCGTCGGTGCGCGGCGGCCTAGAAGGCACCGCCCGCAGACGCTCGGAACTGCCGACTCGGGAGCTACCCGTAGAGGGCCGGCGGCGTGAGCGGAGTGGGGTCGGGCGGGGCCGAGCCGGGCCGGGGCCTTGTGGGGGCCGGGCAGCGGCCGGGCCGGCGGACGGCGGGATGGGCTGCACCGTGAGCGCCGAGGACAAGGCGGCGGCCGAGCGCTCCAAGATGATCGACAAGAACCTGCGGGAAGACGGCGAGAAGGCGGCGCGGGAGGTGAAGTTGCTGCTCTTGGGTGAGGCCGCGCCCTGCGCTGGGACCCCCCGATTCCCCGCCCAAATCCCCAACTTTGACCTGCTGACTAGGGCTTCGAACTCCCAGACTCGGCCTGGATCCCCACACCTGGACTTGAACCCCCTAGATCCGCCCGGCAAGGACATAACAACAACAAAAAGGATCAAAACTCTGGGTTGGCCGAGACTTCTGATCCGTAGCCCATAGGTCCCATCTTCAACTCATCCCAGAGCCCAAACCCCCAAATACAGCCACCAGTGCCCCAACACCCGCTGCCCAGAACTCTGCTTGACCACCCACTCTCACTGTCCAACCTGACAGACCCTCAGAGGCCCCTGCCTGTCTTTCCATACTTCCCTAGACTTTACCCAACCCCATACCATCCCACTCGCCCCCCCCACTTCAGGCACCACCTGTTCCCTCACTTCTCCCCCTATTCCTATTGGGCCTGAGTATCTCCAGGGCCCCTCCCAGGCCCCCACTCCCTCCTTCCTTCCCATTCTGTGCCCCTTCCCTGCTCTGGACCCTGTATCCTCCACCTGTGCACCTTGATCCCAAGGGACTTCTCAGGTGGAATTTTGGTTTGCACCTCTCAAGTGGAATGACTGCTTAGGAGATCACCTTCCAGCCAAACCCCCCAAACCCTTAGAGACCCCAGCTCCCTGCATCTGGCCCACCAGCTCCCTCTTTGCATGCATCTCTCCTCAAACCCTCTGCTCCTCTGCTCTTAATTTCTCTCCCACACTAGCCTTCTCCAGATTTCCCTACCCGCCTCCTGCACCAGGTGGGCCGGACTGAAAGGACTGGCCCCAGACCCCCTAAGGGCTCCACTGGTCATGTTGGGGGAGGGGACCAGGCCTCAAGCTGCCCAGGGAGTTCTGCTGGCTACCCGTTTCCCAGTTTCTAAGCCCTGTCTGGGCCAGCGAGGCGGGGATCTGGGGTTAGGAGAGAGTGTGGAGGAGTTCAGGTTGCGTCGGCTCCAAGACTGGGAAAGATGGTGGCTGCTTGAGGGGTGGGGGGAAGTGGAAGTGGTGAGACAGCCGACATATTGCTGCCCCCGGCAGGCGGGCGGGCCAAGGAGAGCCGCTGACGGGTGCTGAGCTTCCCGCACCCTTTCTGGGCCCAAAGGCCTAGGACGTAGCATCTGAGAGTGGGTGGGCCTATCGGACCTTGAGGCCCTGCGAGGGGGGAGTGGTGGACCAGCTGGCTGAGTAGTAGGGGGCCCGCTAGGGGGTGGACATCTGAAGTGGACTTGTGGAGAGGCTGGGGGCCTGGTAGTCGCCCCAGTCCAGCCTCTCACTGGGAGCAGGTGTGATGCACCCAGTGGCAGCCTGATTGGGGGTGGGGTGGAGTTCAAACCTAGTGGGGAAGGAGGCCCTCGCGGCACCGTTGGGGGCTGGACCATGTATGTGGGGGGGTGTGGCCCCTCAGCCCCAGAGCTGCCCTGGGGTCCCCAGGCTGCGAAAAGTGGGGCTTTTCATGCTGAGCGTATGGCCGAAGGGACAGCGTGTCTTCCATCCTGGGCCCATCTGTTGACTGTCCCTGGGGGCCTGGCCTCAGGGGCACAGCCCCGGAGGTTTCAAAATGGCATCCGCTGCCGCTGCGGGGAGGAAGAGAAGGGGCGGGAAGGGGCGGCGGCCCAGCCTCCTGGGCTGTTTTGCGTTGGGCGCTTGCCTCTTCCTGTCTCTGCTGCGAGTGCGGCAGCGGCAGCGAGTGGGTGTCGACGCGGCAGAATGCCCATCGATGCTGCCCGCTGGGCCTGGGAAGGGTGCTTCGGGTACTGCTGCCTCCCAGGGCCCAGCCAGGGGGTCACTAGCCAGCCTCTTCCCAGACCGATCAGAGTTATGGTGGTGCCCGAAGAGATGTGGGACTGGGCCATGGGGCTGGGGCACACAGGACCCCTGGCCTGGTTCTCTGTGCTGACTGCATCCCGCCAGTCTTGGAGCCCAGCTCAGGTTTTGGGTCTGGTGACCCCTCTCATTCTGAGCTGGCAGCAACCAGGGGTACAGGGTCCCCTAGAAATGCTCGGCACTTTGTAGGCTGGGGAGTCCGTCTCAGCATCCTGGCCTGGCCTTTCCTTCCACTGTGAAATGGGCTTCCTGGGTTTGGGCCAGAGGAGTGCCATGCCCAGGATGGGGAGTGGGAGCTAAGAGCCTGCTGAGGACGCACTCACTGTAATAAGGGGCTGGGAGACCAAACTTGGCCTGAAATTGAGGCCTCAGTCTGTCCAGACTGCCTGGAGAAGGGTCCTGGCTGTCTGTCCTTTGCCTGTCCAGTTACGGGGGAGGTGATGGGAACCCAGCTGAGGCAGCTTCAGAGAGCTGGGCGCCTGTCCCACGTAGCGGAAAGACTCTGTCCAGGCAACGGGACTCGGGCTGGGCAGTTGCCAGCCTTCCCTCCCAGCCCAACCACGCCTGCTGCCCCACCCGCATACTGGCTCCTTCCCGTCCTGAGGAGCCCTGCCAGCCGGCGAGCATAGTCACTGTCAGTCGCCTGGGCAAAGGCAGATGTGGTACACACTGGGGAGAGGGTGTTCCCTGGCAGCTGGGTTGGGGGAGCAGGGCTGCTGATACCGGCTCAACTTCAGAGATACCCCACCCCCACCCAGTTCAGCTTGGTTGACCAGCTATCCTCTGGTAGAATCTGGGGCCTTGGCATGGGCACTTTGGGTAAAGTAAGCCAGAGCGTGTGTTTAGGGGTGACTCTGATTTGTTTGAGCTTGTGTGGGCAGTCTACAGAGAAAGGAGAGATGGCTCCAGGAAGGCTTTCTGGTATAAATACAGCAGCTCCCTCTTGCCCCTGGGACTCTGCTTCTGTTCCCTTCACTTGATGTACTTTCCCCCCATTTCACTCCTACTTGATTGTTCTTCAGGACTCTGCTCAGGGATCACCTCCCAGGATCCTTCCTGACCCCCTTCTCAAGGCTGGTAAAGCACCTCCTCTAGCCACCGACCCCCCCTGCCCCGCCATGCCCCCCGTTAGAGCGCAGTATTTGTCTGCATCACAGCTGCCCTCCCCCACGACTGGAGCAGGACTGTGTCCTGTTCATTTGTGAGCCTTCTATGCCAAGCATGGAGCCTGGGAACTATTGTCTATTGAATGAAAGAAGCGCTATTGGTGTGAACTTGGTCTTGAACATGGGTAGATGGAGGAGTAAGATAGCGATCAGTGAGCCATCGCCTGCCATATCATGGGCAGGTGGCAAGGACTGTGTAAGGCCAATGACCAGGACTCCAGGGGAGACTGAGGGAAGAATTCAGGCTGTTTCCTTGTGGTCTTATCACGCTCTGCTGGCACCTCAGTGCATGCTCAGTCACTCAGTCTCGTCTGACTCTTTGCGAGTCCATGGGCTGCGGGCCACCAGTTGCCTCTGTCCATGGAATTCTCTAAGCAAGAATACCATTCCCTTCTCCAGGGGATCTTCCCAACCCAAGGATCCAACTCGGGCCTCCTGCATCCGAGGCAGATCCTTTGCCGTCTGAGCCAGGCTCCGGAGACAGCCCTTATTCCACTCCTTGCAGATCACATAGTAGGGACTCTAGCTGTTCATGTGGGAAAACCGGCTTTGCATTCTTCGTTTTAGCTCAGGCTGTTTGGAGACTGTTGCAGGCCTGCTGTCTCTGCTGCTAGTAGAGCCTGTCTAGCTCTTAGGGCTGGAGCTGCCCCACAGCCTTGGGGCTCAGACCAGAACAGTACTGTGGGAGTTCTTGGCCTGGCCAGTGCGGAGACTGGACATTGAGGGGCTCAGTGAGATTTATCAAATGAAAGGAAGGGAGTTTTGTGACGTTAGTCCTGTCTGTCTCTCACAAGGGGCCTGGCACACTGTAGGTGCCTGTTAAGTATGTGTGGAAAGAATGAAACTATTTGCACACATCCCTGAACAGGGATATGTAATTCTCAAGCTGTTGCTTGGGGCTTGGTGTAGCAGGAGTTAGTGGGAAGGGCTAGCTTGGGATTCTGGCTGGCTGGGTAATGGGTAGAGTCTAGTGATGACGGTGAATTTCAGGGGTGGGGGGATTAGTCCTTCCTGCGAAGGGGTCCTCTGAGTTGGCCTTGAAAAATTAGCAGTATTTGCCAGGGTCAGGCACTGGGGGCAGAGGGACCAACTCAGCAAGGGTTCTGAAGTAGGAAGGCCTGGCCTGGCGGGGAGAAGGGCTCACCCTCCTGAGGGGATCACACAAACCTAGGTTCAGATCCCTCCTCCACCTAGTGCACCAGCTGAGAAACCCAGCTACAGGTGAAATCCTGGTAGATGCTCTGCTCTTCATCCACAGCCTGGGATGGGGTGCCTGCCTGCAGCCATACGTGTTGTGGGGATGGTACACCAAGACCTGTGGGTGTGAGAATAGGAGAGGGACCCCCTCCCCCCGGCTGACTCCTGCAGAGCTGAGAGTTTGATGGGGAGGAATCTCCCCAGCTCGGAGGTTGCCTAGCCTTAGTATGGAGGCCCTGACCCTTGCCCTTGGGCCGCTGCTCACAGCGAGTGAGAGGTTGAGACTTGTAGATATTTGGTGGCATCTGGAGTGACCCACTGCCCTGGGGACCTTGCACCCAACCTCTGGGGTCTGAGCCACCTTCCCGGGGGGCTTAGGGTTGGGGATGTGGCAGGGCCCTGGGGTACCAAGTGGGCTGGTACCCAGGCCAGCCTCCAGCTTCCCTGTTTGCCCCACCACCTTCTATCCCCGCTATCCCGCCATCCGGCTGGAGCTCATTAGCACTTGAATGGGGGGCGGGGCAGCTTGAGCCTGCAAGTCTCTTCTTCCCACCCCTCCCCCAGGCGAGACCAGGCTTTGTCTTCAGGAGTCGGTAGCTTCACTGCTGGGGTTCCCAAGCTAGGGAGTGAGTAGGGGGTCTAAACCGTTTCTGACTCCCCCTCTGCCTGCCCCGTCCCCCTGGGCTCAGCCCCTGTCTGTGACCCCAGTGTTGGTGCAGCCAACGAAAGCAGTTGTACCTCTAGAATAGGAGTGAAGCTGGGTCCTTCAGGGGCTACTCCTGAGCTGGGAGACTGGGTGAATCGGGGCAGTTTTGCAAAGGAAGTGACCCTGGAGCTCAGCTGAAGACATCCCAGGAGGGGTAGGGCTTGGAGCGGAGCAGAGCAGGTGGTGGGGACGGAGGGAATGCCTGCCCCTGTGGCTGGAGGTGGAAGTGAGGCCAGCTGGGGAGCTCAGGCTTCCATGCCAGGCCCTGAGGCAGTGTTGAGCCACCCACTGTGCTTGAGTTGGAGCCTGTGCTGCCAGATGGGGACTGGCACAGTCAAGGGCCTCTTTGGGTCGGCCCTGGGCTAGCCTGAGCTGCAGCTAGCATCATAGATATCCTAAGCCTGCTAACAGCAACCCAGCAAGCGACCGCAGGTAGTGCTGGGAGTGGGACCTGATGGGATCCCAGCGAGGTCACCAGGCTCCAGCAGTGCAAGGGCTGGCACTTGCGGCGGCTTGGGCCACAGGTGGGGGCACACAGGTCCTATACACCCTGTCCTTGATCTCCGTCCCTGGCTGTCGCTCTCAGTCTCCATCTCTAAAAGCCGCCCATTCTTTAGGCAGGAACAGGATGAAGGAAGCTTTGTCCACTTAAGCTCTTAGCATCTGAGGGACCAAGGACTTGGCCTCCCACATCCCCAGCAGAGGATGAGACAGTCCAACCCAGAGCCTGAGTGCTGTCTCTAAGGCAGGACCCAGGCCAGCTTCTAATCTCATCTTCCCACTATCTCACAGGCCAGCTTCTAATCTCATCTTCCCACTATCTCGGGGGCAGGAGTCCTAACCTAAAAGGTCAGTGGGGGAAAGGGGTTAATGGGTTCTGGCAGGCCACCGCTGATGTGCCCTGCCTAAGAAGGCCCTGGGAGGGCAAAGGGCTGGGCCCCTCTGACGATGGCCCTAGTACCTGATACTCTCAGACAGCTTCTCCGTCAGCCACAGGTGCAGGGTGGGGCTCCTCTGCCCAGCCCCACCCAGCCTCTCTGCCCTGAGCTCTTGTTCTTACTAAACCCCAAACACTCCACCCTCACCCTTAGGCTGCACCTTGGGGCTCTGATCATCTTGGTGGCTGGGGGAATAGTCTCCCTAGAATAGCCACACACTCTCTAACCTGGGCTGGCCCTTCAGTGTTGGCCTTCTGTGTACACTTCCAAGGCTTGGCAGTAAATGCCAGGCCTGTTTGAGCCAAAGCCTAAAGGTGGGATCATACAAGGCTTGTGCTGAGAAAGGGTGTCCTTGTGGCTCAGAGGATTCCATGGTGCCAAGGCTGCTACAGCCTCAGAATCTCTGGTTTGCGGGGGGAGGTGTATTGATGGCAGCAGGTACCATGTCCTGGGGTTGGAGGAGGGGTGGTGAAGTCTGCATGGCAGGGCTGGGCCACTCGGGGAAGTGGTGTCCACACCAGAGGAAAAGGAGGAAGAAGCTGGAGGAGGAGGAGCCCAAAAGAGGAAGAGGCCAGAGAGCCTCTCACACTGTGCACTGGGGTGGGGAGTGTGAGGCAGGTCAACGCGGGGGGCTTTAGAAGGTGAGCCCCACCTTTGCGGGGGCCCCGTGGCCTGCCCCTACCGGTAGTCCCCGGGTTGGAGGCGATCCAGACAGTTCTGTCCCTTGCCCTGCCCCAGTGGCCACTGGGCCCAGGATCTCAGAGAAGGTGGCGCCTCTGAGGATTCCAGGCCCCTCCTTTGACCACAGGAAGTGGTGGCTGGGAGAGGGATGCCGGCGGGGTGGGGTGGGGTGGGGGGGCAGCAGGAAAGCAGAGGGCTGCTCCCGTGTTCCCGAGCAGCCATTGCCCTCCAAAGCCGGAAGGCCGGCTGCAGGCCCAGATGAATGCCCGGAAATGGAGCAGGAGCCCTGGGATTAGCTCACTCTGGGTTTCCCCTGCCTGGAGGTAGACAGAAGAGCCCTTGATCCAGCCTAAGGATTTCCCCCACCCCACTACCCACTGGGCCTGGGTAGAGAGTGCCTTCACTGGGCCTCAGTTTCCCCTCCGATGATAACAGTAGCTGCCTTGGATTGAGCTGTGACCATTGCATAGTGCTGGTCTCTTTGTGTTTAACCCTGTGGAGCTGGGACTGACATACCCATTTCACTGATGCAGAAACTGAGGGTCGGGAACATCATGTGACTTACCCAGTAAATAGAGACACCAAAGGACAATCCAGGTGGTGACTCTGAGCACTTGTCCCCAACTGTTGTCACCCCACAGGAGTCTGAGCCCAGTTAGCAAGCTGCCTGTCAGGGTGACAGGCAGATGCTTTGGGGGTACCCATGTACTACATATGCCTGAGGGCCTTGGTTCTTCTTTTAGGGGACTCTAAGGGGACCATCTATTCTAGAGTGGGACCCAAGACTGTACGTGAATCTTTTTCCTGCTTAAAGCCAGAAATCTCCTGTGTGGCCATGGGGTGACCTCGTCCTAATAGAAGTGCCCCTGCTTTCGCTTCCCACTTCCCCTCCTAGCCCGTGTCCCCTCACAGGAATACTCAGGTCACTGTCAGGCAACTTACTGTTTCGCTTTTCCCCTAACATATTTGTGCCTCCCACAACCCCTGGGCTTGAGAGGACTAAGTCCCAGCCTGAGGAAGCTCGGAGGCTGTCAGGGTGCGGTGTGGGGGCCCTGAGCCGGGTCTGGAGACTGGGGCTTGTCCAGATGAGGAGAGGGAAGAGTGGTCCTGCTGAGGGTCCCCACTAAGAGCAAAGGCTGCGGTGGGCTCTTGTATGGCGACGCATGTGTCCGTGGTGTGGGCTGGCCACAGCATGGGCAGACCACAGCTGGTCCTCATCCTTCTTGGCCTCCGAAATCCAAAGTTCGGTTGCCTTGCCCTTCCCCACGGAGTTCCCAGGGTTCTGCTCTGGCTTGTCAGGCCAGGCCATAGGGAACTGAGTCTAAAGGACCTAGGAGAGAAGCGGCAGAAGCATCAAGGCCAAACACAAAGTTGAACGAACCCGGTACCCTCATGGCCAGTCCAGACTCCAGGTCCCAGAGTGCCCTCTCCCCAACCTTCCTCACTGTGTGACCTGAGGCTGCCTGCCCCTCTCTGTGCCCAGTGCTGGGTCCCGTGACATCACGCTTCTCAAGCCTGGTTCGTGGGTTGTGGGCACACAGACAAACTGCCCGCTTGAGCTGGACCCCAGGGTGGAGTTTGGGGTGGCTGTGAAGACCCAAGGGAGGCTGTTCAGGGCGGGCGTTGCGCCTGGCACACTCCGTTGAGGAGTACATTTCAGAGATGGGGGCACTGAGCCCCCGACATGGGCATCTCACCCTGGGTCTACCATAGTGATTCAGACTTTTTGAAAAGAGCAAGGCGATTTCCTTCAGTGAAGAAGCATCGGGAAGAGGGCTGTGCCTGGCTCCGTGTGCGACCTGGGCCCCGTCTAGCAGTGCCTGGCAGTGGAAGGTGAGACCCGGATGCAGCCTCAGTGGCCAATGAGGAACAGGTCTCAGGGCCTCCTGTCCTCCAGCGTGGCCTTCCTTACCCAGTGCCTCTGTTTCCCTTTCTACAGCGGGCAGGGCCCCGCTGCAGGAGACACAGCCCTGCCCTGGAAAGCCCTCTCCGTGCCTGGGAGAATCCGAGGCCTGTTTCCTTTGCACCAGAGAGCAAAGACTTGGCCAGGCCCTGGTCCTTAGTGCTCCCCTGATGGGCGTCAGGAAGCCGCTGGAGGCTTCCCAAGCGGCAGAGACTGGAGGGAGGGAGGTTCCGGCTTTGCCGGGGCACCTGGAGGAAGGCGAGGCCACACGTGTGGGTGGGGGGTGTCACACGGGGTCCGTCCAAGACCCTCCCCCCACCCCCATGCCAGCCCCCTGCCGAGCCTCCTTGGAGGGAGTGAAGCGCAGCACCTGGAGGAAGGAAGAGACGCCAGGGGCGGGGCTTGGAGGGCCTTTGTCTGGCGGGGCCCTCTCCCCCTCCCCGCCGTCCCCATTGTTCCCTTGTGTGCCGCCTCTGTGCAGGCCGAGGGCTTCCCAGGCTCGGGAGGGGGCCGTGGGTGAGGCACCTCCCCCAGCTGCCCCTCGCCGCCGCCGCTTTCCAGAAACAAACGCTCCTCTGCCCGGCCCAACCCCCACCCCCTCCACTGGGTCACTGGCCGCCGGGCTCCCCCTGGTGGTGGCCGGCCGGGGACCCTAAGGCTGCGGGGGCGGGGCGGGAGCAGGAGCAGGAGCAGGGGGGCTGGAGGCTGGAGACGTGGCACCTTCCTGAGATGAGAGTGGGGGGTGGTGCCAGGGCCGCCTTTGGGGTGGGCGTCCCAGGGTGCATTCCGACCTTACCCCAGCGGCCCACCAGGATAGGCCAGTGAGGGGGGCGGGGAGCTGTGTTGGGAGGACGGCAGTGGGGGGCGGGCCCCGGCTGTGGGTTTGAGCTGGGCTGCTCCCCACGTCTACCCTGTGGTCCGAGCCACGGCTGCTTCTGAGAATCTCTGCCTTCAGGCCTGCCACGTCAGCTGGCAGCTCTCCCCGGCCCCACATGTTCCTGGGGAGCCCACCAGCTCGGGAGCGTCTGCAGGGAGCCCTCCTCCCCAGCCTTCAGGGTGCAGAGAGAGCCAGGGAGCAGTGTCTGCAGTGAGACCTGCTAGGCGGGAAGGAGTACCCTGCCCCGGTAGGGTAGGAGTGCCAGGTTGTGTGGAAGGGAAGTGACGAACTGAGAGCAGAAAGCCAGCAAAGAAGTGCGTGGCTCTGACTCCAGTCCCAGGTTACACAAGTCCCGGCAGGGAACCACCACCACTGCTGAGTCAGCCTCTCAAGCCCCTGGCCACTGCCCTGGGCTGTGCTTTTGTCCGAAAGCTCAGAAACGCCTTCAAAATGAGATGGCCGCGGCAGGCTCCTCTGCAGGCTGTGGTTGCAGTGACCTATGCAGCGTGGTCACTGTGGGTTGCAGGAAATGAGAGGTTTGGGGAACTCTGTCCTCTTCTGAAGGGTAAAAGAAAACAGCGATAATAACTTTGATCTCAACGCTTGCCGTGTGCCGGGCACTCACCCATCTCCTAGGATAAGTAAGATACTGGTGGTGTCCTGTTGCACACATGAGGTGCCAGAGCCAGGGCAGGATCGGGCAGCTGTTCTTGGAGATCTCAGGGAGGATTGAGGTGGGCACCAGGGCTGTGGTTGGTCTGGACCTCCCTCTGGGAGAGGATCTGAAAATGTGACATGGGCCAGCTGGCCCCTCAAGGCTTCGTGGCTCCTACAGAAGGGAAAGTGGGGCCAGAGAGGAAAGCGGCAAGTCAGGGCCTCCCAGCAGGACAAAGCCAAGTCTGGGAGGTGGAGGCTTCAACATAGACTGCAGCAGAAACTCGATGCAGGGGCTTGGGATCAGCATCATGCCGTTGGACCGGGGGCCCTGTCTCGCCCGCAGAGGCCTTGCTGGCCTCCTTCAGGCAGGTGGAGCTGTTCTTCCCCTCCACCCCCCCCATCTATCCCTTCCTCCGTTGGGGCCCAGGGCTCCCAGAGTGGAGGCAGATGTTCCGGTGCAGAGCAGCCGCTGTTGCCCTGCACATCTCGGCAACTACCACCTGCCTGCTGGGGCCTGCAGCTGCGCCCTGGGGCAAGGGCTGCAGAGGCTGCTTCCTCAGTGGTGGGAAGAGGTATGGCCCAGCGGGAACACTGAGGGCACGGCAGGGATCCTCTGTAGGTCCCTCTGGTCCCACACAGCTGGAGAAAGGAGCACCTGGTGGGCCCGCTGTGGGTACGAGACTCCTGCTGCCTTCTGCTGGCTGAGTCCCCAAGCCCCCACCCCAGCACCTCTGCAGCAATCCGGATTGAGCTAGTGATGCCCCCTTCTCTGAAGGGATGGTGCAGGGCTGGGTGGGGAGAACTGGATGCCTAGGATCAGCAAGGTACAAGCAAACTCCGGGCCAAGTGCCAGCCTATCTAATAGGGAAGCGTCATCAGGCGCCAATGGAAAAGGAGCTCCTAGGACACCTCGCTTGTGGGCTGCCTGAGAACCAGGGTGTCCAACTGGATAGAGCCCATGGCCCCACCCAACTCTGCCCCCAAGCCCCGTGATCCATTGTAGCTCCTCCTGGGCCACGCCTGTGATTCTGTCCTGGTGTTCTCCCCTGCTCTCTGCTTGGCTGCCAGCACCACATCCTTGTCCTGCCACTTAACTCCTTCCCTCCTGAGTCACAGCTGTGGGAAAGACAAAGGGACTGCTCTGAGTCCAGAGAGGGGGGCTCTGTGACTTTGTCCACCTGTCCCTTGCTGAGGGCAAAGAATATGTCCTATTTTTCGAAGGGAGAAGCGAGACTGAAGCTCAAGGGGGACAGGGAAAGGCCCTCAAGGTCTGCCCGGTCCATTGCCGCTAGGAAAATCAGATGCAAAGCAAGTTTGTGCTGGCCCTTATCTCTGGGCAGGGTCGCGGAGTGGTCCACGCCTCTTACCAAGAGAGTAATCACAGGACTAGACAAGGAGACTGATGCCTCAGGTGCACAGTGGTCCCCAAATCACCCCCACCTGAGGTTCCCTGTGCCCCAGAGAGCTGCCCACTCTGAGTCTCAGATCACCTGAGGACAATGTGATCGATGTGACCCATCACTTCACGCCCTTGGCCTCCGCTCCTGCACTGGGCCCCCAGTCCTGGCTGGGACTCGAGGCTCCTGGGTCTTCCTTTGCTCCAGGCTGTCCACCCTCCCTCCTGCTCTCTGGGAGCAAGTGACTAGTTGGGAAGGACAATCAGGTGTCACCTGGCCCTCGTTCATGGTCATCCAGTTCAGCGCTGTCCTCCCTGCCCTGTGGATGTTCTGGGCCTTGGGGGAAGAGCCTCCGTGATTCAGCGTCACCACTGGGCCTTCCCAGGCCCTCTCCCCTTGGCCCACTCCACAGGTGGGGGGTGTTAAGTGAGGGGTCCTCTCCTGGCCGCTCCCCCGCCAGCCCTATGGAGAGGAATGCTGCCCCTCACCACAGCCCACGCCCAGGGGAAATACACTAGGCCTGGGGCCTCCAGTGCCAGGGAATCAGACCAGTAGAGGGGCTCACACCCCAGCCTGCCCAGAGCCTGCCTATTTGTGCTGCTCCCCCCGCAGCGCTCCCCGATCCTGGGAGCAGGCCTGGGACGGTCAGAGAAGCCCAGTGATTCGAGGCGGCGTTTGTGAAGTCTCCTCACGGAGGCCCCTGGCTTGTGGTCGCAAGCCACACCTCAGTTTCTCTGGGTCAGTGGGGATCTGGGGTAGGAGGTAGGATGGATGCAGGTGGGCAAAGACCCGGAGTTGGCAAGCAGGGTCTAATGCTGCTCGGATGGCAGTGCGGAGACGCGGAGCTGAAGCTCCCCGGGCACTTGGGACAGTGTTAGGAGGCAAGGTGGGCCACATGCAGAGGGCTGTGACCATTTGATAGCGGTGTCTCAGTTTCCGCCCCCCGACACCACCTTAAAAAAAAATGTTTTAGCCTTGTCCCACAGCATATGGAACCTTAGTTCCCCGACCAGGGATCAAATCCATGCCCCCTGCATTGGAAGCCTGGAGTTTTAAACCACTGGACCGCCAGGGAGATCCTTCAGTTTCCTCATTTGTGAGGTGGAGATGAGGGGAGAGCTGACTTCCACCCGGGGCTTGCTGTGAGACCACCTAGCGAATGGGATAGCCTTAGAATAGTGACTGACATGTAGGGGGCACAATTCACAGCTGTGCTGAGATCATCGGTGCTGACATTCATGCTGCTCATGGCAGTTTGTGTGTTAGCCCCTTCATCCTCTAAGGTTCTTAACCATCCCTGAGGGATATATGGGGGCCAAGAGTTCCCAAGGGTGACTTCCCCCACAGACCCCACCACCCACCCTGTTGAGCTGGTCAGAGGGACAGACCCACTGCAGTGATCAGGAGGGTGGGGACACATGTAGGTGGGACATTGGGCAGGTATGCCCGGCAGAGAGAACTCCTTGGGCAAAGAACTGGAGTTGGCAAGAGGTAGTGCCTGACAGTGCTGGGGCAGAGCAGAGGGTGCAGTCTGGGCAAAGGCTGGGAGAAAGCTGGGCCCAGCTGAGGTGCACTCTCCCTGGAGCTTAGGAAAGGGAGCGGCAAAAGGGAAGCGGTAAGGCCCTGTCCCCACCCCTAGCCAGGGGAGGAGTGGCCTTCCTGGTCTCACACTTCCCTGCACAGGCTCGCTGGGGAATGCAGGTTTCTGGGCTGCACCCCTTGAGATCTGGCTCTGTGTCTGGGATGGAGCCCGGGAAGCTGTTTTGTTTAAAAAAAAAACAAAAACCTGACATTGTCCTGCAAGATCTGAGCCACATTTTGAGTAGGGCTGGGCAGGTCAGGCATCATCATCCTACATACCTCCTTGCTCTTCTGAATCCTGGCTACATGGTCTTGGGCCATGACTTTTCTGAGCCTCAGTGTCCGCATCTGTAAAATGGGAGAAATAGTACCTGTTTTGTGGGGCTGCTCTGACAGTCACCAGAGTGGCAGCGAATTCCTCAGCACTGGTCAAAGAGAAATACAGGATAGGGCTCTGCCAGGCTGGAGAAGAAGCATCACGAGTCAGTACGTGTGTGTATGTGACACTGCCTGTCCCCCAGGTCCTGGTGTCTTACCTGCTTAGAGTAGACCTCGGCCCAGCAAGTAGGGTGCTAGGCCTTGGCTGGAAGTCAGGGGTATGACGCCATGCCCGGATCCAGGCCCCAGGGCAGCTGCGGCTCACGGTGTAGGGAGAAGAGTAAGCAGGGCTCCTCTGCCAGCTATGACTTGGTGCCACTTTGGGGAGCACCAGCCGCGGAGTGGCGAGCCTGCGTGTGTGAGAATGACAGGGTGACTGCTGAGCCTCAGGTCTCCAGCCAAAGCCTCTGGACTCAGCCAGGGCAGTGGGGAACCATGTTGAGCAACAGACCTTGTGGGAAGCCAGGGCCTGCAGTGAGTCCACCATGGGGTCCTGGTGGCCTAGGTTGCCTTCACCCCCGTGGCCCTGGAAGCCGCACCCCTGGTAGCTCTGTGGCCCACCAGGCCCGACTGCTTCCATCTGCAGCTGATGGGAAGGATGGGTCCTGCCTCCCGGGCCACATGGCCAGGCCACTAATTGCTGTGGGCCTGCTCCCTGACCCACTGTGTCCTTTGTTCCAGGTGCTGGGGAGTCAGGGAAGAGCACCATTGTCAAGCAGATGAAGTAAGTGCTGTGTGTGGGAGACAGCCTGCAAACCTTGGTTTCCCCTCTTCTTCCTCGGGGTCTGTACTGCCCCCAGGTGTGGGCCCAGCACTTTGTCAGAGGCCACGTTCATCCTCTGCTCCCCAGTGGTTCAGAGGCAGTCTCCTCCTGTCTGAAGTAGCTACTGCGGGCCCCCGTAGCTCCAGATGCCCACTGGGGGTCCCCGTGCCTGGTACACCCTAACCCTGGCCCCCTGGCTGCCAGGATCATCCACGAGGATGGCTACTCGGAGGAGGAGTGCCGACAGTACCGGGCAGTCGTCTACAGCAACACCATCCAGTCCATCATGGCCATTGTCAAAGCCATGGGCAATCTGCAGATTGACTTTGCCGACCCCTCCCGTGCGGTACGTGGACTCCCCAACCCCTACCTGTCTCCCATAATACTTCAGGGCAAGCCTTGTGCTGGGGGAGCTGAGAACGCTCCAGTCTGGGCCCCTTTCCGGAGGCCTCTTCCCTGCCTCTGACCGGTGGGGTGGGCGTGAGCTCCTGCAACGCGCTGACCGCTCACTGCTGTGCCCAGGACGACGCCAGGCAGCTGTTCGCGCTGTCGTGCACGGCTGAGGAGCAGGGCGTGCTGCCTGAGGATCTGTCCGGCGTCATCCGGAGGCTCTGGGCTGACCACGGGGTGCAGACCTGCTTTGGCCGCTCGCGGGAGTACCAGCTCAACGACTCTGCTGCCTAGTGAGTACTCACTCCACGGGGCCGGGCTGGCGGTGGAGTAGGGGGAGACCTGGGCTATAGCCTGAGCCAGAGGGCCTGAGCACCCTCAGAAAGATACGACGAGTCTCTGTGCTGTCAGCCAGGGTCTTGGTGGTTTGGGGTTTGGCCTGGAAGAAGGATGTGGGGAGACATCCTTGGGCTCTGAGTGGGCCCCCCAGATAGGCTGCGGGCCCTGTATTCTCACCTCCCGTCTACTACCTCTGCCTAAGCCAGTCCCTCTGTCTGAGCAGCTTTCCCACTCTCACTGCACTTCCCATCCTGAGCCCACCCAGAGAGGGGCTGCTGGACCTCCCTGAAGCTGGGTGGGAGGCTGGTCTTGCCTGGCCGTGATTCCTGAGCCTTGCCCTAGTCACGCGGACAGCCTCCCACCCTCCCTGCAGTGGCTTGAATGCACTTGTGAGAGCATGCCCCCCATAGGAGCTGCGGAGTCACAGCCACACACGGTGGGGTGGAGGGGCTGGGGGGTTTACTCCCAGAAGTCATAGGCTCTCAGTGCCAGCAGAGCTTTGGGGTCCTGCCTGCAGGGAGAGGTGGCTCCTATCAACCCCTGTCATCTCAGGGCTTGGGATACTCAAGGAGGGCCTGGTTACAACCACCCTCCGGCCCCTTCCCACTCCTGTATCATTTCTGTCCTTCGTTCCCCAGACATTAAGCACCCACTGTATGCCCAGCGCTGTTCTGGGTGTGGGGATTCGGCAGTAAACATGGGCCCTGCCCTCCCAGGCAGGTTTATGCTGCAATGAGATCACCCAGGGGTGGGGAGCAGATTGGAACACTCTGGGGTCCAGGGGTCCTCCAGCCCCTCCTCGCAGTAATCCTCCAAGGCTGCCGTGGGGCACTGGGTCTCTGGGGTGAGCCCCCCGGTTGCAGACAAGGGAAGAACTGGTGTGGAATTCACCATGAGGCTGGAGGTTCTCCGTAGGGGGCGGGGTAGAGTTTGCAGGTCACGGCACATGCGTCACGGTTCCCCATAGCCCTTCCTGTTTTTCTTTTTGGTGTCTGCGTCTCTGAAGTCATTTCCCTCTGGCCTAGCTGCCAGTGGGGGAGCCAAGAGCTGGCCCCAGCAGCCCTGCCCCAAGAGCAAGACGTCGGTCCTGGGCAGTAACTAGGAGGCCTGGACCCGAACCCCGAGGGCACAGCAAGGATATTGAGGCAGGCAGCTGAGCTAGTCTCGGGGCTAGGCCAGGGCAGCATTAATACTAATTAAGAGAGCTGGTAGTGGGGAGCCCCTGGGACCCCTGCCAAGCAAGTGGTTATGCCCTTCCCCTGAGGAGCCCAAATTTTACTGGGCATTGGGCAGAGAGCCCACTGGGCCTGGCAGGCCTCAACCTGTCTAGCCCTGCGTCGGGGGAAATGCCAGGCTGCTCTGCGGCGGGTGCTGTAATTGCGCCGGGTGCCGTAATTGCACCGATTAGCATCCTGCATCCCTCAGCGAAGGACTAATTTGCCCCCTCCCACCACCCTCTCCTGCAACTCCACCACCCTGGATCCTGTGTGGGGCAGGCCTGCCTCCGACCTGGGTGCTGGGGCTTGGCTGGTTGGCCTCAGAGTTGCCCCTCAGCTGAACAGTAAATGTCATGCAGGGAAGGGTTAAAGAGTCAGGGGCCTATGTGAAATAGAGAGCCAATGGGAATTTGCTGTAAGACCCCAGGGAACTCAGACCTTGGGGCTCAGTAACAACCTAGAGGGGTGGGATGGGGAGGGAGGTGGGAGGGATGTTCAAGTGGGAGGGGCACGGGTAAGCCTATGGCTGATACATGTTAGTTTGGTAGAAACCAATTGTAAACCTATTATCCTTCGATTAAAAATAAGCAAAGAAGAGTCAGGAGCTATGCCTGAGAAATAAAGGGATGGAAGGGCAAGGGGCCAGATGGCCCCCACTGATGCCCCCCGCCCCCATACCCCTTTGCAGCTACCTGAACGACCTGGAGCGCATCGCCCAGAGCGACTACATCCCTACGCAGCAGGACGTGCTGCGGACTCGAGTGAAGACCACGGGCATCGTGGAGACGCACTTCACCTTCAAAGACCTACACTTCAAGTGAGCGGGCTTGTGGGCCGGGAGCAGCCAGCCTTGGGGGTGACGAGTAGAGATCCTCATATTGGGGTCTGCTGAGGGCTGTGCTGGGAAAGAGGGTTCATCTGGGATCCCCCAGCCCCACTCTGAGTTCCTTAAGGCTGTGTGGTGGCCAGCAGCTCACAGCCTCTGTTGACCCTGCCCTGTGTGGCAGCCATCTGCCCTGCTGACCAGCCTCACTTACTCCACTGGGCCAGAACTGGGGGAAAGTGGGCCAATGTGGGTGATACCATGGAGGCAGCTGCCTTACCCTGAGCAGGCCTCTGTCCTCAGTCGGTCAGTCCGTGAAACGGGGCAGGGGGCTTCTCCCAGAACTCCCTTTTCTGGAGCTGAGGCGCGGTGTCCGCAGGATGTTTGACGTGGGCGGCCAGCGGTCTGAGCGGAAGAAGTGGATCCACTGCTTTGAGGGCGTCACAGCCATCATCTTCTGTGTCGCTCTGAGCGCCTATGACCTGGTGCTCGCTGAGGACGAGGAGATGGTGAGAGGCCCAGAGGCCACGGGCAAGGGAGGGCTGGGGGTGGCGTGGGAGGTGGCTGGTGCTGAAAGCGCTGTCCTGCCCCCAGAACCGCATGCACGAGAGCATGAAGCTGTTCGACAGCATCTGCAACAACAAGTGGTTCACAGACACGTCCATCATCCTCTTCCTCAACAAGAAGGACCTGTTTGAGGAGAAGATCATACACAGCCCCCTGACCATCTGCTTCCCTGAGTATACAGGTGTGGGGGCTGGGCCTCTGGGGAGGAGCTGGTGGTGACCAGGTGGCCCACGGGTGCCCCCCACTGGACAGGAGGGTAAACTGCGGGACACTCACACAGAGCTGGTGCTTCACAGGCTTACACACGTGTCTGTACACCCCAGGGCCCTTTTAACACACTCGGGCATGTACCCCATACACGTCACTGGGCGTCGTCCCTCACACAATAAGGTGCCCCTCTTTGCACACTCAGATGTGCCTGTGCACTTTCATAGTTGTCACACATCCAGGCTTGTTGGTTCACACGCACAGAACCCTCTCTGGACTTGTGGGATGGGCCCGCCTGCCCACGTAGCACTAGTCCTCACCATTTTGCCTACCCGCCCAGGGGCCAACAAGTACGACGAGGCAGCCAGCTACATCCAGAGCAAGTTTGAGGACCTGAACAAGCGCAAGGACACCAAGGAGATCTACACGCACTTCACGTGCGCCACTGACACCAAGAACGTGCAGTTCGTGTTCGACGCCGTCACTGACGTCATCATCAAGAACAACCTGAAGGACTGCGGCCTCTTCTGAGGGGCAGCGGGGCCTGGCAGGATGGTGAGCCCAGGGGTGGGTCGGGAGGGCCAGGGAGGGCCACTGAGCCTGGCCAGGGGGCAGGGAGGGCCAGAGTGTCCAGCTGGGGGTGGCGAGCTCGGACCCCGGGAGAGACCAGAGCGCGGGGCGTGGGGTTCACAGGGTGTTGAGTCGGGAGGGTGACAGGGTAGGGCACTGAGGACGGGGCACAGGGAGGCCCGGCAGTCTAGACAGTAGAAGCACCGGGCTGTGTCCTGGGACAACTGGAGGGCTGTCCCCATTTTCCTTGGTGAAAACTCACGTTCCCACCCATAAGGCCACTGGACTGGCCTGAAGGATCGAGATGACAGAAGGGGCCAGCCGCCCTGCACTCAGCACGACCAGCTCTGTGCTCACCTCTGCCATCTTTCCCTCGGACGCTGAAGGTCCGGGGCTGAGGCTAGCCTCACCAGCCCTGGGAGCGGTGGGTGGGGAGGGTTCTGCGAGAGCTCCAGTCTCCCCTCCCATTCATTCTTGAACAGGGGTTACAGTGTGTGTGTAACCCAGCAACACACACCGGCCACCATGTCCCTGGTAACAAGTGGGTGGGGAAACTGGAGAAGGGTCATCGTCTAGGGAGGCGGGCAGAGAGATCCACACTGGCTACCTCCCTCCCGACCCACGCCCTGACTGTCCCCCACCTCCAGGGCCACCGCCGACTCTGCTACCCCAGCCCCTGCGGAAGACGGGGGCAAGAGGACCACGCTCCCCGCCTGTCCCCCTGGCCGCTTTTCCCCTTCTTTCCTCTCTGTTCTTGGCTCCCCGCCTTCCCGCCCTCAGCACCAGAGACTTGGGGGAGGGGCTGCCACAGGCCTCCCTGTTTGAAGCCTGACCTGTCCCAGGTGCAGGGAGTGCCCTAGCCCCTCCTGGCCTCCATTCTGGTTTTAACCATTGTTTTGTTCTGTGATGGGGGAGGGGAGCCCATGCTGAGTCTCCCACGGCCTGTGTTTGGAGGGGCACCCACTTCTCCAGCCTGGGACCCCTGGCTTTGCCCAACACCAGCCCCTGACCCAACCCGAGTCCAAATGTTTACAGGGAGCCTCCTGCCCACCCCCACAACCCGCCCCCACCCCCAAGCCACTCGGAGGCCCCAAAGGAAAAAGCACAAGAAGCGTGAGACGCCACCATTCCTGAAGACCACAGTCCACTATGCTCATTCTCATAGCTTTTTTTTTTTTTAATTAAAAAAAAAAAAAAAGAAAGAAAGTCAAGGGGCGGGGGGGTGGAGAGAAAACTGCAAACCTAGAAAATTTTTAGAAAAAACTATTTAAAACTGTCAGATCCTGACCAGCACCCTCCCTACCCCTTTCCGGTGATTCCGTGCCTTGAGTGTGTCTACGTGTTTACACCCATCCCTCTGCTGGTTGCCCCCTGTGCGGGTGGCACCCCGACCCTGCCCTCCACAGAATTGGGTTCCAAGGGCTGTTCCAGACAACTGCCACCGTCACTGAGGGCCCCACCCCAGTGGCCCTGGGCCCTGGCTCCATTAACCTAAACGTAGCTCCTTAGCTCTAACCTAGGAACCGCCGCTGCCTGCTGAGGGGCCATGCCCCTCACGCCCTCGCCCCAGGCCCGGGCCCTTCAGCGTTGAACACTTCCTTGCTTTTTTCACATGTTTTATGGAATTGTTCACCTGGTTTGAAATAATAAAACGTAGAAAGAAAAAAAAAAAAGATTCCAAGACCTTCTTGGCATTCTTCTCTCCTGCAGGCAGAGACCCAGGCTTAGATGTGCTAAGGTGATAGTGGTCTGGCCCTGGGTACTCAACTGCCAGGTCATACTGAGGCCTAGTACTCATCGCTTCAGTTTTCCCAGTTGGACTAGTCATCTTAACGTGATGGGGCCTCTAGGTCTCCCCCTTGACCCCAGGCACCTCTGCAGTCTTGGGTCTGGGGCAGCCTTCTGGAACAGTGGGGCCGATGTCTTAAGAAGCTCATCTCCTAAGGGTTTCTTCCACACTGGGAGCAGGAGGAAAGTCCAGTGAGTCTCAGAGGCTTTCATGAAGCTATGGGAAGTGCTCGTGCGTTGCTGGAGGAGGAAGCGGCAGATGACAGTGACTGTGATCCACAGTGGCTGTGGGTGAGCCCCAAGAGCTAGGCAAGGCCCCTGGACTTTTTTCGGGGAGCCGGCTGAGCCCGTGGGGAGGGGTCGGTGAAAGGCCCGCCTCTGCCGGGCGCGGCTCGTAGACGAGCTCTTCCACCTTCGTCCGCCAGAGGGCGCGGCAGTCCGTGCTTGGCCCCGCCGGGCTGGTCACGGAGGCTGACGTCATCGGGTCCTGCGGAGGCCGCGGGCCACAAAGGCCGCTTTGTAGGGCGGCGGCGGGACAAAGCGGCCCGGGCCGGGGTCGGCGCCTCCGAGGCGGGAAGGGCGGGGCGGGTGGGAGGATAGGGCCGGGGACCTGGGACCCCACCTCCGCACACCTGCCAGTTCCCTCGGCCTCTGGGCCCCTGAGTCCTGGCAGGTGATGAGAGGCTGGCCGCCCCCCTCGGAAGGAGTTCAGCGGCGCCCCCGGTCCCTCGGGCCTTTCCTGCTATCCCTGTCTCTGAGGGCTAGGGAGCACCAACCGACTAGGAGAACAGAATCCCACGCCCAAGCCTGCATCCCTTGCCTTCAGCAGTCAGCCCTGGACCTCGCTGAACCCCAGATGTGCGGGTGGGGCGCAGTGCAAGTTCCGATGCCCTGATATCCACCCAGCAGGAAGCAGGAGCCAGAGGTAGTTCCTTCCTTCCGTCCTGAGGGGGAACCCTGCACAGAGGAACCATTCAGGAGCTGGCATTGTCTGCCTGATGAACCCAGTGTCTCCCTCCCTGAGTGGGCCATGCAGGATTCTAGCCAGGATCCCCTTGTACCCGGCTTGGCAGTGGGTCTGGGTGGGGTCCTGGCAAGCAGTGCTTCCCTGGGTGCAGGCAGCTAGGCCCCCACCTGCCCTTGGCCCTCCTACCCCTGCTCACATTTTGAGAGCAAAAGGCTCCATTGTCCCAGCACTGCCGGGGGCGGCCTCTCAATTCATCCTTGTCTTTAGTGATTGGGAAATTCCCAGCCATGGGGGGCGGTAGGCAGGGGATGATACATCCCAGGTGTCCTATACCCCAATGGGAGGGACTCTGTAAAGTTGACTCCAAGGGATTCCCCCCATTACCCAGAGCTGTCCGGGGCTGGACCCCAACCACTCTGCATCCCTGGGCAAGGAGAACCAGAGATTCCGTGCTCCTTGGCAGTGTGTCTTCCTGAGTTCTCCGAGCCTTAGAGGGCCCTTCTTCCTGGCCCCGCCCATAGGCAGCTACATCTATGAAGCTCAGGACCTTTAGACAGGCAGAGGACCCAGGCTCCTGCTCCCAGACCAAGCTGTGGATCCCAGTATGAGGCAGACTCTCCAGTCAGTGGGGACCGCCACGAGGCTCATCTACAGACCCCACGAGGGCCTGTCCCACTCCAGATAGTTGCTCAGACTACTGATGTGGTAGCAGACTTTTTAACCCATTTTTTGGCAGGGTGGGTGGGGAAACAGCTGGGAAGAGAGAAAGAGACAAGCTCTGAGAGTCAGAGAGGTCTGAAGGATGTAGGGAGACCCTGTGGGGAGAAGCCAGTCCAGGCCTGCAGTTACTTCCCAACTCCATTGGGCAGGAGCCCTCACCCCCAGCAGGTGGGTGGAGGCCCAGATGCCAGGAGCAGAAGGGGAGGAGGCCCCATTAGAACTGGAGCCTCTGAGGCTGCAGGAGCTTCCAAGACCTGGAATAACCCCTTGGCCGTGTTTAGGGCAGCCCCATAGCTGCTCCTGATTTCCTCCAGAAAATCCTCCTATTCCCCTCAGAATCGTCCCCCCCACCCCCACCCCCAGAGTGCCAAGCCAGCTATTAAGGCTGGAGAATACAAATCCTGACTCCAGCTCCCTGGCCTGTGGTGTGGCCAGCCAGACCCTGGTTGCCCTGGGGAGTCGGGGACAGAACGGCAGCTTCTCTTGGCTGACTTTTGGGTCCTGGCCCACTCCCATACAACTGACCTCAATCTTTGGGTCTGTTGCCCTAAAAGAGATCCCAGGGGACCTCATCCTTGCCATGGGGCTGTGCATTCCCCCAACCCGCCTTGAACACGGAGAGGGGAAGCCAGCTCCCAGCATGCCTCCGACGTGAAAGTAAAAGTCGCTCAGTCGTGTCTCTGTGACCCCATGGATGATACAGTCCATGAAACTCTCCAGGCCAGAATACTGGAGTAGGTAGCCATTCCCTTTTCCAGGGGATCTTCCCAACCCAGGGATCGAACCCAGGTCTCCCGCATTGCAGGCGGATTCTTTACCAGCTGTCACAGGGAAGCCCACATGACCCCAAGGAGAGCCTCAAGTCAGCTGAGGTCTGCATGCCGCTGTGTGACAGCAAGTATGTCCCTGGCTGCCAGCCAGTCAGCGCCTCCATTAACCACACGGCGACAGGCACTAGTGTTCAGGGGGTCAGAGGTCAAGGCTATGGATCTCTTTCTTTTCCCTGCTTTGATTCTCCCCCTTGCAGGAGACGCAGCCTCACAGGTGATCTTATTTAAGAGAAAAATCAGTTGTACATTCCTTGGTATTTATCCTGTTTTCTGACCTCATTGTGGGTGGAGGGAGTCAAAGCCTGAGTGGCTGAGGCCTGAAGGGACCTGAAATCTCTCTTTTCCATCAATTCCCCCATCCTCACCCAGGCTCAGCAGGCCCAGGAAGGTGGCAGGGCTTCCTGCAGGCACTTCGTCTATCTCT
The DNA here is from genome assembly GCF_014754425.2 of Oryx dammah. NCBI lineage: Eukaryota > Metazoa > Chordata > Mammalia > Artiodactyla > Bovidae > Oryx > Oryx dammah. The sequence continues at coordinate 10,409,587 of NW_024070193.1, forward strand.
TGCTTCCCTGTGCCTGGTGGCTTCCCAAGTGATAGTGGCAGCTGGGAATCCTAGAGCCCTGCAGAATGGCCTGGACCTGGTGTTACAAGCATCCAGGGCTTCACAGAGAAAGGTGGGTAGTGAGTGATAAGGAAAAGTCCAGCAGGTGGCAAAGGGGAGGGCAGAGGGCACAGCCTAAGCTAAGTCCTGGCAAAGAAGCAGCTGCCACCTCCCAGAAATGGGGTAGCTGAAGTGCTGGCAGGGTTAGCCAGGGCTGAGCCAGGGAGGGGTTTGTGAATGCCTGGTTAAGAGCCTGGGATGTCCCCAAGCTGGAGGAGCTGGGGAAGCAGGGTAACTGCAGAGGGGAGGCACTGGGAAGAGATCTGGCAGAAAGACCGCGGGGACCACCCCCAGGTGAAGGGGTCAGGCTTCAAGCTGCAGGGGAAGGAGGTGGGGCCTTGTTCTGTCTTAAAGGAGACAGAGGCCTCTCTGACTTGGGGCTCTCTGGAGGGCGGAGGGTGTGGGCTTCTTGCCATTGCTGGGGGTGGGTTGGAGACTCGTGGAGGAAGACTAAAGAATCCTAGGCAGCTGGGGAGGGAAGGAACTTCAGGTGGAGGGTCAGAGTGCTGTCCTGGGGGCTGGGGGTGTGGGTAAGGGAAGAAAGGGGACAGAAAGAAACAGGAGAGGAGTCAAGCCAGAGAGAAGGCCCGGTGAAGCTGGGTTGGAAGAGGCAGTGGTGAGTCGCCCTCGAGGCCCACAGGCTTGCATGCCACAGGATGCCCAGCGCTGAGATGGCAGCCAGAGCCTGCACCAGTGTACCCTACTGAGTGCCAGACCTGCCTGGCTCACCCTTTACTACCGTGGGACAAGCGCGGAGAGGGGACTGAGAGGTTCAGTCTCCCCCTAGGGACACACAGCTGGTGAGCAGCAGAATCAGAATTCAACCCAGTCACTCCCCGGCTACTATAGGGGTGGATTCCTGGGACAGGCTCCGGTCCACCCTCCCGGAGCAGCCTGAGCCCCCATCTGGCGCTCCCTGGAGGCTCTCCCGCCCCGCGGCCCCCCCCCCCCCTCCCCCGCCCTGCCTAGCTCCCAAGCCAAGGGAGGGAAGGTAGCATTTATGTTAATGTATGTTAATGAGGACTGGGTGCCACCAAAGTCCACCCTGCCTCATTCCTGGCACCTCCTCCCCCGGGTTATGGAGGAGGAGGAGAGAGGGAGGCCCCACCCCCAAGGCCCCTCCTCTCTCTCCCCACTCCCTCTCCCCCCTGCTGGGCAACGAAGAAAACAGAAGTGAGTGAGGAGCTGTGATGTGGCTGGTGGCGGGGGGGGGGCTCCCCGTCCCGGAGGGGCTGACCTCAGCCAGGGAGGAATGTGCAGGAGGCGGAGGGCAGGGGCGGAGCGGGTAGGGGTAGGGCCCCAGCCAGAGGCCCAGGCTTCCCGGTGGCCCCTCCCTCAACCCCTCCACCTCGGCTCTGACATGGCCCTCAGAAGGCAAGGAGGGGAGGAGCTCATCTTCCCGAAAAGGTGGGCCAACGGGGGTTCCTCTGGGAGCCTGGACACCAGGCTGGGGGTGGGTGAGGGCAATGTCAGACAGACCTTCCCGGGAGATCCCCTGGCGTGGCTAGCAGAGTGTCGGGGAAATCAGGCCTCAGTTGGGCCCTCCAGGGCCTGATTTCCACCGCTTATCCCCCCTTGCCTAAAGTCCTCCTCCGGGTAGCACGTCCTAGTCCCCACGTGGCCGGAAGAGGGAAAGGTCGAACCAGCGGTTGGAGCCACCAGCCCTGATGGCTAAAGCAGGTGTGAGTGGGGAGCCAAGGCTCAACCCAGCCCAGGCTGGGCACCGAGAGGGTTGGCTGCAGTCTTCCATAAATGGATGTCCCACCCCAGCCCAGTCACACCACCACCGAGTCCAGGCAGGGTGCAAGGGGCACGCCCAGCTGAGAGTGAGGACTGTGGAGGCAGGTGCTGGCATTTGGCACAACAATCCAGTTATTTCCAGAAGGAAAAACCAAGGCCCTAGCAGGCTATACTGCTGACAGTCAGCAACCAGGCACCCACGCTGCCTCCCCCCCCTGGTTGGTTCAGCTCTATTGAGACCCAGGCCCAGGCTGTGTGAAACCAAAATCCCTGGGGACTTCCAGAGCCCAGTGTGACCCACTAACCCTAGAGGGCTGGCTCCATGAAGTCCCTCCCCAGGGTCTGCATACTCTGGGACCCAGGACTGAGAAGCAGAAAAGAGATCTTGTGGGGATGGGGACAACCTGAGCTCTCAGCCCTGGGGATCTCCCTGCTCCAAAGACATCTGGAAGCTGGAAGGCAATGCCAAGCACTCACGTGGACCAGGGGACAGCCTTGTCCTTTTGGCTGGGGGTTGAGTCCCAGGATGTTGGAAAGATGGTGGGGGGTGCGGATCCTGGTCTCATTATCCAGTATGGACACTGGGTTATTGGGGGTGGGGCATGAAATAGAGCCTGGGACCCTGGGACTGAAGAACTAAAAGCAATGGGGTCAGGTAGGGAGCACCAAGGGGTTGGGTGGGGACCTCAAAGGCACTTGCTGATCTTGGCTGCATGGGTGGAAAATTGTAAACAGCCAAAGAATTTTGTTTGCTTGCATGGGGCCAGAGGAGGCTGCCCAGACCCAAAGCGAAAGAGCCTGGGAGGAGGGAGAGAGGCCACGTGCTGGAAGTCCTGGGGCTCAGGCAGGGCTGCATCCCCCCACTCCCCCTCCTGAAGGCCCCTGGTCGTCCCATGGACGCCCACCCTTCACTGCCAACCAGCCAGCGAGATCAGGCCAGAGACACCAGGCCTGAGGCTCAGCTAAGAGAGGCAGGTCCCTCCCCAGCCTGGCTGGGCACAGACACCTCCACTCCAGGAACTCGCAGGAAATGCACCGGAGAGCCATGGCCTCCCCCAGGGAGCTGCCAGTCAGCCTTGGAGAAAATGTGAGGATGCATTTTGAGGGAACTGAGGGGTGGAAGACGCCCACCTTCGAGCCCTGGCATGTTTAGCCAGGTGGACCTGAGGACCCCCTTGGCCACGGTCGACATTCAGCTCCTCCAAGGAAGTACCCCTGGCGGTATCAACAGGGTGTGTGCCCCAGAGTCACCTTTAGGCCAAGGCCACAGACCCTTCCCAGTTGAGGTGTTGAGAAGCCCCTTCCTATCCTTGAAGCCCCCTGGGGTGTCTCACTCTGGTGAGGCAGACCTTGCCTGCCACCTACACCCTTGGAAGAAAGACAGTCCCTGGATATAACATAGAATGCCCCTCACCTTCCAACACAGACGTGGGACCACTGGTCGGGACCGGTCTCTGACCAGTGCTGAAGTCAGACTTTTCTCCAGCTGTTGGCCTGCCCCTCCAGCCCTCTTCTCCCACCCAACACTGGCCGTCATCAGAGCCGCTGCCAGCCAGGTGGCAGAAGTACTAAGTTGCCCAAGCCCTGCAGAAGGATGGGGGCTGGGTCTTGGGGGCCCATCAAATCTCCACTCGAGGACCCCTTCCCTGACCAGCCCTTCTCAGCAAACTCCTGGGGACCCAGGTGGCAGCGAGCCCCCTCATTCCCCACCTCCAGCTCCCAGGCTGCGGAGGGACAGACAGGTGAAAGAAGCGAGTCCCTGGGTGTGCCCTGTCTGCCCGCCTCTGCCGGCTGCACAGCTCTGCCCAGGGCTACGAGGTCTCTATTGCTTCTTCCTCATTTGGCCGGACGGACGGCATGCCCAACTTCCAGGACCTCTGTGTGGGGCATCCTCTAGCCCTGAAGCCCCACAGGGGAGGGGTCGGCCCTTCCTGCCCCTCCCTCGTGCCCGCTCCACTCTGGCCAGGCCACCAACTCCAGCCGGTCCCGGCTGCCTGCCCAGTCACCCGACCCGCCCCGTAAACTTGACGGGGCGGGCGCAGCTGGCTTGGTGGGGGCGGGGGCTGCTCCTTAAAGGAGCCGTCAGAGGGTGCCCGGGGCCCCTCGGCTTCTCCGATCTTCTCCAGGGTGAGAAGAGGCAGCGGGGTGAGGAGCCGCCGCTGCCGGAGCTCTTGGTGGAGTGTGAGGAGGCAGCCTGGCTCCTGGGATGCCGCAGACCTCCTGGGCCTAGAAGAGACGGTGGCAAGTGCCAGTGGAAGGAAGGAAGGAGGTGGGAGTCCTGGGGTGGGAGGGGTCTGGAAGCGGTGGCGGAGCTAGGGGGGTGGTTTGGGGAGCGCGGTTTGGAAGGAACGTGCCCCAGCAGCTGCGCCCCTCGCTTGATCGTGCCCCAGGACCTTGCCCTGTGCCAGGGCTACTGTGCCCGGCACCTGCCCAGCCAGCTTCTGGGAAGGAGGGTGGGCACTGCAGCCAGAGCCTGGCCCCATGTGAGGGGTCCAGGGAAGGACTCTGGCTCACAGAATTGGTGGGGCTCAAAGATGGGGAAACCCTTGAAGGCAAAGATGGGATGGAGAGGCTGAGGGAGACGCCAGAGGCTGGAGAGGGAAGGAGAGCTCCCCCGAGCTGGGGGGTGAGAGGCTGCCCCAAGCCCTTGGCTCTCCCCACTTGATTCCTCTTGGGTCTGAAGTCTGAGATCACAGCATTTCTGGGTGTGATCGGCTCCTCCCGCCCTCTGGGGTGGGGAGAGAGAGGTCCCGCGCAAAGCTGGGGTTGCCGGGTCCAAGTGGGTGCAGCTCCCGAATCAGAAGCTGAGGCGTCTGCCCTGCCCAGCCCTGGGTCTCCCAGCTAGCTTCTCCCCCTGAGAAGTGGGCTTCTGGGGTGTCTCAGAGTTGAAGCATTGATGGATGCTGCAGTTATATTTGCTCACCTGCATGTCCAGAGAGATGCGTACACTTGCGCACACATCCATACACACACGTGCGACACACATATACATGCTTACAAGGTGTACACCCCTGATAGGTACATCCTGCGTGCACACGCGTACGATGCCATGTGTGCGCACACACATGCATATCACACCTGTGTGTACAATACAGCATATGCCAGATGGTCTCACATAGGTATGTGCAGATAAGCATGCAGACATGCAATACACAGATGTCCAGTACAGCTACACAAAGGACCCACAGAATTCATGCTCACAGGCACCCACACCGTCAGCTCCTGCTCCAAAGGTGCCTCTGTCCCTCTGCGGACCCGTGGGTGCACAGCCTCCTCCAGAGGCATGACCCCCTCTTGTTACACTCATACCCATGACTGGCTCGTTTTGCTCGTTGCACTTGGCACCTCTGTAGGGACTTCAAGCAACCCGAATCCTCGTTGGTCCTCTGCCTCCTCCTGCAGGGAGGACCTTGCCTGTGTGCCCCAATGCCCCTAGCCCCAGTCCCCGGCTGGCATGAAGTAGGCGCACTGACTTGGTGAATTAATGCCTGTGGGTGTGTATGCAGGAGGGCGGGTTCCTGGCGAGGGTGACGTGGTGGGGCGGGCGCCTGCCAGTGTGGGGTTGACCCCGAGGGTGTGCCCAGCGTGGGTGTGTCTGTGATTGTGGCCAGACAGGGCACCCTGCGAGGGAGAGGAGGGCTCGGAAGTGGAATGCGACCCCCCAGCCTCTTTCCCTAAGGGCTGTAATCTGATCCCTGGGGACTCCCCCCCCACCAGCCTCCCGCCCTCGCCCCTTGCTGCAACTCCTTCTCCTCCAGATCCCGGGGCAGAGTCCAGGGCGGCTCAAGGCTCCTCCACACGCGCCCGCTGAACCCTGAGCTCCCTGAGCCGCGGGGATGGGGCGGGCCGAGGCTGCCGCCATGATCCCGGGCCTGGCCCTGCTCTGGGTGGCAGGGCTGGGGGGTGCTGCGCCCAGCACCCCACGCCTCCGCCTCTCGTTCCAAGGTAGGTGCACCTGGCAAGCGGGAGGCCCCAGCTCAGGGTGGGCAAGGAGAGGGGCTCAGGGTGGGTATGGGGCACCCTTTGCTGTCACCCTTGTGTGTGTGCCACCCAGCCCTGGATTGGGGGGCACGCTCAGGCCATCTCCAGTTAACCCTTTCCTGGCCTCAGTCCCCAAGCGCTCTGCCCACATTCTCCTCATGCTTTCCCAGGAAGACCCCTTCTGTCCCCATGGCAACAGATCCTGCCTCCACTCCATCCCCTGCTCCCAGGAAGGTTGAGGTGGGTGGGGGGGATCATCAGAGCCGCCTTCCCACACCCCCTCTACACAGGGTGTTGACTAGGCAGCGACATCATACTGAACCCTGGCTGGTGGCAGAGAACCCTGAGCCTGACTTTGGGGTCGGGGTTCTGGCTGTCCCAACATGCAGCCATATCCCAGAACACTTGCCTCCCTGTGCACCCGCCTGGAGACACTGCTTGTCTGAGCACGCCCTGGAAGCTCCACCTGCTTCCCCCATGGGGGTGGGGTGGGGGGGCTGCACTGCCCACTCTGGCAGCTTGGCCGGCACCTGGGTGGGCCTGTCCTCCCGAGCTGTAAACTCACACGCATGTAAATCCACCTGTGTGTGGGCCAGGTCACATGTACAACCTTGGCCTGGAGGAAGCTTCTAGCATGACTGGCGAATCCTCAGTGTCCGCACCCCACAGAGCTCCAGGCCCGGCACGGTCTCCGGACCTTCAGGCTGGAGAGGACCTGCTGCTATGAAGCGCTGCTGCTAGATGAGGAACGTGGGCGCCTGTTTGTGGGTGCCGAGAACCACGTGGCCTCCCTCAGCCTGGACAACATTAGCAAGAGGGCCAAGAAGGTGCCAGAAACCCCACTACCACCCAGCCTCAGCACCGGCCCCCCAGGAAAGAGCCCCGGGGAGGCTGGGTCCCAAGTGGACACCCTCAGCTTAGAGACCGTGCTGTTTCCCTCCCACACCCTCCCATAGCTGGCCTGGCCGGCCCGTGTGGAATGGCGAGAGGAGTGCAACTGGGCCGGGAAGGACATTGGCGTGAGTGTTGGCTGCCCGGGTGGGAGTGGGGCGGGTCAGCCCCTCACTCTAGCGATGGGCAGTGCTGAAACAGAGGGCCGCCTGTTCTGGCTGGGACTGGGGGCAAGAGGGTCGAGGTGGCTGAAGTCCGGAGGTAGTGAGTCAGGGTGGGGGGCCCGTGTGATTCTTCTTGGGGGCCTCTGAGTCACAGGGGACAATGCAGGCCTCTGCTTCCCCATGAACCCATTCTGGGGAGAGGTGGGAGGGCCGGGCTGGTCACCAAGGGCACCCGGGTCTGTGTCGCCCACGTTAGTATTTGCCTGGGCTGATGCACTGAAGAAGGGGTGGGGGCACCGCTGGGGAGCGGGGACCCCTTCAGGCCACCTCCCTGAGGGAGGCCTCCTTGTTCCTGACCCTGCCTGCCTGCATGCTAGACCGAGTGCATGAACTTCGTGAAGTTGCTCCATGCCTACAACCATACCCACTTGCTGGCCTGTGGCACAGGGGCCTTCCACCCAATCTGTGCATTTGTGGAGGTGGGCCAGTGGCTGGAGGTAAGGCTGGAGCTGGTAAGGGAGGGAGGTAGGGAGGGTAAGGAAGGAGGAAGGGCCTGCATTAGTAACTTCCTGCTGCCTCCCAGGAGCCCATGCTCCGGCTGGACCCTCGAAGGTTGGAGGATGGCAAGGGCAAGAGTCCTTATGACCCCAGGCATCGGGCTGCCTCCGTGCTGGTGGGTGAGTCCAAAGGCTGGGACCCCAGGAGAGCTCCTGGAACCCGCACCGCCCCCGCCAGAGACTCTAGCATCTTGTAAAGTCCAAAGACCCTCCCTAGAGCGCCAGGGATCCCCCCATAGCCTCACTGATTCCCCAGGAGCCCCCAGAACTCCCCCAACCTACCATAGGAACCTTTGGCTTTGCTCAGCAGCCTTGCCATATCTACAGGGGAAGAGCTGTACTCGGGGGTAGCTGCGGACCTCATGGGCCGGGACTTCACCATCTTCCGCAGCCTCGGCCAGCGTCCAAGTCTTCGGACAGAGCCGCACGACTCCCGCTGGCTCAACGGTGAAAGGCTGGGGGTGGGGACTGTCGGGAGGGGGCCCTCATCTCCAACAGAGCAGGTGCTGAGTAAGGCACCTGCTTTCCAGATGGCTGTCCTGGGTCAAGCCCCGCACTGGGCACTGGGTCAGAGGGCAAGACAAGATAGGTGTGACCAAGGCCCTCTTTGCGTTCAGACCTCAGAACGAATGCACGATAAGATCAGTTCCCATGGCCAGGAGGTATAGGGAGAGAACAGAGAAGGGAAGAGGAGATGAGGTGGGAGTGGTGGCGGTGGGAGTGGGAGGGTTGGGGACAGGAAGCCACTCTGCAGAAAAGAGGAATGAGCTAATTCCCAGAACACAGCAGGATTTCGGGAAGAGCATTCCAGGCAGAGAGAATGATGAATGCAAAGGCCCCGGGGACAGGAACAAGCCAAGGAACAGACTCATGAAGGGAGCAATGATAAGGGGCCTGCCCTGTGAGGAAAGGGTAGGGCCAGAGGACCTTATTCTGAGTGAGGGGACCCAGCGGAGCATTTGAAGCAGGAGTCAGGGCATCTACTTCCCGCTAGAGAGGAAGAGTCATAAGTGAAGGCAAAACCCAGATACCCAGGATCGCTCCTTTCTTGGTGCACTGGCATGGAGAACTGCCAGGAGAAGGGTGAGAGGTCACTGGCCAAGGTCACCTGCCATGAGCCCAGGTAGCCACGGTCTCTGCTGCCCTCTCGTGGCTGCTTCTTGACTCGCAGGCCCTCTTCTTTTTGCTTCTGTCCTGGGGAGACCTTCAAACTTGCTTCTGGAGGTGGGGTGGTCAGCTGCTGTCCTGAGGGCTTCTGCTGGCTTAAAGAGAAGGGGAGGCAGGGCCAGGCAGGACCTCAGTGACCCCTCACCTCCTGCTGCGGCCAGAGCCCAAGTTTATCAAGGTCTTTTGGATCCCGGAGAGTGAGAACCCAGATGATGACAAGATCTACTTCTTCTTCCGTGAGTCGGCGGTGGAGGCCACACCGGCACTGGGACGCCTGTCTGTGTCCCGCGTTGGCCAGATCTGCAGGGTGAGGCCTTCCTGGGCCACATTCAGGGGTTCTGCCACAGCCCCTTTGCTTGTCAGGGCCTCACCCTCATCCCCTCCTACTGACCCCTGCAGAACGATGTGGGTGGCCAGCGCAGCCTGGTCAACAAGTGGACAACGTTCCTGAAGGCGCGGCTGGTGTGCTCGGTGCCCGGTGCCGAGGGTGATACGAACTTTGACCAGCTCCGTAAGTGGCAGGAGTGGAGGATGGGGTGGGGGGCAGTGAACGCAGGGGCACAGACCCTGGAGCCTGGCTCTGCACCCTCCCCCAACGTGGTCCCTTCCCTACAGAGGACGTGTTCCTGTTGTCCTCGCGAGATCGCTGGACCCCGCTGCTCTATGCTGTCTTCTCCACATCCAGGTGAGGTGTGGGAGGCAGTGGGCTGGGCGGCTGGGGCTCCACTGGAGCCCTTCGCTCCACTGACATCTTCACCTGCAGCAGCATCTTCCAGGGTTCTGCCGTGTGTGTGTACAGCATGAATGATGTACGCCGGGCCTTCCTGGGACCCTTTGCACACAAGGAAGGGCCCATGCACCAGTGGGTGTCCTACCAGGGACGTGTCCCCTACCCCCGACCTGGCATGGTGCGTAGCCCAGGGACTGCCTCCACAACCCAGTTAAACCTGCAGGGTGGAGGACTTGGCCTGGGGTCTTCTTGGTGAATGTGGTTTCTTCCTTTTTTTTTTTTAATGGTTGGGAAAACATCCTCTTCATCAGACAGGATTCCTCAGGGGAAGGTCATAATTCCCCCTCAGATTACCAGGGCAGGGCTTTGTCCAATACCCACCCCTTTGTGTACACACTCCAAGTTCTGGGCGGTGTCTTGTGGAGGGCTGCCCACTCGGCCTTCTTATCCACTTCCTGTCGTGCTTCCTGCCCACCTCCCAGTGCCCCAGCAAGACTTTTGGCACCTTCAGCTCCACCAAGGACTTTCCTGATGATGTCATCCAGTTTGCCCGGAACCACCCCCTCATGTACAATTCGGTCCTGCCCATCGGTGGGCGCCCTCTCTTCCAACAAGTGGGCGCTGGGTACACCTTCACCCAGATCACTGCAGATCGTGTCGCAGCTGCTGATGGATACTACGACGTCCTCTTCATTGGCACAGGTCAGGGTCCTGCCATGACCACCCACAAAACCCAGCGCAGGCTCTTTGGCCTATTAGTGGAATTTCCCTGCTTTCAGACCAATATCCATATGTTTCCTGGGGCTGTGTCCCCCATCTCCTTCTGGATGCTGCTCTGATTGCTCCAACCCGCATTCTTCACCTCTCCAGCCGTGCTGTGGGTGGAGGCATCAGAGGCAAGGAGACCCCTGGCCCTAGCTGTCAGAGGGCACAAGGAGTCACCCCCTCTTCTTATCCCTACAGATGCAGGCACAGTGCTGAAGGTGATCTCCGTCCCCAAGGGTGGCCGGCCGAATGCCGAGGGGCTGCTCCTGGAGGAATTACAGATGTTTGAGGTGAGGCCTAGCCCCCACTGCCTGGGGGACCCCCACCCCATGGAGCCATGATCCCAGAGCCCCCCTCCTCCTCAGGACTCAGCTGCTGTCACCAGCATGCAAATCTCCTCCAAGAGGGTAAGTGACTGGAGTGCTTGGGGGTGGAATGGACCCAGAGTGTTCCCAGGTGCCCCTACTCCCATTCTTTTGGTAATGATAAGCCCCAATTTCCGTTTCAAGGACAGGCTCTGCCTTCGGTAGACTCTGTGACTTGAGACCCCAGTGTTCCTTTTGTCAAATGGGGGGAAGGGATCCCTGACCTTTGGGAGGTTGGCACTGGGCCTCCCTCAGTCAGCCTGGAGCCCTTATTCCCCTAGCACCAACTGTACGTAGCCTCTCGCAGCGGGGTGGCCCAGATCCCGTTGCACCGCTGCGCTGCCCACGGCCGTGCCTGTGCCGAATGCTGCCTGGCACGTGACCCCTACTGTGCCTGGGATGGGGCCAAGTGCACTCGCTTCCAGCCCAGTGCCAAGAGGTGAGCAGGGTTAAGGACGTGCTGCCTGGAGGGATTCTTTATCCATCCCTGGCTAAAAGACGCACTCACGGAGGCTCTAATGTCCCCTGATCCCCAGGCGGTTCCGCCGGCAGGATGTAAGGAACGGCGACCCTAGCACACTGTGTTCCGGGGGTGAGTGTCTCAGCTGCTCTCATGCCTCAGCGCTTAAAGACTGCCCCACCCTGTCCTGCTTTGCCAGAATCTGATATTCCCTTTGCCCCCAGACTCATCCCACCCTGCGCTGCTGGAGCAGAAGGTGCTGGGTGTGGAGGGAGGTAGCGCCTTCCTGGAGTGTGAGCCCCGCTCGCTGCAGGCGCACGTGGAGTGGACCTTCCAGCGCGCGGGGGAGTCTCCCTACACTCAGGTGAGCCTCCCCCGACCCCCTCCCCAAACAGGCCCTGTTCCAACCCTAATGTCCAGAAAGTGCCAGCCCTGATTAATGAGGCTCTTGGCCCGCTCCGCACGTCTACATGCGATCCAGCCCCACCCAGTGAGTCTCAGCCCAATCAGACCCCTAACGCCCAATTTGGTCCCTGGCCCGTAACTCCGCATCCAGGTGAGGCCCCGTTCCTCTAACTAGGCTCCTGACATCCCCGCCCCATCGGAGAGAAGCCCCGCCCTCTCCCCGCCCGCCGAACTCTCCGACCCTCCCCCACGTGCAGATAAGCCCCGCCCCCCGCCTTTCCTTAAAATCCTCGCCTCCCTCTGATCCACCAGCAGGTGCCTGCGGAGGAGCGAGCGGAGCGCACGAGGAGGGGATTGCTGCTGCGCGGGCTGCGGCGTGGGGACTCCGGCGTGTACCTGTGTGCAGCGGTGGAACAGGGCTTTTCGCAGCCACTGCGTCGCCTGGCGCTGCACGTGCTGAGCGCAGCACAGGCTGAAAGACTGGCCCGGACCGAGGATACTGCGCCAGTCGCCCCGCCGGGCCCCAAGCTCTGGTACCGGGACTTTCTGCAGCTGGTGGAGCCCGGCGGCGGTGGTGCGAACTCCCTGCGAATGTGTCGCCCGCAGCCCGCGCCGCGCCCACAGGTCCCTGAGTCACGGAGAAAGGGCCGCAACCGGAGGACACACGCCCCAGAGCTGCGGGCTGAGCGGGGCCCGCGCAGCGCAGCGGACTGGTGACTTGGCCGTCCCCACGCTGGGGACTGGGGAGGAGGCGGCAGGAGGGAGAGGGGGAGCTCAGACCCTGGGAGACGGCTAGGGGCCCGGCGTTTCCTGATGGAGGGAAGACACCGACCGACAGGCCCTGGCCAAGGGGCAGCCATGCTGGCTTATTTATTAACAAGAAGATAACCCTTGAATGTAACCCCAAGAGGGGCGGCCTAGGCTGGGCACAGGGTCCGGCTGGTCAGGAGGCAGCAGAGAAGCAGGGTTCCCCGGGTACTTGGCTGGGAGTGGTGCCCGGAATGCCCACCCTGGGGGAAGGACCACCTCTTTGGGCAATGAGCAGAAAGCTGTGAACAGGCTGGGTGGGTGGGTGGGGCAGGCCGACTGTACTAATGCAATAAACACATTTTCAGCCAAAGCTGGAATGGCCCCAGCAGACAATCGCTGGTCTTAGTGTTACCGACCCAGGTTCTTGGACTCTTTAATCAATAGAAGTTGATAAGAGGCCAGATGAGAAATTCAGGCAAGGCTTCAAGGGCTCATGCTGCAGAACAAGGGAGTCAAAATAAGCCACAGGTGCCCGACTAGCAACAGGTGCTCTCGCTTGCATTGGGGGTGGGGAAGGAGGGCAGGAGGGGTGAGTTGGTTCCTTAAATGGGATGAGGGTAGGGTCAGATCCATGGTTCAGGCAGTAGGGGTGGCTTAGGTGGTCAGCCCACCCCCTTGTGGTGGTGTGGCAATTGGTTTTTTGGTCTGTTTTTTGGGGGGGTGTCATTTCTGTATCTTGTTTATAATTTGCCCCAACCGCAGGTGTATATAGTTGCTTTTAGTTGCTTACAGCAGGATTCCCCAGCCTCCAGGCCTAGGACTGACACTGGTCTGTGGCCTGTTAGGAACCAGACTGCACAGCAGGAAGTGAGCAGAGGGCAAGCCAGCGAGCAAAGCTTCTTCCTCTGCGTCTTACCATTGGTTGCATTACCAGCTGAAACCACCCCCATCCCTCCCATTTGGTCCCTGGAAAAACCTGTCTTCCACGAAACCAATCCCTGTTGCTCAAATGGTCAGGGGACCGCTGCCTTACAATCTCTTTGTAGTCCCTTGCTCCAGGAGATGTTTGTCCAGGTGAAGTACTACAGCAAAGAGTCCCATATCTGATTCCCCTCTAGGGGGTTCTACACCCTTTATTCTTAAGGGTTAAGGGGTTGAAGTTCTCTCCTCCTGAAACCGCAGATCCTAGCCTACCCTAGAGGTGTAGAAGTCCCTCGCTGACTGCTTTCGGGGACCTGGGTTCCCCTCAGCTGGAATCGGTTGAAATCCTTGAGCCATCATGAGCCTTACTTGAAAACTGTTGGGACCTAGAAGACACAAACTTAACCAAAGGGTTAAACAGACAAGGGCCAAAAAAGGAGAACAGTAAAAAGCCACTAGAGGAGGGGTCACCAACCTCCAGGATCTAATGCCTAGATGATCTGAGATGGAGCTGGTGTAATAATAGAAAAAAAGTTCACAATAAATGTAATGTGCTTGAGTCGACCTGAAACCATTCCCCAACTCCGTGCCCATTCAAAAATTACCTTCCAGGAAGCCAATACCTGGTGCCAGAAAGGTTGGGGACTGTTTCACTCAAGGGTCTAGAAAGGGAAGGAAGCAGGATAACTTTGAGAGGGCTTCCATAATTGCCGACCAGACAGCGAAGGCGACAGCGCCCCTGCCAAAACTGTGAAGCCGTTGCTGCTTGGGTGTCTATTTAACTTTTCTCTTTGCTGTTGCATTGATTTAGGTGCAGCAGGAAGTGTTAGTTACCCCACAAATTGGGCCTTGTTCTGTTCAGAAGGTAATCAAGGACTAGATGATTATCAAGAGGTAAATACGTTAACCCAAGTAACAAGAGAGGATTAAGTCCTGTTAAAACTTGCTCTTGTTTTATCACAGAATTAAGCTGTCTGGTGAGATTTTTCAGTGTGGCTTCTTGATAGGGAAAGCTACCCCATGGAGCTACCGGTCCTTTGGCCAGCCCTAGGAAGTGAACATTATTATTTATTTAGGTTTTCAGCGGCAGACACTTGGGATCTTTGATTTTCCTTGCAACATGTGTGATCTAGTTCCTGACTAGGGATGGAACCTGGGCCTCTGGCATTGGGAGTGCAAAATCTTGGCTCACTGGACCACCAGGGAAGTCCTTGAAGTAGACATGGTAAATGCAGTTATAGGCCATAGCTTGGACTTTCCCCGTGGCTCAACCGTAAAGAAAACTCCTGCCATACAGGAGACATTGATTCAGTACCTGGGTTGGGAAGATCTCGTGGGAAAGGAAATGGTGACCGTCTCTAGTATTCTTGCCTAGGAAATCCCATGGACAGAGGAGCCTGGTGGGCTACAGTCCATGGGGTTGCCAAAGAGTGGGACACCACTTAGCCGCTAAACAACAAAATAAAGCCTTGTGAATATCAAGTACCCAGAAGCACCAATTTTCAATTTGTTATAAGAAATGACCACAAGGTGGCAGCATTTCTCCCTGCCCAACTCTTGATTCCTTGGGCAACCAGAGCCTTAGGGGAAAAGTCCCATTCCTGGGTTGTAACTTAGAGTGGGATGTGCCAGAAACAACACCCAAGGGCTTGTGTCTTCTTATTTCTTCCACCTTATCCTTCCCCACCCCAGACAAATCCAGACCCCTGCAAACCTGCTACAGTGAGGGTGCTGAGGGTAGGTACTCTTGGTAGGGTGAGTCTAAGGCAGAAGGTTGGAGGTGGGAACCGCCCAACTAGGAGACCTGAAAACCAGGTGAATTTACAAAGCTTGTCCAGCCCTGGGACTTTCCTGGCAGTTCAGTGGTTAAGACTCACACTTCCAGGGCAAGGGGCCCGAGTTCCATCCGTGGTTGGAGAACTAAGATTTCTCATTCCATGTGGTGTGGCCAAGAAAATTGTTAAAAATAACTAAAAATGTCAAAAAAAAAAAAAAAAAAAGATCTTCTAGCTCAGAGAATCCACCATCCTTTGGGTACGCTAGGCTTGGCTTAGCTAGAGGAGGGTCTGACTGGATCTGGAGACTGTGATCTTAGCGGAGCAGGCACTGCGGGGCCAAGGGAGGTTCTCTGATGACACAGCCTCCCTTGCCGCCTTAGCTTTACCACCCTCCAGCCTGGAGACCAGGCCTGCTCAGGCTCCAGGGCTGCGACACAGGCCAAGGTGCCAGAAGCCTGAAAAAAAAATAGAGTAGGCATTTCTTTTCTTTCTGTTAAACTTGTATTTTGGCATATACTCTCTTGATCACGTAGTGTTGTTCAAGGTGTCCAGCGAAATGATCCAGTTATACAGACACAGGCATCCTTTGTGTGTGTGCGCTCAGTTGTGTCTGACTCTGTGACCCTGTGGGCTGTAGCCCACCAGGCTCCTCTGTCCATGGAATTTTCCAGGCAAGAATACTGGAGTGGGTTTCCTCCTCCAGGGGGAGTCCCAACCCAGGGATAGAACCCGGGTCCCTTGTGTCTCCTGCACTGGTAGGTGGATTCTTTACCACAAGTGCCCCCTGGGGAGCCCTGTATCTAGTCTTTACTACATTCTTTTCCCATGTACGTTCTGACAGTTGTAAGATAGTTGTAACTATACACAGTAGGTTCTCATTAATTATCTGCTTTATATAAGTGCGTCTGTGTTAAACACAACCTCCCTGCACAGCTTCCCCCTTTGTGACCCAGTTTCTTTTCAGTCTGTGAGTCTGTTTTGTTAGTTCATGATTATCAGTTTTAAAATTCCACTTATAAGAAAGATCACATGATATTTACAATATTTGTCTTTCTCTGTCTGACTTAGTGTAATCATCTCCTGGCCCATCTATGTTGTTACAAATGGCAGTATTTCATTCTATACCTATGGCTGAATATATATATGTGTGTGTTTATATATATATGGCATCGATATTAAGCTTTAACCTGTCAGTGGACAATTTGCTGATTCTGAGTCTAGGCTGCTGTAAATAGTGCTTCAGTGAACACTGGGGTACATGGTGTCTTTTTGAATTATGGATTTTGCGTAACATTGGCCCAGGCGTGGGAATGTCAGATCCTAGGCTTAGCTCTCTTGAAAGTTTTTTTCAGGCGTTCGGAGACTGTCGTTCATAGTGGCTGTTGCCAAGGTACATTCCCACTCACAGTGTAGGGAGGTTCCCTTTCCTCCAGGCTCCCTCCCATATTTATTGTTTGTTGGCTTTGGATAATGGCTATTCTCACGGGTGGGATTTGATTTCTCGTCATTTTGATTGGCTTTCCCGTAATTGGGCTACTGACCATCCTGTCCTGTGGTGGTTTTGTTTTGTTTTTTCTCCTTAAAGGTTGTAAGGAAAATGTAGCTGGTGCAGTTGAGTTCTTGAAAGTCACTTGTGTTTGGATTTGGTTTCTGCATTTTATTTCTGCGGTACCCGCCCAGGACATTTCCTGAGGGCAGCTGTCATCAAGTGCTCCCAAAACCTTGTAAATTGGAGGTGCCAGTGAGGACCACTTGTCACATTGTAATAAACAGAAATGTCACTTTTTCACACCCACCTCTGGTTCCTTGGGCAACCAGCGCCTTAGGACAAGTTGGCTTCCCGGGGTGTGAATTTGAGTGTAATGTGGCTGAGCAAACACCCAAGGGCTTGTGTCTAATTATTTCTCCCCCTAAAGCTCCCCCCACTCTTTGCCTCCAGAATAATTTCAACCTGGGACCCAGCACGCTGCTGAGGTGCCTAGGAGGCTGCACCTTCAGGAGGGAGGCTTGAGCTGGGGACCCGAGCACCAGGGGCCATGGAGGAGGCGGGGTGACTTTACCAAAGTCCTCAAGGCCGGAGGGTCGGGCCACCGTCCTTTGGGTGCACTAAGGTTGCTTTAGCTGCAGGAGAGCCAACCTGCACTGGGGGACCCTGGACCCAGCCACTGCAGGTTTAAGAGGGGGCTCAATTAAGGGCGCCCTCCCTGGCTATCTCAAACCCACCAGCCGTTGACAAAGTCTGCTCAGGCCCCAGGGATGTGATTAAACAGCCCAAATCATGGAGGCTGCAAGGAAGGAACTAGACATTGCTCTTCTTGATTTTCGTTTCATACAGACGATTTGCTGGAGTATAGTCGATTTGCAACGTTCTGTTTTGTCAGGGTGCAGCCACCTGATTCATTTACTACATACACAGACAGAATATCTATTCTGCTGGGGGTTCTTTTGCCATAGAAATTACTGCAGAAGGACGAGCCAAGTTCCCTGTGCTGAATATCTAGCTTGTGGATTATCTATTACCGATACATATTTCTCCATATATGTTAATCCTGACCTGCTAATTCATCCCAGGCCCTAACCTTTGTGTGTGTGTGTAACCCCATATTTGTGTTTGAATTCTGAGAGTGTCCTTTTGTTTTGTAAGTTAGTTTCTTTGTATATCTTTATACATTTTGCCTAAGAAGGACATCATATGCGATTGTCTCCTCTGTCACTTAGTGTGTGATCCTCCAAGGTACATCCATGTGGCATAATTTCATTTGGCTTTTCATGGCTGAGTAATAGTCCATTGCATATATTTACCACATCATCTTTAATCTTTAACCTGTTGGTGGCTATTTTGCTGGTTCTGTCTTTGCTATTGCAAGCAGCGCTGCAGTGGAGGTTGGGGTGCATGTATCTTTTTGAATTATGGTTTCTCTGGGTAGAAGCCCAGGGGTGGAGATATCAGATCTTAGGCTTAGCTCTCTTGACAGTTTTTTTGAGGCATTCGGAGATTGTCGTTTGGAGAGGCTGTTGCCGATATGCATTCCCACCTTCCTACATGTAGGGGGATTCCCTTTCCTCCAGGCACAGTCCCACATTTATTGTTTACAGACTTGTGAGGATGGCCATTCTGACTGGCAGGGTTTGATGTCTCCTTGTTTTCATTGGCATTCCTATAATAATTAGGGATGCCGTGCATCTTGTCCTGTGGTTGTTGGTTTTTTTTCCCCCCCTTCAAGGCTGTAGGGAAAATTGACCTGTGGCAACTGACTTCTTGAAAGTTGGTTGTGTGTGGAATTTGTTTCTGCAATACCCGTCCCAGGACATTGCCTGAGGGCAGGTGTCATTAGTAGCCGCCCAGGCCTTGTGAATTTGAGGCTCCAGGAAGCAGTAGTGATCCAGTTGTAGTTACAGAAAATGTCCACAAGATGGCAGCACTTTCTCATGCCCACCTGTGGTTCCTCAGGCAACCAGCCTTAGGGAAAGTTGGCTTGCCGGGCTGTGAATTGGAGTGGAATGTGCCTGAGCAAACACCCAAGGGTTTGTGTCTCATTACTTTCCCCTAAAGCCTCATACCCCTTCCCCTCCAGACCAATCCCAACCGGGACCACAGCATCACGTTGAAGGAGGCTTGAGTGGGGAACTCCAGCACCAGGAGACGCGGAGATGAGGTTACTTTACCAGGGTCCTAAAGGCCACAGGGACCAGCCACCATTGTCTGGGTACACTGGGGACTCTGGTTAGGGCTAGAGCAAACCAGACACCCTAGGTCTAAGAGGGGCCTCAACTAAGAGCACCCTACTTAGCTGTCTTGACCCCAGCATGAATTCAGGCCTGCTCAGGCTCCAGGGACGCGATAGCAGCTCGAGATGGGGAGGTGGGAGGGGAGACTCTAGGCATTGCTTTTCTTTATTTTCATTTCATGCCGATGGTATGTTGGAGTATAGTTGATTTGTAATGTTGTACTTGTTTCAGGGCACAGCTGCCTGATTCAGCTATGACATTGTCAGCACAGCATATCTGTTCATAAGAGGCTTCTTCTGAAATAGCTGTTGTTGCAGAAGGTCGAGCAAAGTTCCATGTGGGGAACATCAGGTCTTTGAGGACTGTCTATTGGAGATTCAGATTTGTGTGTACAGGGAAGGAAGGAAGAAAGGAAGATAATTCATGAATTATCCACTACAGATATGGATTTCTGTGTGTATATATATTACTCCTGATCTAATTTGTCACTGGCCCGTCACTTTTTCCCTTTGGAACACTTTGCGTAGGAATCCTCACTGTCTCTCTTTGTGTTGAAAATTAGTTCCTTTGTATGTCTTTTAAAATTTTGCCTAAAAGGGACATGATATGCTATTTTATTCCTCTGAGTGACTTCACTTGGTGTATAAACATTCAAGGTCCATCACTGAGGATCCAGGGGCATCATTTCAGTGCTGGTGTTTTGTGCCCATTGTATAAATGTGCCACACCTTTAAGCTCTAAGGTGACCCAGGACATTTTACTGCTCTGGGTCTAAGTTATTACAGGTAGTGTGTTCTGAACCTTGGGGTATATGTATGCTTCTGAATGATGGTTTTCTTGGGATGTAGACTCGGGGTGGGGGGCATGTCAGATCCTAAGCTTAGCCTCTCTCGAAAGTTTTTTTTTTCTGGCAGTGAAGGCTGTCCTTCATAGTGGCTATGGACAATGGGCCTTCCAACCAGCAGCGTGGAGGGCTCCCTTTCTCCAGGTTCTCTCTTGCATTCATTGTTTGTAGATGCGTGAGAATGGCCATTCCTGACTAGTAAGATTAGACTTTTCCAGTGAGTTTTCATTAGCAATGCTACTCTAATCAGGTGCACTGAGCTGCTGCTTCTGTGGTGCTGGATTGTGTGTGTGTGTGTGTTTCCCTCCTTAAAAATCTTTGAGAGAAAAACACATGTTGTAATTGGCTTCCTTAAAGTCAATTGTTTTTGGAATGTATTTTGGCAATAACTGCTCCAGGACATTTACTAAGGGAAGCTGTCGGTAAAAGCCCTCCTAGCCTTGTGAATTAGAGGTGCCAGTAAGGAGCAGTGGTCAAAAACTGTAGTTATAGGCAATGTCCACAAGTCAGTAGCATGTCTCATACCCACCTCAGGTAACCAGTTGTTGCTGTTAAGTCTCTCAGTCCTTTTGGACACTTTACAACCCCGTGGACTGCAGCATGCCAGGCTTCCCTGTCTTTCACCATCTCCTGGAGCTTGCTCAAACTCACGTCCATCGAGTCGGTGGTGCCATCCAACCATCTCGACCTCTGTGGTCCCCTTCTCCCCCTGCCTTCCATCTTTCCCAGCATCAGGGTCTTTTCCAATGAGTTGGCTCTTCGCATCAGGTGGCCAAAGTATTGGAGCTTCAGTATCTGTCTTTCCAATGAATATTTAGGGTTGATTTTCTTTAGGATTGATTGGTTTGAGCTCCTTGCAGTCCAAGGGACTCTCAAGAGTCTTCTCCAACACCACAGTTCAAAAGCATCAGTTCTTTGGTGCTCAGCCTTCTTTACGGTCCAACTCTCACATCCATATATGAATACTGGAAAAACCATAGCTTTGACTATATAGAACTTTGTTGGCAAAATGATGTCTCTTCTTTTCAACACAATGGCAAGATTTGTCATAGTTTTTCTTCCAAGGAGCAAGCATGTTTTAATTTCACGGCTGAACTCACCATCTGCAGTGATTTGGGCTCAGGAAAATAAACTCTCTTACTGTTTCCATTGTTTCCCCTATGTATTTGCCATGAAGTGATGGGAGCAAATGCCCTGATCTTAATTTTTTGAATGTTGGGTTTTAAGCCAGCTTTTCCACTCTCCTTTCACCTTCATCCAGAGGCTCTTTAGTTTCTCTTTGCTTTCTGCCGTAAGGGTGGTGTCATCTGCATATCTGAGGTTATTGATATTTCTTTCTGGAATCTTGATTCCAGCATGTGCTTCTTCCAGCCCAGCATTTCTGATGATGTACTCTGCATATAAGTTAAACAGGTAGGGTGACAATATACAGCCTTGATATAGTCCTTTCCCAATTAGGAACCAGTCTGTTGTTCCATGTCCAGTTCTAACTGCTACCTCTTGACCTGCATACAGGCTTCCCAGGAGGCAGGTAAAGTGGTCTGGTATTCCCCTCTCTTTAAGAATTTCCCACAGTTTGTTGTGATTCACACAAAGGGTTTAGCATAGTCAATGAAGCATAAGTAGATGTTTTTCTGGAACTCTCTTGCTTTTTCTATCATCCAAAGAATGTTGGCAATTTGATCTCTGGTTCCTCTCCTTTCCTAAATCCAGCTTATACACCTGGAAGTTCTCAGTTTACATACTGTTGAAGCCTGGCTTGGAGGATTTTGAGCATGATCTTGAGAGCAAGTGAAATGAGTGCAGTTGTGCAGCAGTTTGAACATTCTTTGGCATTCCCCTTCTTGCGGATTGGAATGAATAGGGAAAGTCGGCTTGCTGGGCTGTGAATAAGAGAATCGTGCCCGAGTACCCATCGAAGGGCACATTCTCACTACTTCTTTCCCCTAAATTCACACATGCACATCTCTGAAGCAATCCAATGGGGCCTGCAGTACCCTGCTGAAGGTGCTTAGAAGTTCACATTCAGGAGGGAGGTTTGAGCAGGGAAACGCAGCACCAGAAGAAACGGAGGCTGGGTGACTCTTTGGCCCAAGACCCCCAAAGGCCCTGGATGCCTTGATCGCACTCGGGGCTCTGGTCCCAGGCAGAGCAGAGTAGAGGTTTCAGATGGGGCTCAGGACAGGGGACCCTACCTGGCTGTGTCGACCTTACCCCAGGGAAGACATGGGTCCAATGTCTGATCAGGCTGCAGGGATGCGATCTCGCTCCAAGCTCAGAGGCTTTGAAGGGAAAGAGTGCTCATTGCTCTTTCTCCCTTTCTGGAATGTCACGCCAGTAGTCTCTTGGAGTATAGTCCTTTAGCAAGCTGTGTTGTCAGTGTTCAGCCGACTGTTTCCGGTATTAGGCATATGTGGAGTGTGTCTATTCTCTGTTGACTGCCATTCCCATAGACCTTATTGCAGAAGATAGAGGAATGTGGTTCCCATCAGGCCCCTGTGGTTTTTCTGTCTCAGATACAGTTTTCTTCCTATGAAACAGGAAGGAGGGCACATATCCTTGTAGATTATCTTACAGATATTACCGATTTCTTTATATAGGGCAGAGGTCCAGAATTCTGTGTATGTGTGGATGGAGGCGGGAAGGAGATAATCCTGGTGGATTATTTTTACAGATATAGATTTCTGTGTCTCTCTGAGGCCCGAAGTCCTGATGAATTCATCCCAGCACTTCAGTTTTTGTGTTTTTTTTAAGCCTTTGTGGGTGTTTCAATTCTAAGAGTCTCTCTTTCGGTTGTAAATTTCTTCCTTTGAATCTTTCTTCCTTTTTTTTTTAGAAAGGATATCCCATGCTGTTGTCTCCCTCTGTCTGGCGAGCTTCCCCTGGCCTGTGATCCATCCAGGTCCATCGCTGTAGCTCACAGCAGCATCATTTCATAATAATTCCCATGGTGGTCCTTTATTGCTCTGTACCAGTCCATCGTATACGTGGACCTCAACTGGTGAAAACTTATAATCGATCAGTGAAGATTTTGGTTGCTCTGTGTCTTGGCTTGCGTAGGTCCTCTTGCAGTGATCCATGGAGTCCATGGGCCTTTTGGAACAATGCTTTTGTCCGCATATATGCCCAGATGTGACAGGCGTAGCCTGTCCTGCAGATCCCAGGCGTAGCCTTTCGTACTGATTTAGTCTGGCATTTGGCGCCTGTCCCTTACACTGGTTCTTGCCAGTATACATTGTTGCAAATTGTATTGGGAGATTCCAGTTCCACCGGGGTATTTTCCCCACATATGGTCGGCAGCTGTATGGGGATGGCCATTCTGAGTGCTGGGGTTTGTCGGCACTGTTTTGAGTGGCATGCCTGTCATAGTTAGGGATGCTGAGTGTCCTCTCTTAGGGTGCAGATTTGTGGATATTTTTCTTTTGTCTCTTCAAAGATTGTGAGGCTAAGTGACCTGTGCTCCTTGGCCTCTTGAAAGTCCCTTGTGTTGGGAATTTGTCCCTTCAAAACCTGCCCCAGGACATTTCGTGAGGGCAGCTGTGTCCAAGAGGCCCCCGGCCTTGTGAATTCGACATGCAAGGAAGGCGTGGTGGTCACGTTGTAGTTACAGGAAGTGGCC
Organism: Oryx dammah; assembly: GCF_014754425.2. NCBI lineage: Eukaryota > Metazoa > Chordata > Mammalia > Artiodactyla > Bovidae > Oryx > Oryx dammah. The sequence goes on from NW_024070193.1 coordinate 10,432,552, forward strand.
ACAAGATGGCAGCACTTTCACATACCCACCTGTGGTTCCTCAGGCAAACGGAGTCAGGGCAAGTCGGCTTGAAGGGTTGTCTCACTGCTGCTTTCCCCTAACGCCTCACAGCCCCTTCCTTCTGGACCAGTCCAAACCAAGGCCGCAGAACCTTTCTGAAGGTACTTCCCTGATAACTGAGCTGGTAAAGAATCCGCCTGCAATGCAGGAGACATGGGTTCGATCCCTGGGTTGGGAAGATCCCCTGGAGAAAGGCAAGGCTATCCACTCCAGTATTCTTGGGCTTCCCTTGTGGCTCAGCTGGTGAAGAATCTGCGTGCAATGTGGAAGACCTGGGTTTCATCCCTGAGTTGGGAAGATCCCCTGCAGAACGGAAAGGCTACCCACTCCAGTATTCTGGCCTGGAGAATTCCATGGACTGTATAGTCCATGGGGTCACAGAGTCCGACACGACTGAGCGGCTTTCACTTTCACTTAGAAGCCCAGGAAGGAGGTTTGCGGCGGGAACCCCAGCACCAAGAGACGTGGAGGCTGGGTGACTCTTCTGCTGATGGAACCCAAAGACCCTGGATGCCTTGGTCTTCCTCGGGACTGTAGTCCCAGGCAGAGACAAGCAGAGAGGTTTCAGATGGGGCGCAGGACAGATGGTGCTCCTGCCCTCGAGACAGGGCACCCTACCTGGCTGTGTCGACCTTACCCCAGGGAAGACATGGGTCCAATGTCTGATCAGGCTGCAGGGATGCGATCTCGCTCCAAGCTCAGAGGCTTTGAGGGGAAAGAGTGCTCATTGCTCTTTCTCCCTTTCTGGAATGTCACGCCAGTAGTCTCTTGGAGTATAGTCCTTTAGCAAGCTGTGTTGTCAGTGTTCAGCCGACTGCTTCCGGTATTAGGCATATGTGGAGTGTGTCTATTCTCTGTTGACTGCCACTCCCATAGACCTTATTGCAGAAGATAGAGGAATGTGGTTCCCATCAGGCCCCTGTGGTTTTTCTGTCTCAGATACAGTTTTCTTCATACCTGAACAAGGAAGGAAGAAGGAAATTGTTTGGACCATTCATTACAGATAGAGATTTCTGTGTATAGGGTTTAGGTCCAGAGTTCTATGTGTGGTTGGAGGCAGCATGGAGATAATCCTGTGGATTATTTTTTACAGACCCACATTTCTGTCTCTTTTTGTCCAAACCTGTGGAATTCATCCTCAGTGCTTTTTCTTCTTTTGGAACCCTTTTTGTGTCTTTCAATTCTAAGCGTCTCTTATGGATCCTAAGTTTCTTCCTTTGCATCTTTTTTCCTTTGCTTTAGAAAGGACATTTTATGCTATTGTCTCCCGCTGTCTAGCTTGCCCTCCGTTTATTATCTGTTCAGGCCCATCCTTGTGGCTACCAGTGACATCGCTTCATAATGTCAGTGCCGATGTTTTTGGCTGAGAAACAGTCTGTCACATATATAGCCTGGCCCTCCTCTTGTCCTCCCCGGGGATGGTGTGGTGGTCCTTGTGAGCTGGCCCTTTAAGTGGGACGAACATAGGGTCAGCTCCATGGTCTAGGTGGTACTGGTCTGCCCACACTCTTGTGGTGGGCTCGGTGATCGTGAGTGGTGCCCTGCTTTTCTCCCACACCTCAGATTATGACAGTAGAGTTTTTGGTCTTTTTGTATCTTTTATGTCTTGTCTTCCCCAAGTGAGCAGGCCTGCGCTTATTTTTAGTCCTTTATTGTTTCTTTGTATTCTGTTGCTTTAGAAGAGGTTTGTTCTCACTTGTTCTTGCCCTGTGGCCTGGGACCACTTCCTAGAAGTGTCGACATCTGTTTCTTTTAAGCAGACTGTGGTGTGGATTAAAGGTGAGTCCACGTGACCAAGTGGACTCTGTAGGGCCTGAGCAGATATTGACACGCACAGTACATTTGGCCTTTGAACAGCACCAGTTTGAACTGTATGGAATCCATTTAGATGTGGGTTTGTTTTTTTTTCCCCAATAAACAGTATGATAGGATCCCGTTTGTGGAATGTGCAGATTCAGACCATGGACCCGGGGGTCAGGGGTGGGTGGACTGTAAACTTATACATGGATTTTCCAGTGCACAGCCTTGGAGTCTGTACCTCCAGTCATTCAAGTGTCAGCTATATATTCTGAATGATACAATTCCTGGGCTAAATGCTATGGAAAAAATAAAATTGGGAAAATGTGGAAAAATACGTGAGCAGAAATACCCTCACTGAGGGGGGTGATACTCGAGCTACATGAGGAGCCAGTCAATGAGGGTATCTAAGGAAGAGCACTCCAAGTGGGGAACAGGTCGAGCCAAGGTCCTGCCGTGGGAACAAGCTCCAGTTTGAGGAGTATCAAGGCGGCCAGTGTGACAGAGCGGAGTGATGGGAGTTGGGGTGTTTAGAAAGTAGAGCCTACTGCCTGGCTTTGTCTCACTTGGGAAGGAGGGGTGCAGGGCTCCACAAGGGAGGGTTGCAAGCTGGAGCACTCGCTCTCCTTAAGGGCCAGAGGTGATGGGCATCCTCTCATGATCTTGTGTGATCTGGATGCCCTTGTGGAGAGAGGAAGATCAAAACTTTGCATTGGGCTGAGTGCTTCGGCCGTGGTATTTTCCATTCTTGTGGGCACTGTGCCAGGTGGAAACCATCATTACTCCTGTTTTACAGATGAGAAAACAGGTCTGAAAGGGGGCACTCCTATACCCAAAGCTGTAAACTTAGTAACTGTAAATGAAGTAATGACCTTCGACCGACCAGCAGGGGTACTTGTGTGTATTTGGGGGGCGTCTCTGTCCCTTTAGGGGGCCTCTCGGAGTCCTCAGGGCACTGGGCTCCAGTAGTCCCTCAGCCCTGTGATACCAGCAGGTTGCACAGCGGTGGGTGCTTGTCCCACATCTGCCAGGAGAAGAGGTCTCCAGAGGCGGAGGGTGGAGAGGCGGAGGGACATCGCTGGAGCTGAGGCTGAGGAGGTCTGTCTGGACGGACACCGGGGCCCTGCAGACGTCAATGGCAGGGCTCCCAGGGCCGTGCACTGCTGGAGGTGTGCTCTGGCCTGGGCCCCATCACCAGGTGGGCAGTCTAGCCTGGCCTTGTAGGTCACTCCGCTCCCTCCCATGGCTGGGAGATGCCCCCTCTAAATATAGCCCCATGTGCTGAGCTCACGTCTATTTTCAGCCAAGGTTGGGAGGTGGCCAGGCCTTCGCCAGGCTCTCAGTGGAGCCACCGCTGCCTCTCTCTGGTCCTGGTGCTGGGCACCCTCATCGGCCCCCCACCTGCCATGTCAGAGGAGACCCAGGAAGGTAGGAAATGATCGCTGGGCGGGGAACGGGTGAGGCCCCAGTACTTGTGACCCTGTGGACCGTGGAGAAACCTGGCTCCGGGCCCACTGACCTCACTTCCTTGAGGCGTCATCAGGCCCCGTGTCCCCTACACGTGGAGGAAGGGCCTTCCCTGCTGGAAACGGCTCCTCACCTTATACCTGTCCCCTCTGCGAAGGATATCGGGAGGAATTAGGGGCAGCTCCCCAGCTGGGGCGGGTCACCTCTAGGCCCAAGTGGGTGTGGGTGGGCAGGCTGGTCAGGGAAGGTCTGCCCTCAGGGAGGACACAGGATTAGGCGTGGCGGTGGTCTTGGGAAGCATTTGGCACCTGGCCCAGGGACGGAGCGATTGGCTTCTGGCCTCCATGTGGGCCCGTGTGGCCCCAACTGGCTAACGGTTGGGGTTCCTTGGCCTGGCCAGACTGACTTCTAGTTATAGACTTTGGTGGCCAGTCTCCTAATTGCCCCACTTCAGGCAGGAGGTACGGAGGCTCAGAGGGGAGCATAGGGACCCAGGCAACTTCCCATACGATGCTGGCCAGCACGTGGACCAGCTGGTCAACTCCCCCACCCCACCCCCAGTTTCAGCATTTCACACTGAATGGGAGGGGCCTGGCCCTGGGTGTGGGACTGTGCCCTTCCTTTTGAGGTCTTAAGGATGACATTTACTGTGTGTTTTTCATGGTCATAAACAATCTAAGCTCAACTTTTAGTGTGGAAAAAGCACAGCCAAGTGCACAGAAGGCATTTAATATGACCCCAACCCACCACCACCCAGACAGCATCAGTTTTTGTTCTACATATTCTGAGCATGTCAGAGGCCAGTTTGAAGCAGATGTGAAAGTTGAGGTGGTATTCTAAAAGTCAGAGACCCAGAGAGTCCCATCACCCCTGGCTCTATCTGGAGGTGTTCTCCCAAATTTGTTATCTAGCTTTCAGCTGGGCTCCTAGAGGTTTTTTATATTCACTTATTTATTTTTTGGCCGACTTCTCTAGTCACGGTGAGCGGGGGCTGCTCTGTAGTGCGCGGGCTTCTCACTGCAGCAACTGCCCTTGTCGAGCAGCAAAGGCTCTGGGCACTGGGGCTTCAGTACTTGCAGGACGTCTCGGTAGTTGTGGCTTAGTTGCCCTGCAGCACATGAGGTCTTCCTGGACCAGGGATTGAACCCGTGTCTCGCCCTGGCAGGTGGACTCTTATCCACTGCGCCACCAGGGAAGTCCTGGAGATCTCAGGGGGCCAAAATTTAAAGAGAATGAGGGAGAAAGAACCACCATCTCCTAACTTAGCAAATATGTATGTGAACACTTATATATATAAAATTTTTTTTTCAGTGGAGATGCCTAACGGTGGCGATGTCATACTCTTTTAGGTGCTCTGGATAACTATCCCTGGGGACAACCTGATGATAGCTAGTTCTATTTCTGGGAATCCATGCTTAGTAACTACGGGGAAATTGGGGGGAAACCTTTGTATGCATTCTTTTCTAGGAGTTATTGAATTCAGGCAGCCTGGAAGGGGAGACCTCACAGGCAAGGGCAGCAGTCGGATAGCAAAGGCGGTCTCCTTGTGATAGTGAGAAGAGAGTCCCCAGAATCGAGCAGCATCAGGCTGAACAGGTTACAGGAGGCAGAGCAGAGGCCACGAGGGAATGGCACCACGCTGGCTGCTTCTGTTGGGGAGGAACAAGGTGCCAGGCACAGGGTGTGTGGGGAAAGCTGACCGCAGAGGCTGCAGCAGTGAGTGCCGTGGGCCCTGGGTTTATTCCTCCAGTGCTCTGCAATGAGCAGGCAGAGGAACGCCTCGAAGTCCCTGCGCTGCCTGAGAGGGAACAAAGCTAAGTCAACTGTACTTGCTGCTCCTGTGGCTGAAACAGGCCCACGTGGTTCTCGGGTCATCTTGGCTGCAAATCACAGGTCATTCTTGAGTTGGTTTTAGGTGATTAGGAGTCCGAAGGCCCCTTCTACCCCTGCTGCCGCCGGACACCCTCTGGAAGGGGGCGGTGGGAGGGGCCTGACCCGCTGGCTCAACCAGCCCCACGCTGCCCCGGCAGACACCGCGGAACTGATGAGGAGCCAGGCGCCACTGGCTCCCAACCACGCGCAGGAGGTGCGCCTCCACCGAGTGCAGTCCATCAGCGACCTACACAACGGCGGTGAGAGGGGCGGGGGGGGTGGGACGGCAGGTCTGGGCGAAGGGAGCGGGGAGGAACACGGGCGCCCCTGCCTACCCTCCTGATGCCCCGTTTGCCCTGCAGGTCCGCTGTGCCCCTACCTGGCCGAGGAGGGGCAGCCGTGGGGCGAGCTGCTAGGCGTCCTGCCGCCCTCACTGTGCGCCCAGGCCGACTGTGGCCCAGTGCACAGCCGCGGGGCCTTCCTGCTGCTGCTGGCGCTGCTGGCGCTCACCTGCCTGGCGCTGGCCGTGCTGGCCGTCTACCTGAGTGGTAGGGAGGGCGCCGGGAGCCAGCGGGAGGGGGAGACCGCGGCAGTGCGGGGCTGGAAGGGCAGGGTGTTGCGGGGGTGGCGTGCGGTCTGATAATCTGCTCGCGCCGCAGTGCTGCAGAGCGAGTCCCTCCGCGTGCTGGCACACATGCTGCGAACCCAGGAGGAGGTGCTGCTCAAACTCCGGCTCGCCAGCCTCAGCCAGCTGCGGAGGCTCAACTCCAGCGAGGCCCGAGCGCCCAGCTGAGATGCCACTCGGACCCGGGGCCTGGGAATATGTGCCGGGGAATAAAGTGGCCGTTGGCAGCTTTCTCCTCTCCCACTGCTGCTCCTTACGATTTCCTGGCTGCGGTTTTGGTATAAGACCTGATCTGACCCCACAGCTGCCTGCCTCTCTCGCCTTCTCAGGCCAGGCCAGGCCTTCTGGGGTCGAGACTCCGCCTGGTGTGGCCCAAGATCAGAGGAAGCCACACCAGCCTCCTGGCTCCTCTTGGTGCCTGGCAGCACCCACTGGCCTCCTCCAGATGGTGGGTCCAGAAGCCTAAAAAGAGCCAGTCACCCAAACTCTGCCAGGCCTCCCAATGCGGGGTCTAGTCTCTGCTCCCAAAAGGCAGGCTGGGCTCTGAGGAGAAGGGAGGAGGGCCATGGCGGGGAGACTTTTGGAGGGCACAGGCAAGCAGATGCACACGGGGAGGCCCAGCGGCGCCCAAGCCTGGGTGGCAGGGGAGGGCAGAAGAAACGGCCATGGCAGGCTGCGCGTTCTGTTTAATTATCTCTAATAATCTTTAAAAACCAGCACAAAAATCCACTCCAGGTCGCATCACCTCCCCACTGTGGTGCAGTGGCATTTGTCTAGACACCCCCTCCCCTCCCACACACACAGGAAGTGACTCATCCCAGGGGCACAAGGCCTGAGGAAGGCACGGCCTTCTCCCTGCCCCGTGGCCCTGAGACAGGGAAGAGGCTGCGTGCAGGGGGTCCCAAGTGACGACCAGCCAGCCCAGCCCCGTATCTCTCTTTGGTTTTGTCATTAGAAAAATAAAAGCGACAAGTCCTGGCAGGGACCAGGTGTTGCACAGTCTTCTGTTAAAAAAGCAGGCGAGGACGCGGACTGCCTGCTCACAGGATGTCCGCCCGCTTGTCCCGCACGCGGCTGCGCGCCTTGGTCCTGGCTCTGAAGGCCGCCGCGTTGTACAGGTGCTGGGGGGGGGGGTGGGGGGGGGAGAGTGAGGGCCGCGTGAGCGGGGCAGGCGGTGGCCCCGGCCCCTCCTCCAGCCCCCGCGAGCTCGCCAGGCCAAAGCAGTGGAGGGGGAGAGAAAGGGTGCGAACCTTCTCGAAACGGGAGATCTTGCAGGCCTTCAGGGCGGCGGCATCCAGCACCAGCACCGGCCCCAGGCCGAAGATGTCCCGGAGCAGCTCGTTGTTCTGGGGGCCGAGAAGGCCGTGAGCTCGGGTCCACGTGGCACCACCCCGAGGGTGCCCCCTCCCCGTCTGCCCGCCCACCTGGAGGTGGTGGTGCATCCCGGAACCCAGCGCATCCTTGAAGGCGGCGTAGACCCGGCGCCGAGCCCAGCTGTCCACGTAGAGCACCTCGAGGCCGAAGCGGATGGTCTCCTCCTCACACTCGCCGCCCTGCAGGTGAGAGGGGCCAGGACTGGGCTTGGCAGCTGTACCCGGGGTCGGGGGGTTGCACCCGCGCGGGGCCGGGCCCCTCTGCGCACGCACCTCGACGAAGTGCAGCACCGCCCGGAAGGTGGAGCGCTGGCGCCGGCGGTCGGCCTTGGCCCGGTACTTGTTGCTGTCGGTGGCCAGAGTGCGCAGCTCGCCGCAGAGGGCCTCAGTGTCCTCGTAAGCAAAGTCCTCCTGCAGCGGAGCCGGGGAGGACACAGGGGCCGGGCCTGAGCGCTGCTGGCTATGAGCCCGGTGGGGTCGCCCCAACCTTGCCTTTCCCCAAGGGAGCCGTGTTCTTTGCCTGACCCCTGATCCCTCTTCCTTGGCCCGTGCCTGTGCCAGACACCCCAGCCAGGGGGCCCCTTAGAGCGCCAGGGGGCCCCTTAGAGCACCCGGCATCTGCGTCTGTGGGGGCTGCGTTCCCTCTGTAGTGACCTCAGGCTGCCTTGTTCTCTGGGGCGGCCCCTGCACCCCGCCCCAGACAGGCAGGAGGCGTCGGCAGGCACCCTCCCAAGTACGCCCCGGGCGCTCACACCTCAAGGTCCCGGGCGAGCTCAAAGAGCAAGGCGATGGTCTCGCCGGCAGCCATCCGCAGGTTCACACTCTCACTGGACAAGAGCTGGGGCAGCCGGGGCAGCTGCCTGGGGAAGGGGCAGGCTGAGCCATGTGTGCGGGTCGGGGGGCCTCTTCACCCTGGCCCTCCCGCTCCCGGGGCGGGGGCGCAGCGCCCCTACCTGTCCAGGATGGGGCCGATGTGCGTGCTGGGGCAGATGGTGAGGAGCAGCGCCCAGGCCTGCAGGGCAGCGCAGAGCAGGCCCTGCAGGCTGGCAGGGACCACCGGGCTGGAGTCCCGCCCGCTGCAGGACCGGCTGAAAACACCTTCCAAGCAGGTGAGGCAGGAGACCAGGTCCTGGGGGCAAGGGCAGGCGCACAAGGAGGCAGGGGAGGGTCTCAGGGGCAGAGCCGGAGCCTGGGGGGCTCTCCCGCCGGGGCCTCTGGGTCACTCACCTCGATGTCCGCGGCAGCCACGTAGCAGCCCAAGCCGAGAGCAGACGCGCACTGTTGGGAGGAGGGTAAAGCCTGGTCATGGTCAGAGGCAGGCCCAGGCTCCTTGCCACGGCAGGGGCTCACCCTCAGAGTAGGCGGGGAGCCTGGAGGCAGGGGGGTGATGAGGTGAAGGTGGGCTGGCCCGGGCCGAGGACACTCACGTGGAGCCGGGCGGCAGGGCTGGCTGCGCTGTCGCTGAGCACAGAGACAAGCAGTGGCTGCAGGCTGTGGAAGAACTCCTCGCCCTTGGGGCCAGGGCCCAGCTGCACGCACAGCAGGCCCAGCACGGCCGCGGCCAGGGCCTGCTCCTCGCCCTTGCCTGCGGGAAGGCCTGCGGTCAGTCTAGGCAGCGAGGGCCAGCACCCAGCCGGTTCAGGGCCGCCCCCCTGCACCCCAGGGCCCAACCTTTCTTGAGGCACTTTTCCAAGGCGTCGGCCAGGGTGAGGCGGCGCTCCAGCAAGAAGTCGGGGAGCAGACGGGCTGAGAGGGCCAGGCGCAGGCTCTCGAGAGCGCCCTGCCGGGTCTTGGCACTGGGGGACAGAGAAGGGGTTTTGTGGGCCAGCCAGCTCTGGCACCCGGCGCGGGCCGAGCAGGGGCGCGGGCCGAGCAGGGGCGTGGGCCGGGGCTGGCTGGAGGTTGGGGTACCTCTTGTCTGTGAGGCAGTCCACATATTCCTTCACCTTCTCCTCAAGGTCCTCCTGCTGACCCTGCTCTTCCACGGCTTCCCCCCCTGCAAGGCCAGCTCGTCATGCCCCTTCCGGCCCTACCCCCGGCGCCCCGTGGGGTCCCCGCTGCACCCCGTCCTCTCTCACCCAGGCCTTCCTCGGCGGCGGCACTCAGCTGGCTGGCACACTCGCTGGTAGTGCTGCGGGCCTCGCTGGCTGCCTCGTCCTCACTGGAGCCTGAGTCAGCCTGGGTGCTGCTCCGGGCACCTGGGGAGGGCGGGACGAGGGCGCTCGGTCTGCCCTGGTGGAGGCGTGATGGCGGGGGTTACCTCGCCAGCCTCACGACCCTGCAGGACAGGATACTGCCCTCCTCGAGGCTGGCTGATGCCTGAGACCCTGAGCCAGGAAGGCTGCCTGCGGTGGGCAGGCTCCAGGCCCCACCTTGGACAACCTGGCAGGCTTGGTGGGCAGGGCCTCCTGAGGCTCGAGTGTGCTTTTAGGAGAAGACGTGAGCTGGGCCAAGGCAGAAGGGGCTGCCCAGACCCCACCTTGGCCTGGAGGGGCACATCCAGGCAGATTCTCGGGGGGCTGGATCACCGGCCCAGATGATGCCCCAAAAGGCCAGGGCCTTGGATTACAGAGTCTGACAGACCCAAGATCCATATCCCTGCTGCACAGCTTAACTGAGGTAACCAGGTCAGGGGCCTTAGTCTTCAAAGCCTCACTTTCTCTGTCTGCAAAAGAGGTGAAAGGCACCTCTCTGGGGCCAGAAATGCAGACAGTAAGTACACGGGTGACTCGTTTTGGCTCTTTGGCGGCTCAGCCAGCTCACCCACCAGCACTGGGGGCTGAGATCCGGCTCCTAGTGGGTGTGGGTGGGTGCCCCAGGCCTCAGGCACACGCTCTCCTGAGCTCCCCTGGGCCACGCCAGGCCTTCGGCCCAGAGTGGATGGACACACAGGCTCCTCTGGACCCTGGGACGTACAGAGTGCCAAGTGGCCCCTGGCTTCGGGAGCCCTTGACAAAGGGGAGCAGAGGATGTGCGGGTCAGCAGCAGAGCTGGACACCATGTGTAAGGGCGACAGCTGCAGCCGCAGACCCAGACAGTTGCTGGTCGCCAGGCCGGCCCTCCGGGGTTCGGGGGTGTGTGTGGCGGGGGATGGGGCTGCAGAAGTTAGACCAGGGCCCAGGACGAGGTGGGGTGGAGACAGCCTGTCTCCAGGCCTCCTCAGAGGAGCCTGGGCCCGCAGAGAGGGGAGGTTCACACGGCTGTTACGTGGTGCATCAGGGATGAGTCAGGAGGCTAGGACTGACATCTGTGCACAGGCTAAGTCGCTTTAGGCGTGTCCGACTCTTTGTGACCCCATGGACTGGAGCTCACAGGCTCCTCTGTCTATGGGATTCTCCAGGCAAGAATACTGGAGTGGGTTGCCATGCCCCTCTCCAGGGGATCTTCCCGATCCAGGGATCAAACCCATGGCCCTTGTATCTCACTGGCAGACGGTTCTTTACCACTAGCGCCACCTGCCCATAAAACTGACATATACACAGGAGTGTAGGGAACATAGTCTCCAAGTCCTAATGTAGAGCACAGGGACTCCTACGCAGCGCAGGGTCAGAGTCTGTGTGCGCGTCAGAATATATAGACGCTGTACACACACGGATCGATCGGTCTATGTCTAACTACGGCACGTTGCTGCACACCTAAAAAATCATCACAGTAAATCAAACACACACCAAAATAAAAATTCAGCCAAAATGGAAGGAAAGAGAGAAGGGGGCGGGGGGGGGGGGGGGGAGAGCAGAGGGAACGGAGGAGAAACGGGGGAAGGAGAAGGAAGAAAAGGTGCGTGGGGACCAGCCACCCGGAGCAGCCTCCTCGCCCAGGACGGCCTTGCCTCCGGACCGAGATGCCATCGCGCCTGGAGTGTGGGTCAGTCTCTCTGCTTCCCCCTCTGCTTCCTTCCTCTCTCTCCTCCTCCCTTCCTCTCCTCTCATTCCCTCTTTCTTATCTTCCTTTCTCTATTTTCCCGCTCTCTCGTTCTCCCTTTCTTGATTCCTTCCCTTCCCCTCCTCTGATTCCCTCTCTCTCCCTTCCTGTTGCCCTCCTCCCTGTCTTCCCCCTTCCCTTCTGCTCTCCCTTCCCCTCTTTCTGTCCCTTCTTTGTCTCTTGCTTTCCTTCTGTTTCTTTCCCTCAGATTGCCTCCCTTCTCTTTCCCACTACCCTGTCTGTCCTTAGCTCGCTTCCTTCGTCTGTCTCTGATTCTTTATTTCCTTCTCTGCATCGCCTCCTCCCTCCCTCCCTCCCTCTCCCTCCATCTCTGCTTCTCTCCTTCCCTCTTTCTCTAATGCTTGTTTCTGTTTCTTTCCTGCTCTTCCTTCCTCTCTCTGCCTTTCCATTCTCCTTCGGCTCTTTCTCTCCTTTTTTTCTGTCTCTCTTTCCCTTGCTTCCTCCGTTCTTTTTGTCTCTGTCTTCCCTCCCCTTTCTTTCTCCCCTCCTCTCTCTTCTGGCCCCTTTCACTCTGCTTTGTTCCTTTCTCTTTTTCTTTTTCTCTCTCTTTCCCACTATCTCTTTTTCACTCTTCCTCTCTTCTCCTTCCTCTATTTCCTGTTTCTTTTTCTCCCTCTCAATCTTTCTTTCTCTTCCTTCTTTTCCTCTCTCTCATTATCTGTCTCCCTTCCCCTGTATTTCATCTTTCGTTCTTCCTTTCTACTTTCCTTGGACCCTCCCTTCTCCCTCCCTCCCTCTCCGTTTCTCTCCTGCCCTTCCTTTCTTTCCATCTGCTTCTGTGTCTCGTCTCTTTTTCCTTCTCTCATTTTCTCTCTTCCTTCTTTCTCCCTTGGTTCCTTCCTTCCTTCCTTGTCTGAGTGTCTCTTACTCTTTCTGTCATCTCCCTTCCTTCCTTCCTGTTTCTCTCTGACTCCCTCCTTCCCTCTGTCTTCCTTTGCCTCTGTTTTCAGTCTTTCCCCTTCCTTCCCTCTTTCTCTCTGTGTCTTCATCTCTTGTTCTCTCTCCCCTCCACTGTTCCTTTCTTTCTTCTCTCTTTCCATTACTCCATTTCTGTCTTTCCTCCTTCCTTCCCCCGTCTCTCACTCTTTCTCTCCTTTTTCTTTTACGCTCTGTAACTCTGTAACTTCCTTCTTCCTCTGATTTTCTTTTGTTCTTTCGCCCTTCTTCTCTCTCTCTTGCTTTAACTCTTTCCCTCTTTCTTCCTTCCCCTCTGCTTCTCTCTTCCTTTCTTTCTCCATCTCTGACTCTTTCTTCCTCTCCCCTCTCATGTTCCCCCTCTCTTCTTCCTTTGTCTCTTTCTCTTCCTTTCTTCCTCTCTCTGTATCTCTCTCATTCCCCTTTTTCTGATACTTCCTTCCCGCCGTGTCTCTTTCTCTTTTTCCTCCCTCCGTCCCTCCTCTCTCTCCATTTACCACTTTCTTTCCCTCCTCTCTACCGTCTTTCTCTTTCCTCTTCCTTCTCTAATTCTCTCCCTGTCTCTCCTTCCCTTTACCGTCTGTCTCCGTTTTTCTCTGTACGTAACTCCTTTCACTTTATCGTTTTCTTCTATTTCCTCTTCCTCCCTTTCTTGATTCCTTCTTTCCTTCCCTTTCCCCGTCGCTGATT